>NC_047661.1:114949918-115283937 GCF_011762505.2 Arvicanthis niloticus
TCCTTTAGGGCTTAATGAGACAGCATGACATTGTCCAGACCTGTCAACCTAGGAGCTTTAAGTGGGCAGATACACAGTCACCAGCAGGATAAAGGGAGGGTGCTAGGGTGAAAGACATGAAATTCCTGTTCAGTTTCTGAGAAGTTCTTAGAGCCTCTTGGTCTGGAAGCATAGCCCCTCTGCCTCCTGAACCATTTCCTGTCAACTCTATTTACACTTGGCTCCATGGCAACTCCTGTATGAATAAAGCAATTGTATGTTCTTGGTGCCTAAGAAACCTGTTCAAATTTTGTTTTTATGTATTTTTATTTGTGGGTATAGCAGTGTGTGTGTTTCTGTGTGTATGTGTGTGCGCCCATGCCTGAGGTGCCTATAGAAGCCAGAGAGGGCATTAGATTCCCTGGAGCTGCCAGCCATAGATCTAGAAACCAAACTTGGACCTGCTGAAAGAACAGTATGCACTTTTAACTGCTGAGCGATCTCTCTAGCCCCAACAAATGCATTTTAAAAAAGATTTAATTTATTTTATGTTTATGAGTACACTGTCACTGTCTTCAGACACACCAGAAGAGGGCATCAGACCCTCGCGAGCCATCATGTGGTTGCTGGGAATTGAACTCAGGACCTCTGGAAGGACCAGTCAGTGTTCTTAACTGCTGAGCCATCTCTCCAGTCCCTACAAATGCATTTTTGGGAGGATTTTTAAAAATTGTTTGTTTAAATAACGGTCTTTAGGCAGAATGCTAAAGCTATGATTGTACATCTAAAAGCAACTAGTCTTTTTAGACATGTTAAACCATTATCTCCTTAGGCTGTATCGCCACTGCCATCCATCCATCAAGATTCCTACATGGATGGGGTTGTGAGTCAGCTCAGTGGGTAAAGGCGTGTTAAAAAATACTGAATTCCACTCTTTCATCCCAGTCCTGCTCCCAGAATGACGACTCTGAGACTAATTATTTATTATTAAATCCCTAGGCCATAGGCTTTGGCTTATTCTCTGAGTAAATATTTATTTTTATTTATGAGTACACTGTAGCTGTCCTCAGACATATACCAGAAGAGTGCATCGGATCCCATTACAGATGGTTGTGAGCCACCATGTGGTTACTGGGAATTGAACTCAGGACCTCTGGAAGAACAATCAGTGCTCTTAACTGCTGCACCATCTCTCTAGACCTGCTCATAACTTATTTAAGCCATTCAACTTGTCCATGTCTACCATGTGGTTTGTTACCTCTCTTCAGTCCCAGCCCCACTCTCTCTCAGCGTTTCCCTGAGTCCATCTACCTCCGTCTCTCTTTCTTTTCTCTCTGTGTCTCCTTTTATTCTTGTACCATTTCCAGAATCCTCTCTCTTCCTGCCAGTGTCCCACCTCCACAAAAGGTGTTTGTCATTAAGCCCGATTACCTGAATTTGATCCTCAGTACCCATCTCCCACATGGTACAAGGAAACAACTGACTCCTGTACATTGCCTTCTGACCTTCACCTGTGTGCACATGTGTGCACACAATGTAACCGTAAGTAAATGTAATAATTCTTTTGAAGAATTAAGCTTTGAGTGGCTGGAGAGATGAGTCAGCCTGTAAAGCACTCACCATGCAGACATCAGAACCTGGGTTTTGATCCCATGTAAGAGGCTAAGCACGGGAGCCTGCATATGTAATCTTGGCATTTGGAAGGCAGGGGTGAGCTGATCTCTAGAACTCCCTAGCCAGCCAACCTAGCTGAATCACTGAGCTCCAGATTCAGGCTTAGTAAGAGATTGTTGTGAAGCTATATGACCCGAGTTCAATCCCTTGGTCTGGGTCCACATGTTTGAAGCAGAGAACCGAGTTCAAAGGGTTATCATCTGCCTTCTGCACGCGCACACACACCGCAGCACATACAGCACACACGAGCATTCACACTTCAGTGGCAGTCTTGAATGAGAATGAGATGCTGATGAGAATGAGGTCCTGATGTTGAGGGGAGACTCTGCATTGGACACCATTCCAGGAGTCCGATGAGATTTTCATAGGAGGTTTTGTGGTGAATGGTCTATACTAATGAAAGATCATGGCAGAAGGTTTTTATTTTTAAAGCTTAACCATACACATCTACCCAAATTCAGTTTGTATATTTCTATAGAGAAAAATGGGTTTATAGAGAGAAGAATGGAAAAGGAAATATCACACTGATATTAAATTTAAAACCATGCAGTATCTATGCTAGTTTCAGATAATACCAGTTTCTTTCTGTGTATGTTCGTGTGTGTGTGTGTGTGTGTGTGTGTGTGTGTGTAGAGCAAATGCGTGTGTGGACATGGAGAACAGTGATTGACGTCTATCAATTCCTCACTTGCTGTCCTTTGTTGGTGTTTGAGGCAAGCTCTCCCTAAGTACACTAGGCTGGCCTAGAACTCATAGAAATCCTTCTGACTCTGCCCCCCAAGTACTGCGATTAAAGGTGTATGCCACCCCACCTGGATCCATCTTATTTTTTGATACAGGGTTTCCAATTGAACCTGGAGCTAGACTGGCTGGCCAGCAAGCCTCAGGGAGCCTTCTGTTTCAGCCTCTCCAGGTCTGGGAGTAAAGACATGTGCCACCACACCTGTTTTTGTTTTGTTCTGATTTTGTTTTTATGTTCATGCTGGGGATCCAAACTCAGGATCTCAGGTTTGCATAGCAAGTGCTTATCGAACCATCTTCCTAGCCTGGATTCATGTCAGCTGCTGACCACATAAGATCATTAAGAATAAAATGAGGGGTGGGGAATGCAGGTCAATTGGTAGACTGCCTGCCTGGCATACATGAAGCCCTGGGTCTGACTTTTGGTAAGAGGAGTCTGAGGAAGAAGGGATGATAAAGGAGGCCTGATAAAGCAGTAACTTCTCCAATAATGCATCGTAATTCTAAAGGCATACGGCGCCTAGCAATGAACATCAAACACACACTGCAACAGGGTGGTTGGGCAACACACCTTTAATAGCAGCACTCAGGAGGCAGAGGCAGGTGTATCTCTGTGAGTTTGAGACCAGCCTAGTCTACAGAGTGAGTTTCAAGACTCACTCTGAATAGTGAATAATTGTTTTTCATATCTTGAAAAAAAAAAAAAAACCAAACAAACCAAACCAACCAACCAACCAAAAACCACACACAAGACAAATAGATGGATACAGAAATGTCTTTCAGCTAAAGTGACACATATGATAGGACCGAAAGGAACAGGACCAATAGGCAAATCCTCTGTTACGACTGGAGAGTTCAGAACCTCCCTGTTCACAATGGCTTACACTTCCCTGCTCATAATGACTAGACTACACAAGCTTTGAGATGGTGGGCACGGAGAGCCACCTGGCTCTCATTGGTGCCTATAGAATACTGCACTCAGCAAAGCAGGACACACACATTCTAGTCTATAAAACACACCTTAACAAATTTAGGGCTATGAAAATCACATTCATAATATTCCTTAACCATGATGGAATTAAAATAGAAATCAGGACCAAAGATAGTTGGAAAAATCCCCAACTGAGAATCGCACTTCTAACTAAACTATGGAAACTCTCTACCACTAGCTAAAGCCCCAATCTTTCGAGAAAGCTTTTTAAGTCAGGGTCTCACTAGGCTGGCTTGAGTTTACTCCATAGCCCAGCGGGGAAAGATTTAGGCTTGTCATCTTCTTGCCATAGCCTCCGGTGCAGCTGGGATTACAAGTCCAACCCCAGGCTGCTTTACATTCTATTTGAATAAACACACAAAGACAAAGACTGAAAACATTAAACACAAAAAATAAAAGCCTCGACTGTCCAACCATGTTACAAAGAAAATGGGAAGAAACAAACTGGGAGAAATATTTTCAGCTAATATGGCAAGTTATTAATCAAATAAAGACCAGTTGCTCCTCTGTAGTCAGAGCTCATAGACCCCGAAGACTTACCAGACCATCTGGTAAGTGTATTTTTCTTTCTTTTTTTTTTTTAACTAGGAAGAAAAATGCAAACTTTTACCTGTTAAACTAAAAATCTAGAGTGTTTTCAATGAGAATCTAATATTAGTTCATTTTTAGCAAAAACGTATTTTATGAACACCTATTTTTAAATTTTTTTTCTGCCACGTTGATAAGGGTTTAGTAATGAAGGCACTGCCATACATCACTAAGGGTAATTTAAATTGGCACAACCTTTCTAGAAAGCAATATAGATAGTTATCAGGCACACTAATAATTTTCATAAACTTTAACCCAGGATGTCAACTTCTGAAACATAAAAAGAAAGTTTACTCATGGAGACATCCTTTGGTGTCTGAAAACATGGAGCAAAATCCATAATAGATAATGCTCACAAAGAAGTCTGTCTGGTGGAACATTAAGATGCTATCAAATAATTGATTTCCTAAGTTAATTAATGATAGGAATCACTTGGAGAGGGGATAATATGCAATGCTGTAAATATGTAGTATGAGTACACTTCTATATTAAGATTCATAGAAGAAGGGAGTGTTAATATCTGAATATAAATTTCACCACAGCTTGTGTGTCTGAACACTTGGTGCCCAGCTGGTGTGCTGTTTTGGGAGCTCGATGACAGAAATAGGTCCTTAAGGGTGGGCTGTTTGTGGTTACACCCATTTCTCTCCTGTTCTACTACCCTGCAGTTGTCTCATGATTCTACTGTGATGTGCCAAAGTTCTTGGATTTGCTTTCCCTACCATGATGCACTGAAATCCTTGAAAAAACATAAGCCCAAATCGGTCTTTGCCACACGGGGTGACTTCTGCTAGATATCTGTGGCATATGGCAAGATAGGTGTAAGGGTAGTAATGAGAAAAATAACAAATACAGAAAGCAAGGAATTATGGCAAAGTGTTCATTACTGTAAAGTAGTGCCTCCAGATACTATAGTTATGGGCCATTGGATATTTTGGGGAGGGATGTATTTTTACTTGATTTTTTTGCCATTTTCCATTTAAGAACTTCAGTGTCTTACTGCTCAGAACAATATAAATATAATAATGAAGAATAGTAACAATAACAACAACAAAAAATTTCAAACTTCTGTAATTTCAGTGTCACCCCTGTTGAGCGACTTCCACGGTTCAAAGCTGCATCCTCTGTGAGCGCCCTTCACAAGACCTTCAGTTTTTGTCAGTGTCGCCTTTGTTTTTCTATTTCTGTAGCTCACTCACTTCACAGATCACAACCCATTTCTCTGTCCTCTAGCCTAAAGAGCAGCGCCACGTCTTGTCGCCGTGACCTTTCAGGCTCCCAGAGAAGCATCTGATACCAAACAGGTGTCCAGTGCCTAGTTACAGCAGCTACCGACAGCTAGCTCGTTCTCTGTCTCCCGATTCTCTCTTGGAACACGTACCCTTTCACAGATGAGGTTTCTGACAATCAGAGAATGAAGCTTCTGTGGGGCCATGAAACTTCTGGAGTCTTCGAGGACTGACAAGCATGTTTCTGCTCTGAGTAAAGTGACCAGGAGCCAAGTTCAAGCTGTGAATATTCTCTCTGTCCCTAGGAAAAACCGCAACCTCGGAAATAGTTTGTGATGGACAATTCTGTCATCAGCCTTCACTTCTCTTTTCTATAGGGAATAGACTCATGGTCCTTAATAACCTTGGTGGCAAGACCCTCACACTGTGGCGTGTCCTATCTGGCTCCCTTAGGCTCTGTGCAGCTCTATAAGAGCTGATGGTCTGGATTTTTTTTTTTTTTCCTTCATGGATATCAAATTCCTAAGCTAGGTATGGTGACTTAGGAAGCATAAGAAGTAAATCTCTGTTAATTCAAGCTTGAGGCCGATCTGGTCTACATAGCAAATTTCAGGCCAGCTAGGGGTATGTAGTGAGACCTTGTCTAAGAAAGAAAGGAAGGAAAAGAAGGAAGAAAGAAGGAAAGGAAGGAATAGAGAAGAAAGGGAGGAAGGAAAGAAGGAAGAGAGGAAAAAAAGGAAGGAAGGAAGAAAGAAATTTCTTTATCTTAATGAGGTAGCTACAAAATGTAAAAGTATATTAGTCACTATGGCAAAATGAGCTCCAAACTTTGATGATACTCAAAGCTTCTATTGTCCTCCTAAAAAATTAAAACCCGGGGGGTGGGGGGAGATGGCTCAGAGGTTAAGAGCACTGGCTGTTCTTTTATAGGTCCTGAGTTCAATTCCCAGCAACCACATGGTAGCTCATAACCATCTGTAATGGGATCTGGTTCCCTCTTCTGGTGTGTCTGAAGACAGCTACAGTGTACTCCTATGCATAAAATAAATAAATAATTCTTTAAAAAAAATTAAAACCCAGTTGGAAACAATAATGACACAAATGTATATAGACCACCAAATGACAACATTCACAGAGATGAGGTCTGTGTTTTATATGCATGTACATCCCAGGGTCTAGAGGCTCATTTCTTCCTGCTTTAGGAGAATTATTAGATCAAGTGGTACCCCTGTGGCATCCAGCTGTGGGGAAATCAGCTTAATAAAGATGTATGAAGTCCTTCTGGGCTGTGGATGACAGGAAAGTGCAATCTTAATTTCTAGGCAGGACTCCACCTGTTCAGAAATAAGCAATGCATCGCTAACCTGTCTGAAAGTGAAGTCACCCAACAGGGTATCAGACTGTGATTTCGGCTTTTTTTTGTTGGACTTTTAAGCTTGTTGCCTATTCTAGTAGCTGTAACAAAACCAGGATCTGGGTGCCTTCTAACAACAGAAATTTATTTCTCACAGTTCTGGGGGTTGGGGGGAGCTGTCAGTACAAGATCAAGGGTCTGAGACCTTTCCTTGAGGAAGGACAAGGGAGCTGTCAGTATCTCTGGTTTAAGGTCACAAATCCCATCCAAGACAATCCTGCCCTCCTGATGTAATCACCTTCCCAAAGCTCTGGCTTGACAACATCTGCATCTTGGAGGTTAGAATTTCAACTTGTGACTGGAGAGGTGGGGCAGATACTCAGACTATAGAGCCATAACACATGTTGAATATCCACAGTCATGCTTCAGTTTGTAGGCTAAAACAGCAACATCTACTTTTTGGGAAGCTACTATCATAGTACATCTCTAATTCCAGTCCCATTAAACAGGGGCTATTTCCATCTTCCCCTTCCATTATTGTAAGCCCCTTCTCTGGTAAGAGGCACTTGGCCCTCACAATCTTTACTATATATTCACGTATCTGATCAAATGCTCGGACCATCTTCATGTACTGGCACCCAACTCTGGGCCACCACATTTCTTTGCTAGTCACCAAACAACTACTTCCCTTGGCTTTACATAATTAATCTTGTGCTGAATAATTCAGAAAGGGAATAGAGGAGTGAGCAAAATCGCTCAGAGGTTAAAGGTGTCTGCTGCCAAACCTAAGTTCGATCCCCAGGACCACCACGGTGGAAGACGGTGACTTCCACAAGTTGTTCTCTGACCTCCGCATGCGTGCACTCCCCCCACCCAGATGAATAAAATGTCCAAAAGTGCTTTCTCATAATTAAATAGAAAGAGAAGAGAAAAAATCTGTTTAGCCAAAGGACTCGATAGTAGCAAAGGCGATATTTGGGGCAGAAAGGAAATATTGTGAATCAAAACTTAAGGACTGTCACAGACACTGCATACGTCAGAGGCTCGGACCACAAAGGCTTGTTACTCTTGGTCACACTTAGCTTTTTGTGTCTCTGCTTTAGGATATTTTTTACTCCAGGACCCAGGCTGAAGGAACAAATCCTTGCCGGTATGTGTTAACTTTGTGGATGGCTGTGGTGGTGTTCGGCATGATGGTCAAGCTTCTGACTGGAAGTGACCAATGCCACTCGGAGTGTTACTGGCCAAACTTGACGCCACTGAGGTGAAGAAGTAAATGCTTCTATAGAGAGAGGAAGTGTGAACAGAAACCACATTGCCTTCTCTGAAGGAAACATACACAGACACTTGACACTGTGGTGGGAGAAAGTGCTTGTTCCCTGGTAGTCAGGTGGGGGAGGAAAACATGGCTGAGGCACAGTGCTTACACCAGGAGGGTATTTTGGGGTCTTGCAGAGAAAAAGGTTTTGGGTGAAAAAAAAAAATAGAAAAAGTTGACAATAAAGACTCCTGCTGGGGTTGGACAAAAGGACCAGTGGAAGCAGTTGGCTCTTTGTGACCAAGGAGCAGCATCATAAGCACAAAGCTTTCCTGTGGAGGCAAAAGCCCAGGCTAATAACGGGTTTGCACGGCCCTCTCCCACTCCACTCTAAAGGGCTTCGTAGAACTGTATTAGGGTCATTTCCCAGAGGTGGACTCTCAGAGTGGCATTTTTTTTTTTTTTTTTTTTTTTTTTTTAGAGTGACAATTTATTTGTAACAGAAGAAAAAGGAACCCATCGTTACTGGATTGTATGGATAAATGACTAGCTAAAATTTATATTGGATTTCCCTCTAATCTTGTGGTTAAAAACAGGTACTCCAGTCTCATTTGCAACTTCTCTTGTGAGCAACAGTGACATGTGCTCTGTTTTCATATCTCAGTGAGCCATAGTTTTTCCTGTCATATGCTGCTTTTCGCTTGTTTGTGGATTTTTTTCATTTTTAAATATTTTATTATGGTGTTTTGCCTGCTTGTATGTCTATATGTGAGGGTGTCAGATCTTAGAGTTACAGAGAGTTGTGAGCTGCCATGTGGGTGCTGGGAACTGAACCTGGGTCCTCTGGAAGAGTGTCCATGCTCTTAACTGCTGAGCCATCTCTCCAGCCCCTGTTTGTTTTAACTGACTTCTAGGAAACCCACGGGAAGATTCAATTCTTTTTTCTTTTTTTTTAAAGATTTATTTAATTTATGCATATACTCTTATGCATAAAATACACCACCATTGCTTTCTTCAGACGCACCAGAAGAGGGCACCAGACCCCATTACAGGATGGCTCGGAGCCACCATGTGGTTACTGGGAATTGAACTCGGGACCTCTGGAAGAGCAGTCGGTGCTCTTAACCACTGAGCCATCTCTCCAGCCCTGGAAGCTTCAATTTTTGCTATTTAAAAATGCATTTAGAAGCACAGAGTACCCTCATGATCACATGGCTGACTAGGAACTGTGCTGCTACCCAGCTCCAATAGAGGACTAAGCTTCAGAGGGCTAGCCAGGGAGATTCTACCATTTAAAAGTCCAGTGGTTTCTGTTGAGCGTATGCTGCCTTCTTCATACCACCATAAAATCGAAACAACCATTATAAATTAGAAACTGTAACTGAATGCTCACTTAAAAAAAATTCTTCAAGTAGCAATTGGAGATACTTTGAACAAAAAACTAATGGCTATAGCCCCAAAATGTTATTATGGAAGTTATGAATCAGAGTTTGACTTGTGGTTCCATTGCATTGGACTAATTATTCGTTATCTTGAGAAAGATGCTGCTGGGACCAAGCCTGGGTTATAAGCATTTTGATGATCCTTGGGCCCCAGCTGCAAAATGCCCAAAGCCTGACTCTTCAAATACATCACTTAGTCGCAGGCACTAATGGTGTCAATGATGGTGACAATTTGACCCCCCAAAAATATTAGTAACCATCCCTGAGTGTGTGAGCAGAATGCTGGTAGATTGATGCACTGGTTATTTCCCCTGCCACAAACAGTTCTTGTTAGCATTGCTGTCACGTCGACTCTCTAGAATTGATGACAGGAGGCTGGCAGAAGGCCACGGTCTGGAGAGATCGGAAAGAGATTTGCAAACTGTAAATTTCAATGCTTCTCTTTGTAAACACGGTGGCTCGTGGGTATTTGCAGGAGGCTGTGTCTTGATTACAGACCTAACTAAGCAAAACACACCTGGATCTGTATGTTTGTATTTCAAAAGCCAAGGCTATGGTATCTTACTGGATTCAGAGGAGTGTGTGTGTATATACACGTGTGTGTGATATGGTATACTTGTGTGTGTGTATGCATGCATGTATGTATGTGTGTACATGTGTACACATGTGTGTATGCATGAATGCATGTGTGTACATGTGTGTGCTAGTGTTGACACAGGATCTTGCGACATAATACAAACTGGCCTCAAAGTAATGTCTTTCTCCCCATAACTGAAGCAGGAATGCTGTCCCTAAACCTGTTGCCTGTGTGTGGGATCATCTTAGGGTCATCATCCCTAAGATGACCGCCTTGTCTTGCCTCAATGGGAGAGGATGCACCTAGCCCTCCAGAGACTTGATGTGCCAGGTTTGGGGGATACTCAGGGGAAGCCTCTACACTCTCAGAGAAGAAGGGGATGGGAGGAGGGACTGTGTGAGGGGAAGACCAAGAGGAGGGGGGCGGTGATCAGGACGTAAAGCGAATAAATAATGGAAGAAAACAGGGAAGAGAAATAATTTCCCATGCTGTGTGTCCTCAGTGCTGGGCTCACAGGTACTGGTCACCAACCAGCCAAGTTCGGATATTTCGAACTAAGCAGTACAGCATTTTATATTTTCCACTTGATCTTGCTAGCTATGGTCATGACATCACTTTAATGAGAACATGTATCGTACTTCCACACTCGCTCCCCTATCTCTGACTCGCTGATAACGTTGTTCCTGGTATTCGTGGTGACATTGGCTTTTGATATTATTGTCCGTGAAGGTGACTATTCTTTTAGCAGAGTTGCATGGCAGCTTTCTGTTCCTGATCCAGACTGGGTTTAAAGGCCTCATGTTAGCAAACAATGGCAAAGCTCCAAATACTGACAAAGCTGAACAGGAAAGCATCCTCGCCGTGGCATCATCGGTGGACAGGGCATCCTCGCTGTGGCACAATAGGTGGACTCTGGCCTCAGCCCCCACCTTGTGTTGCTGTGACCCGCCAGCCAGCCTACCTCGTGGGTTGTTTCTGTATTGCAGTGGGTCAGAAGCTATCGCAGGGCAGCAGCTGCAGAGACATAGCATGTGTGGCATGGTTGGGAGGAGGGATGGTCTGTGGGGTATTGTTTCTCCAGTGAATGGCCCTGTCCCCACTCGGATCTTCTTCAGCTCCGAGGCAGGACTTAGGTCACTTTAAAGTCTCCCTTATCAAGGGTGGGAAGAGAGCCAGGGATCAACAGCTGTGTTCACCAACGGGGTGCAACGGGCGCTTGATCGCAGTTTTTCCTAGAAAAAAGCTGCACGGTTCTGGGCGTTCCTCACTAATCTCAGCACAGCAGTGCAGCTGCAGCTTTGACTTGAGATTTGGGTTGCTATCCCCTCCCTCAGTCACCCTATATGTATGGGCAGCTTAAGGCCCTTCTACTAAGCTTAGTGTGTTCCAGGCCCTGTGCTCTGGGAAGCAGACACGCTTGCTATCTCCCAACCACACACTTAAGTCACAGGGCAATCAACAGAGGGGCTGGGTTCCTGTAATAGCCTCCCTGACAGCACTACCCAAACCTGTAGCCAACTGGTCAAGTGCCTTCATGACTGGTGCTTTATGACTGGGGCCAAGCTTACTGCTTCTGGAAGCTTGCAGGAGAGGGAGCTCCCTCCATCTCAGCGACTTGGTACCCTTCATAGAAGAGATTGTGAGAGAACAACTTCGTGCGTGCGTGCGTGCGTGCGTTTGTGTGTGGAAACAGGGTTTCTCTGTGTAGCCATGGCTGTCCTGGAACTCACTCCATAGACCAGACTGGCCTGGAACTCAGAGATCTACCTGCCTATTGAATGATGAGACTAAAATTGTGTACCACTTCACTAATCTGGGAATGACTTCTTAATCATTAATGGGGGCCATACGCATTCAGGTGAGTTTCTCTAGTTACCTCAACCAAATAAATGAACTCCTGACTCGGGTCTTAACTCCTGAGATTGGCTCCTACAGTGTTTGCGTTCCAGGCCACCTCATGGCAACTTCTTAATCCGTTACAGTCTCTCTACTGCCAGCTGCTGTTCTCGAGTGGGCCTTGATGGTCCTTCTCCACCTCGTGGGCGTGGGCACTGTGCTTTCTGCTTTCCTCTGGGTTGCAGAGAGCATCGTTCTCCCCTGTGGCTAATGTCCTTCCTGCCTTGCCTCTTCACAGCCACCATTACCGTCTCTGTAGCTCATTCTCTTTTGAATGTGACAGTGGCCTTGAACTGGTTGGCCTTTCTGTTTCTGCTCCTACTACCTTCGATTTTATTCGATTTTATTTATCAAACAAACCAGATCATTTCACCCACCTGCCTGGAACCTTTCAACGGCTTCCCAGGGTCCTTTTCAGACCTTCGAGGTCTGTCACGTCTTATTTACTCTCTCTTTACGTTTCCTTCCATTATCCTCCCTGTGCAGGCCTTTGCATTAGAGCCAAACCATTCCCTCTCGGGACCTTAAACTTCTGCTCCCATACTCTGGAGATGCTGCCCCTGAGTTGCTGTGGGCTTCACTCAGGTCTCTGTGCGAGCCACCTCTAGTCAGAGGTGCTTTCTGCAGCCATGGCAGCTGGCCCACCACTGGCTTACTCAGCTCCTCAGTTAGACGTGTACTGCTGCGATAGACATATGGCCTCGGGGAAGAAAGAGCTTATATAAGTTTGTGTGTCTGATCATAGTCCAAAATTGAAGGAAGCCGATGAGAAACATAAACAGGGCGGGAGCCTGGAGGCAGGAACTGAAGCAGAAACCGCAGATGAGTGCTGCTTACTGGCTTGCTTCCCATTGGCTCCTGAGTCTGCCACTCAAGACCCCCCTGCCCAGAGGTGCTCAGAACCCCCTTTCCCAGGGATAGCTTTGTTCACAATGAGCTGGGCCCTCTCAGTCAATCAGTAATCAAGTTAATTTGTGGGCTTGCCTATGGTACCCTGATAGAGGCATTTCCTTACCCAGGTTTCTCTATCCCAGAAACCAAGCCAGGATGGTTAGTATAATTACTATTCATGCCATATATCACTCGCCTGAGTAGGCGTATGTCCTTACTTACATGTGTTCTGTATCATCCAGTACATTCTCAAACTCCTCAAGGACCAGGGCTTAGTGTTGTGTTTTCCTTCATTGTGCCCTAGTCAGGTTGTAACAATAACACATCCCACGGCATCAAATTACACAGGAAAATAAAATCCATGGGGTCTATCCTGGGTGCCACATACCATATTCTCCCCTTGAGGGTCATCCAGTCACAGGATTTACCGATATTCATGTCAAGTTGCCGGCAAGAATTCATTCTAGTGCTCTTTGTGGGAAATCTGATTTAAGTTTCCCTTGGTTTTGAGACCCCAGGAGTCCTGAGTGAGAAGGTGAAGGGCTTCTCCATGGCTAAGGGAGGGAAGGAGGGAGAGAAAGAGAGAGAGAGAGACAGAGAGAGAGAGAGAGAGAGAGAGAGAGAGAGAGAGTTAGGGGTTGCAGAACTCAAGGATGGTGAAGATATCAGGTATGGCAATGGGGAATTTAAGGTCATCTTTGTAAGCAATTCAGGTCAAGCCTTCTAAGCAGCGATGGAGGAAAGGCCCGAGTCTGAATGGTTGATTTATTTCCACACGACAAACCTGTGTGTTCTGAGTTGAATAGTTTTTGCTCTACATTTTAGGAGGACTTTTGAGAAACGCTTGAGGAAGAATCCAGGAATGGGGTGAAAGGGTAGGATTTTCTTCTCTTGTGTGTCTACAGCATTTTGGGGCACTCCTTTCTACTTGGAAATGGCAGACTCTCATAGGCTGTTTTTCTGAGTAGCACTTGAGTGCACAGAGAACCTTTGAAGACTCTGTAAGAAACATTTTATGTCAGTATCTGTCTTTTATCTGTGTGGCATGGTGGGGTTTTAACCTTGTTCTCCTGCCCCCACAAGTTTCTTTCTTTTCAAAGTCACTCCTGTTAGAAAACAATTGCTTCACACTCTTTGGAAAGCAATTAAAATAGAAAATACCAAGTTGTGTAAGTCATTGCCTTCTCACCCTTAAATGGGCTCATAATCCCCTCCCCAGGAAGTGATTAAATGAGAAGTTAAATGAGAAATCAGAGCTCCAAGCTCTGCCACCGCCAGGCCTTCCAGAAGTTGCTTGCCAATTGCAGTGACTTTGAACCAACGGTGTAACTTTCAAGCTCAATCAAGAAAAGTGTCTTCCATGCCCTTGTCAAAAGACAAAGTTAGAGGAAATCTGGTTCCAGATCTGACTGGATAATAGATGCTACTCATAAATCAGGGCAGCCTGCATTCTACAAATAGAATAAAATCTCCCACCAGGCAATGGAGGGACCGTAGGATTTGTAAGAGCAGAACAAGAAAGCGAAACAGTAGAAAGGGCCCAGAGTTTAGCATCAGCTCCTCCGGGCTGCCTCTTTGAAAAAGGGTTGAAGCCAAGGGCACTCACTTACTGCTCACTCAGGTAGACTGGAATTTCTTGTTCTCAGGAAAATCTGGTATCTTTGGAGGCAATATCTATTTCTTTAAGGTTCTACTTTGATTCTACAGCATTTAACACGAGCAGCTACATTCTGGTTCAGTCCAGTCTGTCAGGGTCAAATGCAGGAGGAGTCAGCTCATAAGCAGTGGCCTTCCATGATTTCTGTTGAACAGTCACTGGATGTTGACAGATTGGAATAGTAAAGGCCAGACCCTACTATATAGTGGAAAGGCCATAGGTCTGAATGTTGGTAGGCCAATAGCCAAATGAAAAGCTGAACTTTGGTTTCTTATGTAAATATTTCCAAGTATGAGATTCTTCATATCTACACTGACAATACATGTATTTTTTTTTAGTGTTTTGGGGAAAATTAAAATAGACAATTTATGTGATATAGCCTTTCGGATAGGCTCAATAAATTACAATATTTTCTCTTTTCCACAAATCATTATTTCATAAAGATAATAATACACACTTTCCATAATGTGTGTGTGTTCTATGTGCATTTTGTATGTGCAGGTGTGTGTATGCCCTGAGAATTCAAGAGGTATCTATCTCTGTCCCTTTCCTGGTTCCCTTGAGGCAGGTCTCTCGCACTGAACCTGGGCCTCAGTGTTTTTCAGCTAGGGTGACTGGCCAGCAGGCCCCAGTGAACCTCCTGCCTCTGCCACTCAAAGTTAAAGTGCGCAAGATCATGCCTGGTTTTTCCGCATGAGTGCTGGAATCCAAACTCAGGTCTTCATGCTTATGGAAAAAGTATATGTAGTCACTGAACCCGACCCCCAACTCCACCCCATCCCCATGCCTTTAATAAGCTATCAATGCATTCTCAAGAAGAAAAAGAAAGCATGGAGCAGAGAAGAAGGCATAGAGGGTTGGAAGAGAGGTCACATTCTAACCAGAAACTCACAGATATTAATCTTTTCATTATTAAACTCTTCACACGTGGGCAACATCAATCCTTTTTTTCATCTCATTGCTTGTCAGGTTCCCACAGCCGTTTTCTCTTCTAGAGGTGACTGGGGAATGCAGGCAAGTTTTAATATCGCCACAAGCAAAACATAATTAAGGAAGTAAATCTGCTGTGCCCAGATGTGCCTTATTCATTACGGCATCAGTCGGTAAAGTGGCTTTGAGAAGTTGTTTGCAGCTTGGCATTATTTGGGGGTCATCAGGGCCTGCAGTCAGCACTCCACAGTGTTTACTGATCTGACTTGCCTTGTTTGAGTTTGTTAAGAAGATCACAAAAGCATCATCTTCTGCACTCTTCTCTGGGCTGATGTGTGTTCTTTTGCTGTTTACCCATTGCCCTGCTCAGTGAGAGCCACACAGTAGGTCTGAATGTAACTTATATTTCCACTTCAGGCTGAATGTAACTTATAACCACTTCAGGCTGCTGGTTTTTGTTGTGTTGCGGTTTTTTTTTTTTTTTTTTTTTTTTGTCTTGTTTTGTTTTTGTTTTTTAAAAACTCATGGACTCATGTAGCCCAGGCTGGCCTAGAACTTCCCCTGTAGCTGAAGATGACCTTGAACTCATGATCCTTTTACCAAGTGCTAGGATTATAGGCACATGCCACCACACCTATATGCCATCAAACCCAGGGTCTTGTGCATGCTAGTAAGCACTCTACCAGCTGAGCAATATCCCAAGGCCGTGTGCAGGGCTAAACTCTTGAGAATTAAGAACACTGAGCCCCCTAAAGGATGCTGATCTACTCTCCTATCCATCCCCACTTGCTATCCACAGAGCTATGAGCTTCAAGTATTTTCTTTAGACCACAATGTATTTTTTTTATTTCATTTCACTTAAAAATTCTTCCATTTGACTTGTTATGTCAGCATTGATACATATTAATTTGCAATAGAGTCGATTGTAAATCTGTTTTTCGAAGTTTTTAATATCTCACGAGACAAGTGGAGTGGCCAAAAAGAATTATAAATCAGTGATAGAAAATCCACACTCTGGAGATTCCAGGAAGTGGCATGTTAGTACTTCCTGGTTGGAGGGATGCTGAAGATAACATTCTCATGTTCCTCTGTAACCACGGGAAACTCAGTTCTGTTTCTTGCAAGGTCAGGCTGCTGCTTTCTCCAAGTAAATGTGACATGCTTTGGCTTGGAGTTCTCCAGGAACGAGAAGGCTGCACTAGTGCCCTTTACTTATTGAAATTGGAGGGTCTGGTCTTTTCAATTCACATTAGAGAAAGAGCACAGATTGAAATTACTGGGCTGGAGAGATGGCTCAGTGGTTAAGAGCATTGACTGCTCTTCCAGAAGTCCTGAGTTCAATTCCCAGAAACCACATGGTGGCTCACAACCATCTGTAATGGGATCCAGTGCTCTCTTCTGGTGTGTCAGAAGACAGAACAGTGTACTTATACATAAAATAAATACATCTTTAAAAAAATGAAATTACCAAGCTGCTCTCTTTGCACATGCTTGTCTGTGTGTGTGTGTGTGTGTGTGTGTCTTCCTGAACCAGTCGCCCATCTACAGTGCTTGCAGGTTCTTCTCCTAATGGCACTCACTGTTAATGTCACTCACCTCCCCATAGCTAGAGACCCTGCAGAGATGAATACTCAAACAGGCATCCTGTGTCACTGTTTTATTTAAAAGGAACTTTATTTAGATTAAATCTCCACACAATTCACCACAACCAATTGTAAAAGCTCTTTGAAATATTTTACCCAAGAGACATCACAAACAGCCTCATACTTTAATGCACAGTAGCCCCAGGAACTTCTTCTTCTCATGGCTGGAAGGTCAGAGGTCATGAGACGTTGCTGCCAGCCTTGGTACCTGGAGACAGAGTCTAAAGGTCGGATTGAGATGCACGTGGTGCAGCCTGCAGTTCCGCTGTCATCTCCCTTAGTCTCTTCCCACTGTGCATCCCTTCTGCTCTGCCTTGATGTCCTGGAAGATTAAGTGGGCGGAGGCACACAGCAGATTGTATAACCTGACAACAAGGTCACTCGACGGTCTGGTTAAGGGGACAATTTTATTGCAGATATGAGAGAGAACAGCCAGAGGTGTCTGGGGAGTCCAGAGCAGAGAGAGAGGAGCAAGAAGACTGAGCATGGCTGGCAGACTGGCTAGCTAGGGGTTACCTGCAAGAGAGGGGGGAAGAGGGGAGACTGGAGGAAGCGTAGCTGAGTACAGCAGAAGTGGTATACAGATGGATTTTAAGAAGAGTAGCTGGGGGCAGTTTGGGTTGAGGAGGACATACAAAAAGCCATGATGCTAGGCCAGCATGGACTTTTGAAGTGCTGATAGTCACCAAATACGCAGGTTAGTGGAGAGCAATATGGCCCTTTAGCTAGAGGCAAGTGAAATGGCTCACTTTGTGGATGGGATTAGGTCTCATAAGTTCCCAAGAAATGCTGGCTTTTATCTATCCACCAGGAATCCTCCTGTTGACCAGGTTGAGCTGGGCCTATTAGATGAGTTAGCTGGGGCTTCCCTCTTGGGAGTGTGTCCTTTGGACCTGACATTGATGAACTCCATCATGGGCTAAGGCAACTGGCCAAGGATGACCAAATTCCGTACTGAGGTTGTGTTTCACATGGGATGTGCTTGTCCCCAAACCTTGCAGTCATGGAGAGTTGGGATATTAATTACATGTAACCTTGCAGTTTAAGCATTGTGGTGCTTTGAATATACTTGGCTCAGGGAGTGGCACTATCAGGATGTGTGGCCTTGTTGGAGTAGGTGTGGCCTGGTTGGAGGAAGATTATCACTGTGGGAGTGGGCTTGGAGACCCTCCTAGCTGTTTGTGAGATGGTCTCTCCTAGCTGCCGTTGGGTCAAGATATAGAACTCTCAGGTTCTTCTCCAGTACCATGTCTGCTTGCACACTGCCATGCTTCCTGTCATGATGATAATGGACTGAACCTCTGAGCCTGTAAGCCAGCCCCTGTTGCGCTTGAGCTACCCGACATTTGGGGGCCAAAATGTCACAGACCGCTCTGTCAATGTTGGAACCCGCACTGCCAAAAGCCTTGGGGGCTAAATTGTTAGAGCCTGCACTGCCCCAAGCTGCTCCAGTCTGTGGGTCAGGGTTCAGCAAGAGAGAGAGTGAGGACAGACTCGAGGAATGGAGACCAGACAGAGTGTGATTCAATCTCGTTTATTCTTCAGTCTCTCTTCTCTCCAAGTCCCAAGTCTTAAGTTCTTAGTCCCTAGTTCCTAGTCCCTAGTGCCTCCAAGTTCCAAGTTTCCAGTTCCAAGTTCTCTTCCAAGTGCCTGCTACCTAATGCCTAATAACTAACTCCAAGTTGTACTGTCTAATGTCTAATTCCAAGTTCTTCCTCCAAGTGCCAAGTGCCTAATACCTAATTCTCTGTTCCAAGTTGTACTGTTCTCTTCTGTCTGCCTCTCGCCTTTTATGTCTCACTTCTAAGCCACGCCTCTAAGTCACGCCCTTAGGTCTTATCTCTAAATCTGATCTCTAAGTCACACCCTTAAGTCTTGGCTCTAAATCACACCTTTAAGTCTCACACACCCAAGGGAAGATTCTGGGTATCTAAAACAAGATGTTATCAGAGTGTGCTCAGCTGTTGTAAGCTATTGTAATCAAATCTCTTGCCAGGGTATATGGCTCTAGATGGCTGCAAGGATGATAGGCACCTTCTGTCAGCTCCCCACAAGCCCTAATTAAATGTTGTCCTTTATAAGAATTGTGTTGGTCATGGTGTCTCTTCTCATCATTGGAAACCCTAACAAAGAAAAACATCAAGAAGTAACCCAATCAATCAGGTTGTGAAGCTAGATCAAACAGTTGGGACTAGGAGACCTACCTCACAGGAAGAAGTTTGTGATGTTATGTTGGATAAAGTGGCTTGCTCAACTGTGCCCCTGAGAGCAGCATGCTGGCTGGCAGAGAACTATTTAATCCTCTTGGAGGAGATGTCTGGGGGTGTGAGAGGCTGTCGGACCGAGGTCATAGGTGAACTGATTCAGGTGGAGAGACTGTTTCTATCACCAGATGCGCTTCTTCATTCTCTATTCTGCTGATGTGGTTTCAAATTCAGCAACAGCTTCCCTGCCGTAACTAGCAATTACAAGCGGAAATTCACATTTACAGGTGCTGCTCAGGCACTTAAGTGTTCTGCAGTCAGTTGGGTAACTTCTTTGTTGCATGAGCTGAATTAGGTGGGATGCAATCAAGAAATAGCTTCAGGTTCTCTCTCTCTCTCTCTCTCTCTCTCTCTCTCTCTCTCTCTGTTTGTATGTGCATGCTCGTGCGCACACGTGAGCATAGGATGTCTTTCTTAATTGATCTCTACCTTTTACAAAAGTTATTTATTTATTTATTCTATGTGTATGAGTGTTTTGCCTGTGTGTATATGTATGTACGACATGTGTGTCTAGTGTCTACAGAGATCAGAAACAGGCATTGGATCCCCTGGAACTGGAGTTGTGGATGGTTGTAAGCCACACTCTGGGTAATGAGAGATTAACCCAAGTAGGAGGTCTGAGGGTTCCTAACCACAGAGCCATCTCTCTAGCCTCTCTTTTACTTTTATGAGACGAGATCTCTTGCCGAATTTGAACTCACTAATTGGCTTGACTGGTTGGCCAGAAGGCACTAGAGATACTGTTTCTGCTGCCCAAGCTCTGGGGTTATAGCCACATGCCTCTAGTCTCAGCTTTTTATTTAGGTGCTGGGAATTGAAATAAGGCTGTATTACCCATCACTTAAAAAACAATGTATTCTCAAACTTAACGGTTTAAAACAATAAGCATTTATTATTTTAATAATAAATTAAAATGTGGGCTAGGGACTCAGGAGCAGTTTGACTACATGGCTGTACCTCTGATTCTATCATAATGTTCCAGTCAGGATGTTGACCAACTGCAAATGGAGGGTCAGCTTTATAGCAGGCTTGGTGAGTTAGTGCTGGTTACTGGGGGAAGTTTCTATCCTTCCCCACCTGTGCCTCTCCATAGCAGTGTTTGAGAGGCTTCAGGACAAGTCAGTGGCTTCTCCCATAGGGAGAACTCAGACCCCTAAGTGGAATGAATCTGTAAGCCTTCTACAGAGACAATGCTGTGTTAACAGCGCCCCCTTTTGGGGGCTAGATCACTTTATATACATGCTGTTAGGGGCTAGAATTACTAAGGATGGTAGAGTTGGCTGGTTCTTACAGTCTGTTCTCTAGTCCTCAGTGATTCCTGTCCTCATGCAAAATATCCCATCCTTTTAGGACTTAGTCCAGAATCGCATAATCTGAGCTGGGTCCAGAGGCAGGTGAGGACCCCAAGTTTGTTCCTTCAGGGTGTCAGTCTCTCTGCACCTGAAGATCTGTGACTAAAGAGACACATCATCTGCCCCTCGCACTTCTGACACAAAATGATGGGCATGTGTACACTGTCTCCTGCGGATTTCCTCCCGTTGAATGGGAACAGGAGGCAGGTTTAAGTCCCACCAGACAAATGCTGGAAATGCCATAATCGGGACTCAGACTTGCCCTGTTCTGGGAGTAGTTGTCCATGGCTCTTAGCTGTAAGACCTGGGGTTTTTGTTTTGCCCTCTCATCCTTTTCACTCCATTAAAGGCAAGCCGTATCTTTATAGTGAAGAGCTTCCTCCTCCTCTTTCCTGTCTATTAAAGTGTGTGTGTCTGAAGGTGGGTTTTTGTTTTAATGTCTCATGGTTTCTGTTCCTTCATTCCAACCCTATAGTGTTTTTGGCAATGTGCGTTCCCCAAACTTTGTACATTACCCGCACGACTTATTCCTTTAGGCAAAAGCTGCACTAATAAATCTCCTTAAGATCAGTCTCTTTGCGGTGGGGTTTGTTGAAACACCTGAGGGACAGCACCGAGGTTCTCTGGAGTATTTGCTAACTGCTTTCTAAATGATGAAAACAGATTTTGAAGTCATCCTCAGTCTAGGTTCCTATGAGTTGATCTTTGACTGAAAACCATCCTTCATTAATATGCCTATCGCCTGGGTAGTTTCAGAATCAGATAGTCTTCCGTTCTTCCTCAGTTTACCAACCCTCTCACATACTGCTATAAGGAGCAAGAAGAGTCCAAACAGCCCATCCAGTACTCTGCCCATCTATACTCTGAGGAAATCTCAGCTACATCACCCAGTTCTGTAGGTGTATTTGTGTGTTGGTGTGTGTACATGGATGATGGAAGCCAGAGGTCTGTCTCTCTCTCTCTCTGTCTCTCTCTCTCTCTCTGTCTCTCTCTCTCTCTCTGATGGAATAAATAATTTATTTTGGCTTATAGTTCCACAGCGGAAATCCATAGAGGTGAGGAAAACATAGTAGTTTGTTGTGATATTGTTAAGACACTGGACTGGAACTCACCAAGTAGGCTAGGCTGGCTGGCCAGCAACTGTCTGTCTCTGCCTTACCACAGATATGAGGAAAACATAAGTCACCATGTCTGGCTTTTAAGAATGTGAGTTCTGGGGGCAAAACTTGGGTCTTCATGGCTACGTAGCAGAGGCATTACCAACTGATCTATCTTCCCATCCCTTCTTTTCTTTCTTCTCCTCTTCCTCCTCCTCTTCCTCATCTTCTTCTTCCCTCCCCTGCCCCCTCTTCTGTATTCGTTTTATGGGACAGTGTTGCCAAACTTTTTATTGCCACCTATTATAACAACAAACAACAACAACAGCAACAACAGCCATCTCTTTTCTTTTGGTTTTCAAAAATATTTCCCAGACTTTTCTTCTGAGTTCTTTACCTGCAGTGTCCTTGATGTTCATTGAGCTTCTGCTATCAGTTTCTTCATTGCATTGATATTTTCACTTTTCCAAGTCTTTCCTTTGCCCATTTAGATCTGTAAACACAGTGAACATCAATGCATACTTTCTATGGAGGAGTGCTAGAGCTGAGGAATCTGGTAGTTCTGTCTCTGAGATACTGGGTCACTTCGAACACATTGAGCAAGGTTGTGGACATCTGAAATCTTGCCCAAGGCAGGAGGATCTACTTCCATGGTTACAGATTGAAATTACCTGATGTCTCAGCTGGCTAGTGTCAGGAAGCCTCAGTTTCTCAGAATCGATGTCTCTGCAGGTCTGCTAGAATTTTAAAGCCATGGCATCTGTCATCTCCCATCATGAATAGTCTGGAAATGAGCAAGGTGAAAGCTGCAATGTATTTTCTGACCAGCTCTGAGTCACACTATATTATTTCTTTGGCATCTTATTGGTTACATGACTTAGCTCTCTGTATAATGGGAGAGTACTGCCCAGGGTCATGACTACCAGGAGATAATAATCATTGGAGGTCATTCTGGAGTCTAGATACAATAATGACAGGCAGATAATTATGACAGACACCTAAAAGAATGTGTTTGAACAATACTTTGAAAAAACCACTTTTTATTGACTCTTTGTGAGTTTCTTATCATGCATCATAGTCCCCTATAGAAAACATCTCATCGTGGAAGCTGTAGTGTGTCACAGTGTGTCCCACAGCGTACCCCTCTGTGCACACATTTTCATTCAGCGTACCCCTCTGTGCACACATTTTCATTTGCAAATGTTCATCGAAATGAGTCATTGGTCTGGTTTGAGGCCTCTGACTTCTGTGGTACCATCAATATTGGTCTTCACTGGGACTCCTCCCAGTTTTTTTTTTTTTTTTTTTTTTTTTTTTTTTTTTTTTTGAGACAGGGTTTCTCTGTATAGCCTTGGCTGTCCTGGAACTCACTCGGTAGACCAGGCTGGCCTCGAACTCAGAAATCTGCCTGCCTCTGCCTCCCAAGTGCTGGGATTAAAGGCGTGCGCCACCACCGCCCGGCCCCTCCCAGTTATCTTATTGGTGCACTATGTCATGGAGATCCTGCAGCTTTGGATCAGCAGGACAGGCACCCCAAGTGTTTGCAAATGATATAGATCATATTTGGGGGTGGGCCAACTCAGAGCTCTGCGTCTGGGCCTGGGTGGTAGCTGAACAGGTTACCTGTTGGCTCTGTCATATATAAAAAAGGAAATGGCCACATGTGGTGACATATGCCTTTAATCCCAGCACACAAGAGGCACAGGCAGGGGAATCTCTGTGTGTTCAAGGCCACCTGGTTTGCACAGAGAAATCCTGTCTCAAAAACAAACAAACAAACAAACAAACAAAGGGCTGGAGAGATAGCCCAGCAGATAAGAGCACTGACTGCTTTTCCAGGGGTCCTGAGTTCAATTCCCAGCAACTCCACTTGGCGACTCACAACCATCTATAATAGAATCCAATGCCCTCTTCTGGTGTGTGTCTGAAGATAATGACAGTGTACTCATATACATAAAATAAATAAATAATTCTTTAACCAAAGGGAAAAAAAGGGAATAAAAATAAAAGAATAACCTTTTATATTATTATCTAAATGCAAAAACAAAACAGAAAAGCCCCCCAAAACAAAACAAAACAAAACAAAAACCCAAAAAACATAGAATAAAAAGAAAACATGAATCCCAGAATTCCTTCTTTCTGAGCAAGAAGATTACAAATTCTTAATTTTACTTGTATTTTTTTGGCTGGTTTTGAGACTGTAACTCTTTATGTAGCTGGTTGTTCTGGAACTCACTATGTAGACCAGGCTAGCCTTGAACTCAGAGATCCACCTGCCTCTTCCCTGAGTGTTGAGATTAAAAGCGTATGCCACCATGCTTGGCTTTTAAGTCATACATTTTTAATCATTTGGCAGATGATAATTTACCTTATCTTTTGAAGTAATTATGTTAACAATTTTAAATTAGTGCTCGTGGTAGGTGGATGTGTGTGTGTGTGTGCCTATGTGAACGTGTTCACTTGAAAGAGGGAAGACTCCTTTAAAGAATTTCTGTAACGATTCCTTCAAAAGACCACTACTTAGTGATATTGAGCTACTTAACATTCGATACTAACAAGTAAAATTTTAATTTCGTCTTTTTGACTTCTTATTTAGTTTTTATTTATGATCATAAACATAACTCTGCAATCTAACTAGACTTTGAGGGGATTAGGAAAATATGGAATCCTAAGAACGTCAGTGGGAGCAAAGGTGATGGTATACAGACAGAGTCCCAGCGCTCTCCTGAGCTACAGAAGGAATGCTCTGCTGTAGGTAATGTGTCTGCACCTCGGAAGGATTAGAGCTGTTCACAGTCAATGGTCATCTTCTTGCCATTCTTGGACCCCAAACGCTCCATGGCTTCCATGATGCTCATGCCTTCTTTCACCTTCCCAAAGACAACATGCCTGCCACCTGTCTTAGTTGGTGTTTTACTGCTGTGAAAAGATACCATGACCAAGGCAAGTCTTTTAAAAAAAAAACAAAAAACACTTAATTGGGGCTGGCATACAGTTCAGAGGTTCAGTCCATTATCATCAAGGCTGGAGGGTCCAGGCAAGCATGGTGCAGGCATGGTACATCTTCATCTGAAAGCTGTTGGTAAAAGACTGGCTTCCAGGCAGCTAGGACTAGGGTCTTAAAGCCCATGCCCACAATGACACACCTACTCCAATAAGGCCACACCTCCTAATCATGCCACTCCCTGGGCTGAGTATTTACAAACCATCACACCATCCAGCTACTGAGTCTTGGCAGTGCATATGAAGAAGTGGGAACTATTTGTGTTTGGTTCAACATTTGCCATGGACAAGATTCCAGGACCTGTATGCTTCAGGATGAAGTCCTCATTCTCAAATTTCTTGCCGTAGATGGTCCTGCTACCAGTGTCATATGGCATCTGTTGTCATCACCCTGACACATGGATCCTGGAATAATTCTGCGAAAGGAGGAACCCTTCTATCCAAGTCCTTTCTCCCCAGTGCTCAGAGCATGGAAGGTTTCTGCTGTCTCTGGAACTTTGTAAACAACTCAAAGGAGACGCGGCCTAACGGCTCTCCATCTGCGGAGATGTGGAATAACGTGGTGGGGTTGGGCATGGCTGCAGCAAGCGGTAACAGTGGACGGGTGCAGCTGCAGAGCTCCGATTTCCTCTTTTATTTGAACATCTGTCTTTGTCAAATTTTCCTTAGAAATGAAACTTAAGGAAGAAACAGAAATAGAAACAATTTCTGTAGGATTGTTTCAAACGGAAAGAGTAAGCGAAGTATAGCCAAACTGCAGTTTACAGGGCAGATCTTGGGGGTAACTGGGCACACTGCTCACGCAGGCTTTCTGTCTGGGCACTCCCGAGCCAGGCGTTTGCTGATGCAGCCACAAGACAGGAGAAGCCTGTGGTTACACAGGCTTCTGCGAGCTGTTCCTTTCCATCCAATGGCTCCATCAGCAGACGCCAGCGCCAGCGGCATGTCCAGCCAGCATCCTGACCTCTCCCTCAGTGGGCCCAGTCTTCACTGGGGCCCACTCTGTGCCGTTTTAGAAAGTGCCGCCAGGCAGAAAGCTGCTGTGAGCATGGTTGGCTTCTTCTGCATTTCCTCATCTCAAGGACCCAGTCTTTTGCTAATTTATACCTTTTTTCCCCTGCTTGTCAACACTCACTCTCTCCGGCTGACCCTCCCTCTTCTGTAACTTGCTGTTTTCGCAGAAATGTGAACTCCAAGCTATGTCTCTCCTCACCAGATCCACCCAGGTGGGTTTAAAGCCTGTTAAGGCCCAAACTCACTCACAGATGAAATATCCCAAGTCATATTTTATCAGCTTGGAGTCTCCACACAGCAGAACCCGGGGCCTCCCTCTTCCCTCCAGTTGGCTCACTTTAACTAAACTGCAGGGTCCTTGTATGAATGGGAGAGTCCCCAGCTGCATTTAGCAATGTTATTTTCTCCTCTAGTTAAAAGCATGGCATAAATTACTGTAATTCTATTGCTATTTGCTATTTTGGAATTATTTGGTTCATTTTGTTAGGGTGGCCCTAAAATATCACATCACTCTGAGGAAACACACACACACACACACACACACACACACACACACACACACACCCCAGATTTGTCATTTGGTAATAAGATGCAGGCTGGAGTTTCTTTAGAGATTAGCAGGCCAGCAGATTTGTCATTTTATCTCATATAGGAATGACCTCAGGAAGCTGCAGATGCAGCTGGCTGATTCCACCAACTAAACAATCAAAATCTCTTACATCCTTTCTCTTCTCAATCCATCCATTTGCCAAACAAATGAACGCTACATTCTATCTATACTGAGCGAACATCTCCGTCAGTGGTCCTTGGTAACGGGGTAAGCTCTCCACATCATAGAATTCACAAAGGAGCTGCTAACACCCAGTCAGGGTACACATTTCACTTTGGTACAGATGACAGCAGCTCCAGCTTATAAAAGCCTGTGGCCAGGGCTATACAGAGCTTCCCTTCACCAGCAATACCTTTCTGCAGAGTGATCAAGCAAAGGTTGTAATGACTGAGAGGTTTTATGGACACCATAAAAGGTGTTAAACTGCAGTTGTGATTTCAGTAATTTATTGCTGGCTTCTGCTTCAGCTCACAGCCCAAGCTGTACACAGATAATTACAATAGAAAGTACTTAACAAAAATGCCAGGCAGAGGCATGGAGGAGGCTGGTTTTCATTAAGTCACCAAGGGCAGGGGGGAACGTTCCCAAGGTTGGAAGAGGTTAAGTCCAGGCTGACAATCACTGAAAGGGGCAGAAACTTCTAAGCATCCTCATGTCATGAAGAACGTGTATTCAGGACTACAGAGCACCTACCCAGAATCCCTTCTTTGGAGCCCCCCTGGGAGGGAGACATTATCACAAGACCAGGTCTAGGTCACAGGGGAGTAAGTGGCAGCTATGTGTGCAACTTCTGAGTCACCTTATAGATAAAGCCACTGACCCAGCATCTCTGTCTGCCAGACAAGGACCCTTTCATCCCAGCAGATGGGGGAAAAAGCAGAGTGTTAGGAGCTGGGACCCAGATGGCCATGTGGTACAGCGCTGTCCTGTCAGCTATGATCCCCGAGGTGCTGGACCGCTCTGAGAGCCAGAGAGAAACCATAGTGACAATTTTGTCCCTGTGTTATGGACCGTGACTTGCAGTCTGCCTGTACTCAAAGGCTCAGGGTGTGAACGGGCGTGGTTTGCTGGGGAAGTCCTTGGGGGCAGAGCATGTCCACGTGGTGGGAAAGGCTCTGCTCAGCCCAGGGACAGTGATGAGTGTGGTTTCTGAATCCAGGACTGAGTTTGTGTTTGGACAACAGTGGCAGCAGTCTTAAAGTGCCTGAAATGGATCTGCCTCCTTCATGTCTATATACTCATCCTAACCCCAAAGCAAACAGCTTGCGATACATAGACACCTGCCTCTAACAGCCTTGGTTTGAATAACAAACCATGGATTGTCCTATGCGGCACCCCGTTCTTTATTGAGCATGTGCGTGCGTGCGTGCGTGCGTGCGTGCGTGCGTGCCTGCCTGCCTGCCTGCCTGCCTGCCTGCCTGCGTGCTTGCGTATGTGCGTGTGTGTATTGCTGCCCATGGGTCCGCACACAACGTGCACTGCAGCTTTCTAGGGGCATTCAGAAATGTACAACCTTTTGACTAAATCAAACAACCGTTTTATTTCCAGAGGGATAATTGAATTTCCCCAACGACACTGGTGTACGACTGTCTTATTTTCTAACCTTCCCATGCTCGACTTTCCTTCCTTCCTTTTATCATTTCTAGTTATTTTGCGCTACTGATGATTGAACCTAGGGCCTCATGAATGCTACACAAACATTTGACCACTACGTGGACCCCCAGTACCTCTATACTTTACTTTTTATTTTATAGAAAGCAAATTATTTTTAAAAATTAAGGAGTCTTTAAAGACTCTATTTCAGGAGCCAGACATGACTTTAATCCCAACACTCGGGAGGCAGAGGCAGGCAGATTCCTGTATGTTCAAGTCTAGCCTGGTCTATATAATGAATTCTATGATAGCTAGAGCTACAGAGTGAGACCCTGTCTCAAAAATGAATGAATAAATGAATAAAATAACCATTTTAATAATTAAGAAAGCTATGCTTCTCGGTCCCGATGGATGTCTTCATCGAACCTTCCCTTCAGGGCTCAGGGACCTATGCAGAAGGAGGTAGAAAGATCGCAGAAGCCAGAGGTGATGGATGACCTAAGGAAACAGTGTCCTTCAGACACAACAGGACTGAGGCACATACGAACTCACAGAGACTAGGGCAGCAGGCACAAGGCCCAGGCAGGTTTGAGCCAGATAGGGTTCCAGTGCTGAGGGGGATGTTGACCCAGGTTCCCACCCCTAACCAAGAAGCTTTGCTCAGTTGGTACCTATCTGTAAAGGAAACGTAAGTTTTCTCTAATGGAGTCTCACTAGGTATATTAACCACACTTGAGCCCCATGTGAGCCCCGTGCCCAGCAGGAGACACCAACACAAAAGGATCTCAGTGGCATCGTTGTACACTTTTTGTCTCATGTTGCTTCATGTGGGTATTTTTTTTGTCTTATAGGTCTTTTGCAGGGATGTGTGTTTCTTGTTTTTTGTTGTTGTTGGTTTGTTTTTTGATTGTTTATTTTTTAAAAAGAAACAGAAATGAGGGTATGGAATTATGTCTGTAGAGAGATGAGGAGGAGCTGGGAGAAGGGAAAGCATGATCAGAATATATTTATGGAAAACATTATTTTCAATAAAAAAGGATACTCAGCTTAAGAAAAGAAGAAAGCTCTGTTCCATGTTCCAACTTCCTGACATCTGTAACTGCACAGTCCCAGACTCCTCCCCGAGAATGCCTTTGCTCAGTTATGGTGGATGTTCACTCCTGATGCTTCCACAGAGTGTAACTTCTCGCTGCAGTCATGTAGCTCCAGATGCTGTATCAATCCAGCCTTCCAGCCTCTTGTCCTTCTGCCCTGCGTTGTATCCTGGGAGTTGTGCTGCTAGCCTCAGCCATCAGATGGACTTAAGCCAAGAGAGAACTTGACAGGGAACCAGAAGGTGCAGGCAGCAGAAGAGGATTGTCTCCAGGCCCCCTTCCTATAGCTTGCTAGGTTCCGTCTGTACAGGACTGTCCCCTTCTCACAAAGCCTGCAACTTTTACCAGGTGGCTGGGCTTGGGGTACACACAGCTCTGAGTTGGATTCTGACTCCTGTCTCTTCATACCGGCTTTCCTGACAGGGCTGGCTCCATGCAGCTCACCACAGGGAGCAACAACCCTCCTGGGTTTCTCTACACTTTGCTTTAGTCACAGTTCTGTGTGTTATTTGAGTTTCCTGCCAGGAGGGTTACTGTAAGCAGATGTCTCAGCTTGTGAATCCACTGGGGACTCCCAGGAGATCAGATTCCAACCAGAGCCCCAGGCTTCATCTCCTATGTTCTGGTCTTTTCTTCAGGACAGAGAACTAGGTATATTGATGGCTCTGGAACAAAGATGTTCTACAGGCACAGGGCTCATGCCTTCTTTCCTTCTGCAGAACACTGTCACCCCAAGGAACCCTGCTCAGTTCTTTATGAATCAACTGAGTCCTTTTGCTTTTTGCCTTCGCACTTTGTCTTTAAATACGTCAGCATCTGCTCCGTATCTAAGGCCGTTCTTTCACAGCACAGATATAAACCACACCCATTTCATTGACGTAATGCTTCTTCTACTCCAGCACTCTGATTCCAGTTTGGCCGACTCAGTCTTAGTTTGGTTTTATCACCGTGAAAATACACCATGACCATGACGACTCTTATAAAGAAAAACATTTAATTGGGACTGGCTTACAGTTTCAGAGTTTTAGTCCATTATTGTCATGGCAGGTAACATGGCAGCATGCTGGCAGACATGGTGCTGGAGAAGGAGCTGAGAGTTTTACGTGTTCTTAATCCAAAGGCAGCAGCAGGAGACTGTGCTTTCCATTGGCCATAGCTTGAGCATGTAAGACCCCAAAGCCTGGCCTCCACAGTGATACACAGTCATACACCACGTCCAACAAAGCCACACCTAATAGTGACACTTCCTATGGCCAAGCATTCAAACACATGAGTCTACGGGGCCATTCTTATACAAACCACCGCATCCTCTAACAATCTTCTCCAGTTCTTTCTCCTTCAACCAAGGGACCAACCTAGGGTTTGAGAGGCATTTGTTGCCATGCTCCTTTATGATCTGAAACACTGCCACCAACTTTCATTGTTTTTTTTTTTTTTTTTTTTTTTTTTTTTTTTTTTTTTTTTTTTTATGACCCTGGCTTGTTTTAATGAAAACTTAAAAAATTATAGAGAAGTTCTAAGTCACAACAAGATTGAGAAGATTCAAAAATATGCCCTATACTCCTCCCCCAACTATGCATTTCCCATGATCAATATCCTCCACCAGAGTGACCTTGACATTGTTGAAGACACAATCACTTCACCTTACACATGTACCATTCCTTTAAAAAACACAACAGTCTTCATTTCCTGTGGGGTTTTTTTTTTTTTTTTTTTTTTTTTTTTTTTTTTTTTTTTTTTTTTTTTTTTTTTTTGTGATTGGCTGGGGTCTTTGTGATTGGCTGGGGTTATATGCTCTTTTCAATTAGGCTGCAGAGGAGATGCTTTGTCAGAGAGCGGAACTCACACTGGGAGGCACGTGGAGCCCACCTTGAATGTACATTTGATCTCTGAATATTTTCCCACCTTGAACTAAGGACCAGTCTTTGTGGAGATATGTCGGGACCGCTCAAGTCTAGTTCTTGTCATCAAAGCCTCAGGCCAGACTCAATGCCTGCTAGCATTTCCTGCTTACAAGAGGGGTGGAACCCTGTGTCTCCACTCTATCTCCCCTGGAGACACAGCTCATACTGAAAACTACTGACAGAACTGATGCACTATACCAGAGGAAGGAAGTCATCCTGGGAGGGGTAAAGATCAGGGAAGACATTCTTCATCTATGCCCCTCTTCTCTTCCTGGGAGACAGTCCCCACCCACACACAGCTTACTACAATTCTCCCTGCTAAGGGCAGGGCCAGGGCACACACTTCCTGTAAGTGCTTCTCAAATTCTCCCCTCCACCATCACTCAAACGCTTCCTCTAAGCCACAGGAAGCAAAGACATACTACTCTCCCTCCCCCCACTCCACCACTCTCCCCCCCCGCCCCCTCCCCCGCAAGCCATGTCCCAGGGATGGCAAGCCCTTGCTGATATGGAGGACTCCCTAGGAAATTTTGTTATCAGAAACTATAAAGCATGGTTACAGTGCCCCTCAGATAAGGCTTTCTCTCCTGGGTAAGGCAAAGCATTCCAGATAACAGTGCCTCCCAGAGCTCAGATCCCACACTTATCTTTGGAGGACTGTATCTGCGTAGCTTTGGTCAAAGTGTTTTCTTTTTCTTTCTTTTTCTTTCTTTTTCTTTTTTTCTATTCCTCATTCAGACAGTAGGGACACAGCTGTTCAATCCTTGGCTGGAGATAACCTTGGATTTTTATGTACATGTTGGAAATCTTAAGGGGAACGAGGTTTACAGACCCCTCCAGAGAGAAGAGTTTCCATCTCACACAGAGAAAGGCATGATGGGAGCTCTACTGGATGGGCGCCACTTGAGTGCTGAGAGAGCTGAGTTGTAGGATGTGAGGCACACCAGTTCCCCTCCTTACATACTGACAGGGTTCACAGCCAGGAGCCAGGCTGAAGCTGTTCAGGAACTTGGAAGCATACGTCTTGTGGTGGGTGGTCTGTGCCGGGCATTTCTCAGGGGCGTTGTGACCCACGGTCCTACATGCATTGTTCACAAATAATTTTCTGCATGGAAAGAGCAACCACGGGAAGGGAGAGCACCAAGGAAAGGCTCTCTGGAGAAGGGCAGGGGAAGCTCAGGAGAGCCAGGCATCAGTACTAATGTGTTCTTCCCATGGAGGACCTGTTTGCCTCAATGCCCAGAGTAGGACCAGCGGGACCTACATCTACAACTCAACTCTGAGAGCGTCTCTCTGGAGCCAGACCTGCAGGAGACAGGAGAGGACAGCCCGAAGTCAGCTGGCACTGTGCCCTGTCCAGTCTCTTCTCATAGCCTTGAAGGATGTACAGCAGGCTGCCCCCTGTCCCTCCCAACACCTCTGTACTGAGGTGCTGTTTCCTATTAATTATCTCCCTCTGTGTATATATCACTGCCCCCCACCCCCAAGAAGCAGAGTGACAGAGTAAGAAAGAACAATGGACTCCCCTAGAACTCCTGAAAATGTGCCACAAGCTCGGACCAATCAGAATGTGATTCCATGGAGGATGTTTGAGGTTCCTACCCTAGTGCTTTCCTCTAGGGCTAAGCACAGTATTTAGAGCCCTGTACCATGCGCTCATACGTTGATGGTGGTTGCATTTGGTTTGTCTAAGTAACTACCGTGTTCATTTGAATGTGGCTCTACCGGTATCTATTGTGTTTTAGTAATAACAACAGTAATAAGAGACATTCTGACAACCAAATTGTCAGCGTGGTGCTTACAATTCACTAATCCGTTACAGCTGTCATGACAGAGTACTACATGTTGGGGGCTTAAGTCATGGAAGTGTATCTTCTCACAGGCTAGAACAGGGGTTCTCAATCTATGGGTGGAAATCCCCTTGGTGGTCAAATGACCCTTTCACAGGGGTCGTCCAAGACCATCCTGCATATCAGATATTTACATTACGATTCATAACAGTAGCAAAATTACAGTTATGGAGTAGCAAGAAAATAATTTATGGTTGGGGGTCACCACTACATGAGGAACTGTATTAAAGGGTCACAGTATTAGGAAGGTTGAGAACCACTGGTCTAGAGGCCAGAAGTCCAACATTAGGGTGCTGGCAGGGTTAGTGGTTTCTGATTTCTCCCCTTCACTCTAGATGGCTCTTTTCCTGTGTCCACACAGTGCTTCTCCTTTCTATGCATCTTGCTTCTTTAATGGGTACCATTTGGCCCATTCATACATCGTAAGCCCACGCCTACCCCAGTGAACTCTTTAAACACCCTGTCTTCAAAACCTGGTCTCCTCCTGAGGTGCTGGAGGTTAGAATTTCTGTGTGTGAATGTCAAGGAGACACGGTTGCTACATAGCACTGCCTTGTGGGTGCTGGATCCTGGCAATGTGTGGTCGTCACCGGATGTTTACCGAAAGGTCTATTCCTGCCTCCATCCCACACTGTGTAGTTACTTACATTACACTCCTTCCCAGGGTTGTTCCTGCAGTAACTGCTCAGTAGCTTGCTCTGGTTTCCATCGACTGTAAAGAGTGGGCTCTTCCCCTAGGTGGAGACAAGCACTTGTCTTCTCCCTTCATGGCTAACCCAGTTGGGGCAGGCCAGGGACCCTGTTAGAGGACCTCTCTTATGAAGATGGGTTCACTTTACAACAATAATATGATTATATTTGTACTTTTCCTTCCCAGAATTCTCACTCCCTAGTGTTGTCCATACAAGCCTTGTGGACGCCCTGACTTTACGAAGCCGTGTGGCCAGGTGGCTGCCCTTGCTGTCTCTTAAGCCAAGAAACACAGCTTTTGTTCATTCTCTTCTTCATCCTGTCCCCCCCACTCCCCACCCCTCGCCTTCCAGACAGCTATGAGATTACAGCTTGCCTGCCCTGGTTGGGGGGGAGGGGAGTCCTTTTAAACTCTAATAAATTGTCCTTGAGCTTCTGTTTGTCTCTGTTCATAAATTGTTTTATGAATGATGCTGGGTAGTGGTAGTGTAAGCCTTTAATCCCAGTACTCAGAAGGCAAAGGCCGGGGGATCTTTGAGTTCAAAGCCAGCCTGGTCAACAAAGCTAGTTCCAAGATAGCCAGAGCTACTCAGAGAAACTCTCAAAAAAACCAACCAACCAACCAACCAAACAAACAAACAAAAAACCCCCAAAAACATTTTATGAATCAGACAAAGAGGCACTCTGGGCCGTTGGGTCCACTCCCAGTCCCTAAAATGATGGTGCCACCTTACAGTGTCCAAAATGACAGTGTAGGCTCAGCTCAGGCTGGACTCTGACAGGGTAAATAGAAGTATTGCTGGGGTAGATAAAAGCTTACCCTCAGCATCCCCTGGGAACCTGTGAGAGGGATCTCTGTTGTCAGGAGAAGTCATTACATCCGTATCCATACCTCTGGCAAACGGGACAGTCAGCTCCCTAGTATACGTGCCTGTGCCTGTAACACATATCTAAGCTCCGGCGCTAATTCCCAGGCTGTCTTGACTTGCACACCTCCCCCACTCTGCAGCTACATGCTCTCTTTAAAACTGGCAAGACTTTCCGCTGCCTTTTGCTACACTCTCGGCCTCTTGAGAGGCAGCCATGGCAGTGCTGGACTCACCCAAATACCTCTTACTATTTTCTGTCTACCTCAGAGGTAGTCACATGGCAGTTTCATAAAATAAGCTTTTCTTCGACCCATGGAGTGGTCTAGTTTGGTGGCCTCACTGCGCCCCTACTTATGGGCCGTACGGTCTTTAAAGCTCTCTGGATGGTCCTGCCATGTTGCTGAAGTTAAGGCCAACAGATATGCTTCCTCCATTAAGCATGTGAGCATAGATGGTGACTCAAGATGGGTGCTCAGGTTCTGTCCTACACTGTGTTGCGGAGATGACGGAGGTATTATGGGTACCAGCTCCTGAGACAGTTTGAAGACAACATTGGAGTTGGTAAATGTTTCCTTCAGTGAATGGTGAATAGTAGAATTCCAGAAAGGTCTTTCTTTGGCTAACAATGCAATCAATAGTAAATACTTGATAAAAGTCAGGTGAATGAATGAATGAATGAATGAACTAATAGTGAGGAAGTATCCTTGTCTGCCCAGGCTTTCCTTGCCAACTCCTCTGCCACTGTGTCAGCTTTGACCTTTGTGGGATTCTGGGTAAATACTAATAATCTTTCCCACCCCTCTATTCTACATATCTCAATGCCTTACCCGTACATATTGCTTTAGGCTATTCCAGGTCATTGATTAACAGGTTTCTGTAATTTGGTGATTTTTCTGCAGCCTTCCTTATGGGAGCTACATCTCTATTCTCAGTTTCTTTAGACTAAACATCTCATTTCTGTCTGTTTTGATATGTATTACAATTTCTAATATTTTTTTTCCCAAATTTTACCCAGACCAGCTGGGATTTGCTTGATTACCTTATTTCTCCTCCATTAATGGAAGCATCTAGTGCCCAAAGTTTTTGAGAAATAATAACAACCAAACCATCATTATTATGTTTCTCTTGAGACAGGGTCTCGTTTTGTAGCCCTAACTGGCCTGGACTTGCTATATAGACCAGGCTAGCCTTGAACTCACAGAGATCCCCCTGCTTCTGACTCTTGACCTCTAGAGTTAAAGTCGTGCACCACCATACCCAGCCTGACAACCAAACGTTTAATGAGCACGTATTTTTATCTTAAATTCTGTATGGGTTGTCTAATTTTATTATCAAAACAATCCTGTTCTGTGGTCCTACGTCAGTCCCCATTTTACAATGTGAAAATGTCAGGTTTCAGTTTATCCAAGATCATACACAAAACAGTTGCCAGAAGCAAGATTTAAACCCAGGCATTGGCCCATGTTCTTTCCTATCAGTAGAAAAACTTTAAAAGGTTAAAAAAGAAGTTCAGAACCACACGAAGTTACTATTTTACTAATTAAAGACAACAAAATAATAATTATTACTGATGTTGTTTGGGAGTAATGGGTTCTCAAAGTCCTTGGAATGGCTGCACTGACTTGGACATCAGTCTTTGGACTAACTATTGTCATGCAAGTTAATCCAGCTTCTGGAAATCATGATAATGTTCACTCTCTTAAGGTTTTACTGCTGTGAACACACACCATGACCAAGGCAACTCTTATAAGGACAGCATTTAATTGGGGCTGGTGTTCAGTACAGGTGCAGAGGTTCAGTCCATTTTCATCAAGGCAGGAGCATGGCAGCATCCAGGCAGGCACGGTGCAGGCAGAGCTGAGAGTTCTATATCTAAGGCAGCTAGTGGAAGACTGGCTTCCAGGCAGCTAGGATGAGGGTATTAAAGCCCTACTCTAACAAGGCCACACCCACTCCAACAGGACCACACCTTCTAATAGTGCCACTCCCTGGGCCAAGCGTTTACAAACCATCACACTCACCCTATATTGGTTGAATTATTTTAGTTTTACTTCCAGCAGGAACTACAAAGTTCATAATTTTATGAATGAAGGATGCCTCTTCATACTCCATAAAGGTTAAAATGAAATATATGGCTGAAAATGCCAAGTATGGATGAAGAGGTAGCATGCCTGGGCTCTCACAGGGTGCAGAACACGATCCAATGCACTGGTTCACCCCAAAGCATATTCATGTATAGTTCTGATAAGAATCGATTACTTTAATTTTCCAAATTATTATTTTATGAGAAAAAAAACCACACATGATCATCTTAGTGCCTAACTTTAAAGGCATTTGTTAAAATTCAATACACTGTGATAAAAATCTTTGAACTAGTAGTAATAGAAGACACCTTCTTAACCTGATAGTTTCTATTAAAATTCACCCAAAACTTATATGAGCACAAGAAATAAAAATAGTCCATTATACAGGACAAAATATCCACTATCAATGTATCTATTTAATATACAAGGGATACTTTTAGAATTTAATGTGAATTTTAAAATATTAAGTTATGGCTCAGCAGCTAAGAGCACTAGCTGTTCTTGGGTTCAGTTTTCAGCGCCAACATAATGCCTCATAACCACTGATAGACATTTATACAGTCCCATATACATAAAGTGAATAAATCCTAAAAATAAAGTAAATTTAAAGTATCAGACGAAGGCTGGGAATGTAGCTTAGTAATAAAGTGCAGGCCTAGATGTTTAAGGCCCGGGTTCAGTGTAATCTCCAGCACCAGGAAAACAAAAAACAAAAACAAACAAACAAAAAAATAACAAAAGAAAAAAGTGAAAGGCATATGGATTATCAAGAAGTAAAACCTCAATAAGATATTCTTATGATTTGTAAAACCTACTCTATGATACTCCACATAAAAAGTCCAGAATAATTTGTAGTCTATGAGAATTGCATTCCTATACACTAGCAAAAGATACATTAAAAACATAAGAAAAATTACTATTTTTAATATCAACAAAAATGCTATGATACTTAGGAATAAATCTTTTAAAAGGCATATAGGTAACAGTTACAATGCTGGTGTAAAAAACTGGAACCTACCTAGGCTTTGGAACGGGGGTGCTCATTGTCTTTGGGCCATCAAATGTCTCTATATTAGTAGCCTAGATCAATCCAGTTCTGGTCAAACCTCTGCAGGGATACCCTATTCCCTTTTGTTGAGAGGCTAACTGAAGCACGAAGACCTTAAAGGAAAAAGACCAAGAAGAACCAGGAAAAGCCAGGAAAACAAAAACAGCCAGATACTACACTTACATTGTAGCTTACGACACTCCAATAATACCAACAGGGCAGTATTGTTGCATGTGTGGAGAAAAAGCACACTGATCAGAACAGGGAACCAGCAACAGATCTGTCACTAATTAAAAAATGCCCTACAGCTACATCTTATAGGGCATTTTCTTCAATGAGATTTCCTCTTTTCAGATCACTCTAGCTTGTGTCAACTGACATAAAGCTAGACAGTGTAGCCTCCTAAAGTAGACATTGTGTAGGCTTATTAACTATAATAGCACTGGGGCTGGAGAGATGGCTCAGCAGTTAAGAGCACTGGATGCTCTTCTGGAGGTCCTGAGTATAGATGGCTCACAACCATCTATAATGGGGTCTGATGCCCTCTTCTGGCTTGCAGGTGTACAAGCAGATAGATAAAATAAACAAATCTTAGAAAAACAAAACAACAACAACAACAACACACACACACTAATAGCATCAATAGAATTAAGTTCTGATTGTGCAAAGCACCCCACCTGTATTGTCCCTCACTGTCCCCACCATACCATCTTAAAGCTGAAGCCACCAGGGTCACACTGCTTGATGTATTCAAGTCACAGAACTAGAGTACACCTCGGCTCCGAGTTTCTGCTGTGTCTTGGAGGTGACTCTTGGGAATGAAGGATAAAGGATGATGGGAGGAACTCATTAGCCATTCCAGGGTGGACACCTCCAGGGCCCCTGGTGAAGGAGAAACTGGAAGTCTGTCTTTACTGGCACTAGGCTGTACAGCTTTGCATTATGGGAGAACTGCAGGCTGTCTTGGGTGTGTTGAGAAGTGGTTTGCTTCTGTAGGGAGATGACCACAGATGTTTGGGGAGGAGACAGACAGCAGGATCAGAAGACAGAGGCATAATGAGCTCCAGGGAATGACAGGCAGGTACTTCCTCAGAGGGTATTGGGACAAGACAAGCAATGGTGTGACTCAGGGATAAAGTTCTGATGACAAACTCTTCTGCAGCTAGCCTGTGCAGTCCCAGAAGCTGGTAACCAGTATCTCAGGCCGGGTTAGAATCCTAGCCTGGGCACTGCTGACTGAGCCTTGTACCTCTCTGAGCCAAAGTTTCCTTCTTTGTAAGAGGCTATGACACTAGGTGAACTTGAAAGTGTCTGATATACTGACTTCTCAGTCAGGGTTTAGCATTTGCACACATGGGCCTGTTGATTTTAGAAGTGATTTTCAAACTTGGCTTTATGGAGACAGTTAAGGAGTTCCCAAATGTTGGGGATTGGTTCTAAATGCTTTGAATTAATCTGGCCCCCAGAATCAGGATTCTGTGTGTCCAAATGCTGAAAGTCCTTGTACCCAATTGGCTTTTGATTGAAAAATATAGAACCAATGACTAATGGATGGGCAGGTAGACTGAGGTGGAACCTTTGGATTTCTGCTGGCTAGAAACGGGAAGAGAGGAAGGGGAGATTGCCATGACAAGGAAGAAGAAAGACCAGACCTAAAGGCCCTCTGACATGTAAGAATCAGAAAAAGCGGCCCGCCCCAGGGGCCACTTCCCTATTGTGTTTGGGGTAGCAGAGATGAAATACAGATTTTAAAGATGTTAGCTCAGGAGTACTGGAGGAGAGTGTCTGCTAGTAGCAGGAAGGATTAGAACTGCCCAGCCTTTGAGCTAGTCAAGGCACTTAAAATTAACTGGTGTGTGTGTGTGTGTGTGTGTGTGTGTGTGTGTGTGTGTGTGTGTGTGTCTTTCATTTGCGAATCCAGATAGCTCAGATGAAAAAACCAGGTTCAAAAGTGTAAAAGCAAGCAGTGAAGTGGTACCACATTTTTGGCTGACTAGACAAAGTATTATCAGTTATCCTTTGAGCTGATTGGCCCTCAGTGAAATAAGAGGGAGGTATACAGGTAGTGAACCAGGGAGTTCCAGCATAATGAGATTAACGGAGTACAAGTGATTCAGCCATAACTTTTTGGCTCATTAGTAACATTTTTTTTTTTTTGTGAGTTAAAGATAACTCCTAAAAAGTGTATGAACTTAATTTGACCTTGTGAGCAGCATGGAGGTTACATACAAAATGGCTACAGTTATGTCAGGACCATATCACTCATGTTGTTTTGATCAACTATACAATTATTTTCAGTGTTATTCATAACTGTGATTTTGCTACTGCTATGAATTATAATGTAAATATCTGTGTTTTCTGAGGTCTTAGTCAACCCTTGTAAAAGGGTCATTCGACCCCTAAAGGGGTCTTGACACACAGGTTGAGAACCACTGGTATGTAGATTAGACTGGCCTCAAACTCACAAGAGATCTACCTGCCTCTGCTTCCTGAGTGCTGAGATTAAAGTCATGTACCACACAGGCCAGCTAGAAAACTCTTAAGACAAGATAAATTTAAACACTTAAAAGAATGACATTAAAATTCAGGAGTTTCACATTGAACAGATGGTATGGCCCCTCATGTTACTGGGACCTCTCTCCTATCCACATGAGGCATGTTTTGTAGGCCACCCAGCTCAATGGAGAGCTGAGAGAGACTCTGTAAACAAATACTCTGTGGAAGCCACTGGCTGACCAACAGGATTATCATCCAAGACTAGCATTCTCTTAAGTGTCTCCACGCTTCTGGTGACATAGTCGGTTTCAGGACAGCTTACAAAAAATGAAATACCACAGCATCAAATGTAATGCATTAGGGTTTTTTTGTTTGGTTGGTTTTTTTTTTGTTTTTTGTTTTTTTGTTTTTTTGTTTTTCTAGACAGGGTTTCTCTGTGTAGCCCTGGCGGTCCTGGAACTCACTCTGTAGACCAGGCTGGCCTCAAACTCAGAAATCCGACAGCCTCTGCCTCCCAAGTGCTGGGATTAAAGGCATGCGCCACCACTGCCTGGCGTAATGCATTAGTTTTAAGACACATTTTCAGTTTAGAAAATTACAGTGTGGAGAAAGATGGGTCAGGAATCAAGTACTGGCAAGCAGCTTTCTTTGTTGGAGTCCCTGCTGTGCAGTAAGAGGCAAGGGGCTGTTTTCTGGAGCATTTTCCTCTGGACCCAGTCATCAATTTGAGTCTTGGTCAGCAGCCCCCAGCCCTGAGGAAGGTTCTCATGTCCTTGTGAGTTTGAGTTTTGTTTGCAGATGGGAGGCTGCACATGAGCTATGTCACCCAATGAAGGGGAAACAAGGCTCTTGGTGACCCATTTTTATATTTTCTTTCTTTTTGTTTTCTGTTTTTTCAAGATGGGCATTCACTGTGTATCCCTGGCTGTCCTGAAACTCACTCTGTAAACCAGGTTGGCCTTTAACTCAGAGATCTGCCTGCCTCTGTCTCCTGAGTGCTGAGATTAAAGGTGTGCACCATCACGTCTGGGCTGTTTTGATCTTTTTATCTCTCTCCTTGCAAATTGACTGATCCTACATTAAGATGATGTTTTTCCCTATAATTTGCCCAAAGAATAGGTGTTCACAGTGACTCTTCTTACCAGCCAGGGATGTCTGCCATTTCTGCAGTTGGTCAATAGCCCATTCAAAGACAGGAAAATAGTAAATTATTATCTGTTAGTTTCTTCACTCCATTTACCCTTAAGGGCAGCTTCCAGACTGATTCTTTATTAGTCTGTGTGAAAAAGGTGGAAGGAGAGCACACAGCCATGCAGTTAGTGTTGAGAAGCATCCCTTTCTGTCCCTAGGCCACCTCCACTGTCTCACTGCAACAGAAGGACAATTTTCAGTGATTAAAACCACAAGGAAAATCAGCAGATATAACAAAGGCTGCCAAAGCAGGTCCCAGGCTGACCAAGCACAGGGGGCTTCTCATCCGTCCTCAGCCATCTTCTGAACTTCAAAATGCAAACCACAGAAAATTTCAAAGACAACATGAACTTCCTCTGGATCTATATTTAAATATATATACAAATCTTTCGAATGTATATGTGTACACACACACACACACACACACACAGCGTCAGGAAAGCAGAAGGGGGTGAAAGGGAACTAGGAGGAGCCAGTGGAGGGGCAAAGCAGGGTGAGAGAGGACTGAACTTGAACGATGTATCACAATTGATACATGTGCATGAACATGCAATAAAAATAAAAACCCCGTTACTAGAGGAGAACAAGAGAGGCAGACATGATGTTCGCTTGTCTGTAGGGTCAAAGGGTCCTTAAATTCCTGATCTCCTGAGTCCAAGTAGATCAAGGGCCTCAAAATAAAACCAGATACACTGAATCTAATAGAAGAGAAAGTGGGAAAGAGCCTTGAACTCAACGGCGCAGGGGGAAATTTCCTAAACAGAACTCCAATGACTCCCACTGTAAGATCAAATACTGATAAATGGGGCCTCGTGAAACTGGAAAGCTTCTGTAAGGCAAATGAAACTGTCAAGGACAAGTCAGCAACTTACAGACTGAAAAAAAGCTTCACTGACCCCACATCTGATAGAGGGCTAATATCTAAAATATATTAACAAACTCAAGAAGCTAACCACACACACAAAAAAAAAACCAACAACAACAAAAAACAAACAAACAACCCAATAAAATAGTAGGTTATAGAACTAAAAAGAGAATTTCACAACAGAGGAATCTCGAATGGCTGAGAAACACCGAAAGAAATGTTTAAAGTCCTTAGTGATAAAAGAAATGAAAATCAAAATGATCCTGAGATTCCACCTCATACCAGTCCAAATGGCTAAGATAAACCCTCAGGTAACAGCATAGGCTGGTGAGGATGTAGAGAAAAGGAACAACACTGTTGCTGGGATTGGAAACTGGTACAAGCACTCTGGAAATCAATCTGGAGTTTCCTCAGAAAATTGGAAATAGATATACTTGAAGACCAGGCAATACCACTCTTGGGAATATACCCAAAAGATGCCCCACCATGGCACAATGTTTGTTCATAGCACCGTTATTTGTGATAGCCAGAAACTGGAAGCAACCAAGATGTGCCATCACAGAAGAATGGATACAGGAAATGTGGTTCACAATGGAATACTATTCAGCTATTAAGAATAAGGATGTCCTGAGTTTTGTGTCTCATGCAAAGAAGAAAGGACAATTTGATGGCTGCATGCCTCACTGGAGATAAGGAAGACAGTGAGAGTTGCTGAGTGTGACAATTATCCAACTGAAGCTGAACAAATGCAATGAGCAATGTTCCCTGGGCATAGTTTCCAGAGATATCTATGAGGTGGCATGTGTGTGACACAGGGCACTCCTACAACACCCAGAGGAAGCTTGAATCCCAGGTAATCTGACATACCCAGGATCACAGGAAATTCAGAAATGAAGAGTGGAGCAGAGACTGAAGGAAAGGCCATCTAGAGACTGCCCCTTCTGGGGAAGCATCCTATCTGCGGAAAACCAACCCTAGACACTATGGCTGAGGTCAAGAAGTACTTACTAACAGGAGACTGGTATAGTTCTCACCTGAGAGGTTCTGCTAGAATCTGACCAATAATGATGCAGATGTACACATTGTTGAGTGTGGGGACCCCAATGGAGGAGTTAGGGGAAGGACTGAAGGAGCTGAAGGGGTTCTTCCTATAGGAAGAACCACAATATCAACCAACCAGACCCTCTTCCCAAATCTCCCAGGTACTGAACCACCAACCAAAGAGTGCACATGGGGGGGGACCCATGGTTTCAGGTGGACATGTAGCAGTGGATTGCATTATTGGGCATCACTGGGAGGGGAGCTACTTGGTCCTGTGGATCCTTGATGATCCAGAGTAGGAGAATGCTAGGGCACTGAGACAGGAGAGGGTGGGAGGATGGGGGGATGCCCTCATAGAGGCAGGGGGAGATGGAGGCGACATGGGGGAGTTGAAGGGGGAAACCAGGAAAGAGGGTAACATTTGAAATGTAAATAAATGAAATAACTAATAAAAAATGAAAGAAAAGAAATGATATCAGGAGACAAAAAAAACCCTGTTACTGTGTATACTAATTAAAATATGAATACACTTTAAAAGAGAAAAAGGTACATGGCTTTCTTAATCTCAAGAAAGCTGCAGGATCAGAAGGCAACCTATCCTGATAGATAGAAACTGGAAGAAGGAATCTCATCTCTTTAAATGAGCTATAGAAATTTCCCTAGAACTCTACTGTACTAGAGGATTCAATGTCATCTCATTTGTTAAAACTGGGTCATTTATTTTTATAAAACTACTACTTTGTGAGGACATGAGACCATTGATTAGCTTAGTCTAACAAGCTTGATCTGACTCCACTAACACACACACACACACACACACACACACACACACACACACACACACACACAAACCACAGCAGAGACTAGGACTTGACAAAATGGGTACAAGATGGTTAGCAAACAGCAATGTCTGCTTCTAGAGTCGTGAGCCAATGAGATACTGACCTAGGCTGGTAGATCATTCTTCAGTACAGGTTCCTGAGAGCAAACCAGGTGATGAGAAGGTAAGCTAGGCAAGCTAAGGTCAGGAGGGCTTGCAGAAGCTTCATCTTATGCTAAGCCAGCTTATAAAGAAGTATAATGTTATGTACAGTTTGCAGGGGGAAAATTGGACAGAGTCAACAGAAATCTGTCATACAATGGGGCAAAGTCAGCAGGAAGCTAACCAGGCAATGTGACACAGGGAATACAGGATGTCTCACGTGCATCTCACACTGTACACCGCAGCCTTGGGAATGATACCTATAGCTCTTGGTGGTGGACTACCGTTAGAAAAAGATGGAAATACTCAGCAAGCAAGCTCTGCATGGCATGACTTTTCTCGTAGAGATGTTTCTGGCAAGGGATGTAGCAAGAGTGCTTCTCTAGCAGGTACGAGATTCTGGGTTCAATTCTCAGCCCTGCTCCACCCTCGAAAATTAATAACTTGAGCTATCAGCAAGTCCCCATGCTGACATTTGTCTCTAACAACTCTTCATAGTTTACCCTCAGTATGTAAAATCATTGATTTCAGCCTAGAGATGATAGCCAAATGCTACAGCATCTCTTGTTAGCATCATATAGAATATTTCAATGACCCATTTGAAATCATAGCTATCTCCTTTAGTGGATAACCAAACATTCCCAGTTCATCTGTTCTACTTCTAAAATTATTACAAGTGCTTCTTCTCACTCTTAGAAGTGTCCTTGATCAGTCACTCAAGAATTCCCTCAATCCTTCCTGGCACCCACAGTGTTACATAAAGCAGACATCCTTCCCTATATAGCTTATGTAAATATGTTTGAATAAATTACATTTCTATATGTGGTTTTATATAGACCTCTTTTCTATGAATATATTAGTCACTGCTCACTCCCCTACCCTGTATCAGGCTGCTGTGGCCCGGATCTTAAATGCACCCCAACGCCCAGTTGTTGAATGTTGGAGGCATTGTGCTATTGGGAAGTGGTGGGAAGTTGTGTCATTGGGAACACGCCCTTGAAGGGGATGCTGTGATCCTATATCTCGTGTCTTTTATTCTTTGCTTTTCTCCCACCACAAGGTGAGCAGCTTCCTCTCACAAGCCCCTCTTCTCCACCCCACCCTTGATGTTCTGCCTTATCACAGTCCAGTAGACACCTGTGCAGAGTGGACTATAACCTCAGAAAGTGAGCAAAACTAAATCCTTCTTTTAAGCTGATTTCCCACAAGGACTTGATAAAGTAACAGAATACCGATGAATACACACACACACACACACACAACACAGTGACAGCATTAGCACATCCCATACACTTAATGATTTCCGCCATTCCCATTTAACACTAAATCAGGACCAGCAGAGCCGATGATGAGTGACAATGCTCATCGCGTTCATGAAGGAGTGTTAGGGCCCAATACTAGGTAGCAAATTCTTTTATTATTATAATATCCCCTTCCTGGTTGTCCGTATCTGTTAGCAATGGCCCAAATGTCCTACTGCCTGGACCATGTCACTTCTCACAGAAGAACCAATAACCAATGCAAAATGCTTCCTCTTTATTATCACAGGGTCCAATAGTGAGAGGAACAAGTACTACCCAGCACTTCTCCCTTATGAGCAGGCAGCATGCATGTCCATAGGGGCCTCTTAGTTATCACGCCAGGGGGTCCATCCAACAGAAAGAACATCCGCCATGCATGTGTGACAAAGTTTCTACAACACAGAATATACATACCATGGCTCCATTTGATAAAAGGGTATTTACTAATTCAGTGCTTACTTTCAAGCACTATATTTTAGTATCCAAAGAAGTGTCGTAAACTTGGCAATAGTATTGCCTAGATTTAATTTTGCAACGAAGAGTAAAACTATGGATGATGTCTTAGTAATGTTGGTGTCTGACAAAATACGTTGTTCCCTCCAAAAAGTCATTATTTAGAACTTGAGTTAAAAAAGAAAAAATCTTCATTAGAGCTGGGCTGTGGTGACACACACCTTTAATCCCAGCACTTGGGAGGCAGAGGCAGCTGGATCTTTGTAAGTTCGAGGCCAGCCTGGTCTACAGAGTGAGTTCCAGGACAGCCAGGGCTACACAGAGAAACCCTGTCTCAAAAAAACAAAAACAAAAACAAAACAAAAAAACAAAACAAAACAAAAAACTAAATAAATGAACAAACAAAACAAAAACAAAACCTTCATTACTTTTCTTTATTTGAAAATTATGAGGAAGGTCTGCTAACTTCATATAACTTCTGGGCAAAAATCTACAACCTGGTATCAAAGAATAAATAGTTGTATAGATTCTGTATTGCTTCCAGACAACTGAAATAAATACTTTCATCCTGTATGCTTCCTTTTTTGAATTTTCCTCTGGGTCACCTGTATGAAATGATCTCACATGTATATATCACCTTGAACCAGCACATGTAGATTTCTTGATCTCTATTTGCTCTGTTTTTGATCACTGCCTAGAAAATTTTCAGAACTGTCATATTTATGACATATTTTATAATTATCTTTCTTTAAGAAGGTGATTTTGGTCACATTGATTCTGGTCAATTTTATCGACTGGAGGAATAGACAAACAAGTAATGCCATTAGGTGGGAGCTACCTTGTCAGTACAGCAGAATCTCTACTGGACAAGCTTGAACAAGGATTTGGCTTTAAGATTGTAATAGCATTTCTGTGAAAGTCGCAATTACATTTTATATGCGTAAAACGTGTTTACTGAACCTATGTCTCTTGTCTGTCCCTTGGGGAGCTGCCAGGGACTAAGACGAGAGCAGGCGCAGCAAGCATGCACTCACAGTCAGTATTCTCAGGGTAGGACTCTGAGTGGTGTTTGGTCTGTTGTCAATCACCAAAAAGCCAAATGTTCCCCCTAAAATGCAAAAAAAAAAAAAAAAACCAAAACCAAAACCAAAAAAAACAAACCCAAAAAAACCCCAAAATTTATTTTTGAAGGTGTTATGCTAAAATATCACTTTAGCCCAGAGAAAATTCAGCTCTCAAATGTATTCCTATTAAAAAAAAAAAAAAAAAAAAAAAAAAAAAAAAAAAAAAAAAAAAAAAAAAAGACAATCTAAGTTTCCTTGGTAACAACAGTGGTGTTGTTCCTAGTCCTTGTTGTCTGAAATCTGTCTGTCCTGGTTGTAAACAAAGGCAGCCCTACCAAACAGACGTGTGGGCCACCGATCACAAAGGCCCCAGTAGAGCTGAGAACACCACAAAGTTGTTCTACAAAATAATGGCATTGGGTTCACAAAGACACACATAAGAATCAGTCTTAGGAAACAAATCTATTCATTTTCCTCATTCAGGTAACAACCCCTAAGAGACGGTTGCTGAGTTACCGTTTTTACCATTACTTGTTATGGCAATGTCCACTTTTCCCTCCATCTTGCTTACCTGTCTATTAGGTCTTTTGACCAGATTCTGGATAGGGCTAAAAATCTGAGACTTTGAAGAATTTTTGTTTGTTTGTTTTTTGTTTGTATTTTGAGACAGAGTCTCACTATGTAGTCTAAGCTGATCTTAATCTCACGGTCCTGTGGTTTCCATCTTCTCCGTTCCAGTATTATAGGCATAGATCACCATGTAGCTGGTAAGGCTTGGGTTTTAATCTTTTTTCACAAGTGCTGGTATCACTTGTACACAGCCTGGGTACAGATTTTAGATGCACTCTTCAAGTAATTTTGGGAAATGTATACCCAAATGTAAGATATTTGTATAATTTTTTAAAATTGTAATTACTATATCTTTGGTATGAAATGGCCTCATTTAAATCATTTAGTACAGGGTCATATTTTTAGATCTTAAGTAGCATTTTAAGATGTAGCTGAAGAGAAATGTACTGAGTTAGAAGGTTTTTGAAAGTTGTCTGGGCTATACGTATATATTCAAGTTATATTGTTAAGGACTAAGGCTCTTAGGATTATTGTGCATTCATAACATATAAAGAACTCTTGAAACAATTAATCAAAATACAACCTGCTTTAAAATGGGAAAATAATTTCAATATACATTTTTCTAAAGGAGACGTACAAATGTTCACTAAGAGCTGAGGTTTGCAGTGGTACAGGCTGCCTGTAATCCCAGTATTTGGGAGGTAGAGGCTGGAGGGCCAAAATTTAAGGTCAGCTTCAGTCACATACACTGAGGTCACTGCAGGTTACACAAGGCCCTGTGTCCTTAAACAGATAAGCAAATGCTACATGGTAAAGCACTCAAGGAAGTTTGACCCTTAGAGAAACACACATTAAAATTGCAGAAAGACACATCTCATTACCCACTAGGATTATTATAATAAACATGTAGAGGGATTGAAGACCTCATTCGTTGCTAGGGAGACTGACTGAACATGGTGCAGCTGCGGAGAGAGTAACCTGACAGCAACTTAAAAAGTTAAACATGGAATTACCGTTGGCCTGTGCGTGCATCCGAGACAAATGGAAATACAAGTCCTCGTGAAGCTTTTATGTGAAAGCTCACATTTATGTGAGCATTTGTAACAGCAACATTCTAAATGGCCAGAAAAAGTAGAAGGCCCACATCCACGGTTGATGAATGGATAAATGAGATGCCACGATCCGCCTAATGGGGTGACATGTGGCACAGAAGGGTGTGAAGCACTAACAGATGCTGCGACCTGGGTGTGCCCCACCCCCTCACGCCGCTATGGGAAGCCACACACCACTGACCCACACTGTAGGATTCTACTCACATGCAACCCTCAGAACATGCAAGGCTACAGAGCTGGAAAGTAGATTACTGTCACTCAGACGTCACTGAACAAAGAGTAAGGAGAGGGAGGGAGGAAGTACTAATGAGTCAGAGTTTATATTTGGATGAAACAAATGTTCTATAACTAGATTGTGATAGAACTTTGAGAATATACTTAAATATGAGGGAGCTATAATGTTACATGTATGAATTATACATACCAGTAATTAAGTAAGTAATGAATTAATTATACCAGTAAGGCTGTCTCGAAATGTGATAGAAAAAAATATTAGAGGAAATCTAAACATGGTCTATTTTTCTCTGGGTAATAAAGGACTCCAGTTAAATGAGTCCCCACGTTATAAATAACAAAGGAAGTTACTGATAAAAATTTGTACTCTAGCCCCACCTGCGTATCCATCCCATATACAGTGACCAAACCAGGACGCTATTGTGGATGCCGGGAAGTGCTTGCTGATAGGAGCCTGATATGAAGTTCTGCCAGAACCTCTGACAAATACAGAGGTGGAGGCTCACAGCCAACCATTGGACTGAGAGCCGGGTCACCGATGGAGGAGTTGGAGAAGGGACTGAAGGAACTGAGGAGGTTTGCAGCCCCATGGGGAGAGCAGCAGTGTCAACTGGCCAGACCCCTGGGAGCTCCTGGGGACTGGACCACCAACCAAAGAGTACACATGGAGGGACCCATGGCTCTGGCTGCATATGTGGCAGAGGATGACCTTGTTGGAGTCAGAGGGAAGAACCTGAGGGTGTTCGATGCCCCAGTGTAGGGGAATGTCAGGGCGGGAAGACAGGAATGGGTTGGTGGGTAGGAAAGCACCCTCATAGAGGCGGGGGTTGGGGGGGAGGAGGCATGGGATAAGGGATTCCCGAAGGGGAGACCTGAAAAGGGGAAGACAATTGAAATGTAAATAAAGAAAATATCCAATAAAAATAATTAAAAATTATCTCCAGGTTTGCCAATAGCCCCATCTTAAAAAGAAAAAGTACATAAGGAAGTTGAAGGGAGAAGCCAGTCTTGGTACACTTGCACAGGAGATCTGTCTCGTCATAGCCAAGTGTGAAACACTTTGTATTCTAATCTCAATGCACCACCCTTCTCAAGCCAACTGGTTGCTCTGTGGGGAGGGGTTGGGTCTGGTCAGCACTCCTGAGTGTGACTGGGCAGGTGTGCAGCAAGAAGGTACAGAGGAGTAATATTGGCACCTTGTTCCCAGGTGTTAGAGCAAGGTGACTTGCTGAGGTAAAATTTTCTCAACCAAGAAGCTCTTCTGACCTCAGGGCCTCTCTGTGGTCCAGAGGACCGTCAACACTGCCTCACCGAGCCTCCCACAGGGAGCAGCGAGCCTCTAATAGATTGCCCACAAACAGTTCTGAGTCATCGTGCCCATGTGAACACCTAGCAGAACTATGAAGGAGTTACAGTCAAGACCTTGTCAGATTTGAAGACTTTTGGCATCTGTGACACTAGTTAGTAGACGTATCATTTGGCACGGTGACTCCACTCTCAGTGATGTCCTGGACACACACCCAGAACTAGAAGTTGTACAAAGTCTAGGGCGTGTGCACCAGGATGTAAAATATCCGTATCAGTATCATCTGTGCAGCTTCATGCTACAAACCACCACAGCGCCCAATGGGTGAAGAAGACTTTTTAACCTGTTCACAGGACAGCCTGCCTTACATACAGCCATAAGACAAAGGAATGATAGCAATTTCCTTTCAAATGTCCTGATAAAAAGAACGCATCTGGCAATACATGCATGGAATTCCAAGCCTTACAAAAAGATATTTGTTATTAATAAATACACATGCTATGAAAGTAAAGATTAACCAGAAAGAGTTAATACAAAAGTTAGCCTAGCAAGCTAACCATCTTTATTAAATTTTTTTTGCATTGAAAGTTGAATTTAATGTCCAATGAAGCAAATCTACCACTGATTTTAAAAAGATATATGCACTGGAGGTTTAGAGTTCTTTTGATGCAGAATTGAGATTCTGTTGATTCAGCAGGCTTAGGGTACCATTCCTCTAATTCCAGCACGACTTACTGCTGCGTGTCCTACATTAATCACCTTACACGTCTTTATTAATTTTTTAAGGAGTTATTTAACTGTTAGCGGGCACACTGGAAACCTGGGCAATTGGTTTTGTTTTATCTTGTAGATTGAGTGTCAGAAAAATTTATTTCATTGTCATTTATATTACTTATGTTCTGCTTAAAGTGTTCTGTGACCAAATTCTTCCCCATCCCCCCCTGGTCACCCCACCTTTTTGATTTTTTGATATAGGGTCTCATTCTACAGCTTGGTCTGGTCTCAAACTTACAACACACTTTCTGCTTTCAGCCTTAAGTGTCAGACTACAGGTGTGAGAAACCACGCCCAGTGAAATATCTCCTTTTAATAAGGATGTCAATCATACTGGCAGAGAACTTTCACTCATTTTTGAAACACGCTGCTAACCTTGTAAAGACTTTGTTCCTAAATAAAGGTACGTTCTACCTCCTTACGTTACTTGGAATTAAGAATTTAGTATAACTTTTTTTTGGAGGGGGGAGTGGTATTCAAGCCATTGATGTTGTGTTTGTTTTCATTGTGTTGACCTTGAGATTTCTTTTGGAGCTTTGCAGTAGACAGCTTGAAGCTTGAATCCGTCCAGCAGTGGACAGGGGCTGAGGATTCAAGTGTTCAGGTGACAGCCATGAGGACAGAGATGGTAACTGAGTCTATGGGGTAGGAAGAAGAAGATCACAGGACATCGGTGAGAGGGACAAACCCACCAAGGAGACTCTTGAGGAGAAGCCAAAAGAGGTGCGATACGAGACATGAAGAGATTGTTGCAGGAGGAGAAAGAGTTGTGTGAGAGAACATTTAGATAACTAATGACTTAAGCAGGCTTTGGGATGTAGCAGAGGACCAGAAGGAGCGACATGGGTGGAAGCCAGATCGACCTACATGGAAGACGAAGTAGCCAGGAGCCTACAGAACACCCTTCAAAATCCTGAAAGAGAAAGAGGAAAGGAAGATGATGGCTGCGAAGTGGAGGCCATAGTGGGGTCCAGAGGAAGTTGTTACCTTGGTTACGTTTAAGATGGGAGTGGTTAGGGCATGTTAAAATGATGATTCGGAAACTTGGGGGTGGGGTGGGGGTTGAAGATAGAAAAGGACAGGTATTGATTATGGCTCTGAACAAGTGAAGAGACAGGAGCAAAGACTAGGGAGAGGGGGCCTCATTCCTTCAAAGGAGGGAAACAGGAGAGCCCATGAGGGCTACTCCTATTCAAACCACCATGGTCATTAGTGGTCTTGTTGGAGGAAAAGTGTCATGAGAAGTAGGCTTGATGCTTCAGAAGCTTAGGCCAGGTTCAGTCTCTCTCTCTCTCTCTCTCTCTCTCTCTCTCTCTCTTTCTCTCTCTCTCTCTCTCTTCCCCCCTCCCTCCCCTCTCTCCCCTCCCTCCCCCTCTCCCCCTCTCTCTTCCTGCTGCCTGTGGCATCACCTCCTCCTGCAGCACCATGTCTGACTGCGCGAGTGCCACCATGCTTCCTGTCATGATGATAAAGGACTAAACCTCTGAAACTGTAAGCCAGCCCCAAATAAATGCTTTCCTTTATAAGAGTTGCCGTGGTCGTGAGGACTTTTCACGATGATGGAACACTGACTAAGTCACTCTGGTTCAGCGTCTTAGGACTCTAAGAAGCTAAGCATCTTATCTAAAGTTACAAGTGTGATAAGTGGCTGAGCTGGCATCCAGTCTGGAGATCTTACCTACTACATAAGCAGATAGAGACCATATCAACTCATATTCAACAGGATAAGAGAGACAGGCGTCATTATCTGAGGATGCAAAGAATGAGATGCTAACACTCCATCCTAAGAGCTGAGAGCCAGGCAATTCTTTATAGATGCTGGCCAGCTACAGCAGGACGCTGGGGCCAGGCTGGCTGGATTTTATCTCAGCTCCATCTTGCATGAGTTGTTTACCTTTGGAAAAGTTATTTGCCCGTTTGAACTTGTTTTTCTCATCTGTAAGATGGGGGGGGGGGGGTGTCACTAACACTTACGTTATATAGGGCTGAGTAAATTAACATGAATATCTGCTGTTATCACCAAATTACTTCTGAGATGGGCCACTAGGAATCTATAACTTTCTGTGGCAGGGGAAGCACATAAGAAACACTATTTTTAAATGATGAATTTGGGAAAGTGGAATGTACTCAGAGAACTACTGGCTCTTCAGCTGGGCTGAAACAAACAGCTAACATTGGGCACAAAGGGCAAGCAAGTGTTCAATTGGAGTCTAACTAATTCAACCGGAGTAGATACCCAGCCAAGAAATGTCCATATGAGTTCAAAGACGCCGTGGACTTTCTAAAGGTTTAGGGGCAGTGATAGAGTGACATTAGAGATATTCTTTCTAATTTTTTATTAATTTGTATACGTATGTGTATGAGCACTTCTGTGTGAGTGTGTGCCACAATGTGTGTGTGTGTTTGTGTGTGTACCTCTAGAGGCTAGTAAAGGAAGTCAGATGCCCTGCGACTGGAGTTACAGGGGTTGTGGGCTGCCCCATGGGAGCTGGGAATGGAGCTTGGGGCCTCTGCTACGGCACTGTCCATTCTAAACCACTAAGCCATCTCTTCAGTCCCTTGGATTTTTTTTTCCTAAGTATGATCATATGTCAAGCAAATGTACTGAGCAGATGAAAAAAATTCCCAGTGTACTTGGTGGTTACATTTCTCAGGAGAAATTAATACACTCTAGTGCTTCATAAATCCATCTATCCAGCCACCTACCCAATAATGAAATGCTTATTACATTAACATGCACTTCATTCTACGTGGACCTAAGAAGACAGTGAACATACCCACACATGGAACAGATAAACAATACATGAAAATGTAACCACATATAGGATACATCAGAAGGTGAATTGTCTAGGATTAAACGATGCAGACTCTAACTAATTACCACATTGCTTCAGCCTTCTGAAAACACAGACATAAAGGGGATATGAATCATGCAATTCTTATTACCTTATAAAATTCTAATATCTTTTGGCAAAACAGGGTTTTTCCTTCCTTGAGTTCAGTGGAAAAATAACATGTACTTTCTGTTAATGTCCAGTTTTTAGGAAGTGAAAAGTTAACCTCCCGCAGTCATTTCAGGTGACTCATTGTCAACAGCACCCCTAAAACTCCGAGTCTGAAGTTTTCTTTGGATCAGTAGAAAAGGTTTTCTGAACCTACATTCTTGAGTTTATATCTGAAACATTCTCCCAAAGGCCCATGTGTGGAAAGTCTGGCTGCCAGCTTGGAGCGCCACTGGGAGTTTGGGGAGCCATTAATAGATGGGGCTTAGCAAGGGGAAGTTAGATCCTTTCTAGTGTCCTGGAAGGGGACCTCGTAGCTCATGCCCATTTCCTTCTCTTTCTTTGCCTCCCAGCCACCATGAGGACAATTTCTTCCACTTTGCACCCTGCCACGTTAATGCTTCATCATAAACCAGAAGCAGTGAGACCCAGAGGGCCTCGAACTCAGAAATCCACCTGCCTCTGCCTCCCAAGTGCTAGGATTAAAGGCGTGCGCCACCACTGCCCAGCAAGAGCCAGTGCTCTAAACCACTACACCATCTCTTCAGCCTCCACTCCACTTTTGAAAAGTAGATAGCATCAGGTATTTTGTCACAGTGATGGAAAGCTCACCAGTACAACACAACACAACACAACACAACACAACTCAACTCAACTCAACTCAATGCAGCTGACAAACCCAATACAACACAATCCAATGCAATAAATGTACATTTTGGATCTCCAGTGAACGGACTTATAAGTTGCTTCCAGCTTCCCATTACTATAAACAACACTGTACGGCATCCTAACGTGTATTTCCTTGAGCAGTATGTAAGCAATTCTCTAGAAAATACAATCAGAACTGCTGGAATATGAAGGATGAACAGCTTTATTCAATAATGTCTAATTAATTACTCTTTGAACTGATTGAACTAATTTACACTAGCACCACAGAATAGCAGAATGTTTTAACAGTTGGTGCCAGAACACATTTTAAAGAAAAAGTAATGAGGCTGGAGAGATGGCTTAGCAGTTAAGACCACTGACTGCTCTTCCAGAGGTCCTGAGCTCAATTCCCAGCAACCACATGGTGGCTCACAACCATCTGTAATGGGATTTGATACCCTATTCTGATGTGTCTGAAGACAGAGACAGTGTACTCACATTAAATAAATAAATAAATAAATAAATAAATAAATAAATAAACGTATGTTTAAAAGAAAAGAAAAAGCAATGTATGAGATGGTAGCCATTGTCTTTGCTGAAGGGCTTTGTCTTTTCAAGGATCTCTTGGCTGCAGGCATGGTCTTCCTCCTGTGAAATGGCTGAGCAAATGAAAAACAGTATTTTTACACCTGTCCATTTGTGTATGAGAGTCGTCAGTGTTCTTCTGGTAATCCAATTTTGAATCACATGAGTTTCAAATATATTCTGACTGCGACTTGTTTAGAAAAGTATTGATGGTGCTTTCACACGCTTAGAATTTTAAGGTCTATCAACCTGATACTTGGGGTAAGGGCACCAAATGAGACACATTCCCCATTTTTAAATAATTTTATTTCATTACACTTGATGATAACTAAAGTTTTAGGACACCCTTTAAGGTAACTGGCCTTTGGGAATATCAGACACATAGACAAAAATCTCTGGAGCTAAAGTGGCGGAGAGTTCAGCTCACATTCTTTGTCACCTGTAGGAAAGGAAATTGCCAGAAAATATAACAACAGGCACTGAAGAAGAATGGATTTCTTTGTGAGTTATATTAGACACTAGAGAACATTAAAAAAAAAATAGTTTCTCTTTGGAAACTAATTGGCCTTATTGAGGAGACAGAAACCCCATTTCCCAGTGAACTTCTATGTCCCTTTCCTGAACAGCAGGCTGGGTGTTCTATACTCCCCTGATGGTACTTGGCTCTGCTTGACTGACTTTGACTAACAGTCCTGAATGTACTTTTTGAAAAAACTTTTCATCTTTTCCTAGTCATGACAAGTCAGACAGACCTCTTGACGGATAAAAAGTACTCCAATAATAAAAGTACAAAGCCTTTTAAAGAGATTTATCAAAAAACAAAACAAAACAAAACAAAACAAAAAACAAACAAAAAAAAACACAAAAAAACAAAAAACAAACAGACAAAAAAAACCAAACCAAACCAAACCAAATCAAACCAAACCAAGCCAAACCAACAACAACAAAAAAACCCAGATGAGGTCTACAGAGGAACATGAAAGAATTTAATGATCACAGAGAAAGGGTATGGTGGTCCTGGATGAAAAGTCATTGTGGAAAGTATTGGTTGCACTCAGGCATGGTGGTACATGTCTGTCATTTCAGCACCGGGGAAACAGAGGCAGAAGGATGTTGAGTTTGAAATTAAAGTGGGATACGTAACAAATTCCAGATCAGCCTGGGCTACTAAGAGAGCCCTGCCTGAAAATATAAACAAGAACATAAAGAAAATATCAGTTGTCCCCACAAAATGTATGTGTGGCATAATTATCCAAGTTCCTGACACATTTTGGCAAAGTAATTCTAAAGTTCATCAGAAGAATAAACTAGACTAGCTAGAAGATTTCTCAAGTTAAGACTGATACATTGTAACTGTCCTGCACGATCCGATGTGAAACAGAAACTACAAAAGCAGGCAGCACAAAGAACCAAGGGATGATTGCCACTTTTGAACCAGTTTTAAATTTTTATCATTATTTGTGTGTGTGTGTGTGTGTGTGTGTGTGTGTGTGTGTGTGTGTGCATGCGCGTGCGCGCGCGCAGGTGAGTACAGGTGCTTGCAGGGGCCACACGAGGGCGATAGATCCCCTTAGACTTAGAATTCCAGGTAAGTCATGAGCCACCTGACGTGGGTGGTGTGAAATAAACTTAGGTCTTCTGCAGGAGTGAGCAGTTTGACCTTTTATCCACCGAGCTGTCTCTCCAACCCCTGAAGCCAATTCGAAATATTGGACAATTCAATATAAGTTATATTAAATAGATCGTCGCTTAGCCAGTCCTGGGTTAGATCATTGCTTTATACCATACGCCAGTATAGATTACAGATGACTCAAGGGGCTAATTGTCAAAAGTGAAAGCATATAATTTTCACAAGGATATAAAATTGAACTTTTACTTATCTCCTAAGAAAAATCGGAAAGTTTAATGGAAAATATTTAATTAAAATTTCTACATAGTTTCTTCACGGTTCCTAGTGTTGATCTTGCTATGAGAAAGTCTTTCCCTGACAGAGCTGACCAGCTAAAAGAGCTATGGTGTAGAAATAAGAAGGGAAGAGATTTGAATTTACTTTGTACATCTTAAGAAGATAATACAGTGCAATTATGGTCATTTTTACCCTTTTTCTACAGTGTTTTTCACATTTTGATTATTTATGGATACATGCACAGTGGTTAAAATTACTTGCTATGCAACAATGAAGACTTTAGTTCAGAGCCAAAGCTAGCCAGGTCTGGTCTCACACATGCCTGTAAACCCAGCACTGTTGGGGGAGGGAGGTGAGAACAAGAGAGTCTCTGGGGCTTGCCAGCTGAGAGCCTAGTCAATAAGAGAGACCTCCAGGATCGGGGGAGACCTGCTTCAAAGGAATTAGGTGGACTGCAATAGAGAAGGACAGCTGGTGCCCTCCTCTGGGCTCCAAGCATACATGCAGGCACACCTGCACACACATGTGCACACGAACACACACACAATACACACCAACCTCCATCACACACACACACACACACACACACACACACACACACACACACACTGCCCATACCACACACACACACATACACACACCATACACACCACATACACACACTACCCCCCACACATATCATACCTCCCAAAGATCACACACACCACACACTCACATAGCATAGACACCACTCACACACCACACATACACACACCACAGCACACACGCCACACACATATATACACACACTCACAGCCCACGTCCCCTCACAAAACACACACACACACACACCATACTCCCACACAATACACACACACACATGCACCACATCCTCACAAAACACACATACACACACCATACCCCCACACAACATACATACATACATACATATACACAAACACACAAACACACACACCATACCACCACACAACACACAATCACACTTATACACTCACATCACACACACATACACTCTTTAGTGTGGAAGAAAATATACTTTTAAAAGTAACTCAAAGGCTTTAAAGTAGGCTAAAGAAACTCTTAAAAATCATCTTTAAAAATATGACACTCATCTCAATTTGAAAACAGGTGAAGAGCCTGACTATATTAAAAAAAAAAAAAAAAAACCCAGTTCATAAAAAAATTAAAGTAGCCAGCAGGCATAATAAAAAATATTTTATTTCACTGGTAATCAGAGAAATACAAATTAAATAATTATGAGCTATCACAGTAGCCGGGGAAACTGGCAAAGATGAAAGTCAAGAGAAAGAGCGGAAGTGTGTTGTGCAGGCAGAGGTCTTTAGAGATGGTGTAATCAGGGCCGCTCGAAGTAACGGCCACTGTTAAGGAGTGTGCCAAAGGCATCAGACGTCTTCTAAACTTTGTATCATCATTTTACCACTAAGAAAATAATCGGATAAGTACACCAGGACTTTGAAAATTTGCGAGAGCCAGCACTAACAACTGTCCAAAGCTCATCAGAGAGGAGGCACTCAGTATGCGGCGACATCTGTGGAACTGGGACCATGCTTCATTTCAGACGATTATCTCCAATTTTACTTCAAGTGGGAAGGTGTCACAGGATGACGGAAAGACAAAGAACAACAGAGTCTATGCTGCCATCGGTTTAGAAGTGTGTGTAATGGGGCTTGTGTGCATTTACAAACAAAACAAACCGGAAAGACGTGTCCCTTGCTTCTTAAGGTAGCTCGTTCTGCATAGTGGACTATAGGTGATTTAAAGGTATTTTATTTCTTTATAATTTCCCTATTTTTTTTAAATTGCTATATAAGGACTCAAGAGATGGTTCAGTGGTAAAGAAATGGGATGCTTTTCCTTAAGGTCACATAGTGACTTACTAACAGTCTGTAATTCCAGCTCCAGAGGTCCAGTGTTCTTACATCCTTCTCTAGTCAATATGGGCACCAGGCACGTACCTGGTACGCAGACATACACATAGGCAAAACACTTAAATACATAAAGATTTTATATATTAACATGTATTTAGTTTATACTCAGAAAAAAAATTTAAGATGAACCCCGATCTTCTATGCACTCACCCCTTCAGGGAATTTCAGATTCCTCTCTTGTTTACTTCATGTCTACCAGACATTGCAGGTTCTGATTCGTCCCAGCCTGGGACAGAGTCCAAGCCCAGCCTAAGGGGATGGATGGACTAGTCTGGTTAAGGCTGATTCTCCCTATGGCTCAATGAACTCACATGCAGTGTAGAGATAGGAAAATAGTTTCAGAAGGTTATCAGAGGAGGCTCTGAATGTGTACCAGCCGCCTATCTTCCAGGACCCAGGCAAGCACATGCTACAGAGTCCTCATCCTGTGTGTTAGAAGACATGTCTTGTTACTCTTCACAGAGGTAGAGCATATACAAAGTCTGCCTTTACTCTGATGAAACTGAAAACCTGGTGTTGAGCTGTGGGTGGGTTTTATATGTATATAAAACGTCAAAAAATAACTGTGGAATTTATTACTGTACATTTATAGCAGTTCTAACGGTGGGTTAGTCGTTTTTATAGGAGTGGTGAAATGGGGCTGGGGAGATGGCTAAGCTCTTGATGCTCTTGCAGGGTATCTGGGTTCAGTTCTCAGCACCCACGTGGTGGCTCACAATAGCCCCAGGCTCCAGTTCTAGGGGAATCGATGCTCTCTTCTCCACGTCTCAGGCACCAGGAACGCACATGTTGTATAAGCGGACACAAGGCATTCATACACAAAATAAAAACAAAAAAAGTAATGAAGTAAAAAATATAATTAGTAAATAATTATCGATTTATTTCATACAATTTTTGTCTTCATTCCATGCTTATTTCTGTAGATAGCGATTCCTCAGCTTGTAAGGAATATTTTTTTAAACCTCATTTATGACTGGCTGTTAGTAAATACTTTTGGATTAAAATTTAAATATTTTACTTAAATAAGTTGCACATATTTTAATTTTAATACTGTATTACTAAATATCTTTTAAAAACGAGTTATTTTATATTAAAAAGTTGTTTTTTTCTTAGATACTTATAAATTATAACACATGATTGATAACTTTCAAAATCAGACTTGAATATGACTGAGTTTTAAATTTTCAAGTAAACTTAACCCAATTATGTTAAACGTTTTCACAAAAATAAAGTCGTCTGCGGCTCCAATGCTAAGTGGATTTCTGAGTACAGTAAGTAGCACAATTTCACTTAGATCTTCGCAGCCTGAGTTCTCAGTTTTTGATTTTAAGTCTCCTATAAGCTATCAAATCATTGAAGACTCCAAAGCTTTTCTTCATGGGGATAAAATCTCTCAACACTTGCATATTGTATGTAATACTGGGATGATTTTTAAAAAATTTTTTTTGTTCTGTTTTGTTTTGTTTGTTTTTTCGAGATAGGGCTTTTCTGTGTAGCCCTGGCTGTCCTGGAACTCACTCTGTAGACCAGGCTGGTCTGAACTCAGAAATCTGCCTGCCTCTGCCTCCCAAGTGCCGGGATTAAAGGCGTGCGCCACCACCGCCCGGTGGTTTTTAAATTTTTAAAAGTCGCGTGCACATAGGTGCCTGAGCTTGGGTTTGTGCATGTGAGTGCAGTGCCTACAGAGGCCAGAAGAGGGAGACAGATCCCTTGGAATCAGCGTTACAGCTGGTTGTGCGCTTCCTGGTGCGGTGCTGGAAATGTGAACTGTGAACGTTAGCCGTCTGAACAGCATACACTGTTAACTGCTAAGCTCTCTCTCCAGCCCCCACTGGAATGTTTATATTACATCTACATGTATGCACGCATTCATATACAGATGTATATAAACATGTGTGTGTATGTATGTGTATATATATATATGTATGTATAGTTACATATACATATGTGTTGCTCCCACCAGCTCTTGGAGCAATGATGGCATTAAGAGACTTGAAGTCTTTGGAAAACTCTACATGAAAAAACATGAAACTAAAACAGGCAAAAATGCATTTAATATTATTAAGGGGAAAAAAAAACAACAACCCCGAAAGAGACTTGAGTACCTGGAACCACTGGTTTAAAACAACACAATACATATTTAGGATTCCTGTGATGTGTCGGGGATTCCAACATGATCCTTGGGACCATTGTGTGTACTGGGCTAGCCTGTGAACACCTTGGCATCTGTGAGCAGTAGTCTGAAGAAAATCACGAAAATGGTCATGGCCACTACCTCTAAATGCTACTTCATTATGCAAGAATCTATTTCATTTAGACCTGTCTAATTTGATGACTCTGACAAGTTAATTTGTTTATTTCTCCTACTTAACTGCTTCCTCCACTTTGCCTGGGGCCCTGACCGGGTGTTAGTCTGGGATTGGGTGGCTCTCAGTGTTGCTCCCCAGGGGGCCTCGGCCCCAGCAGGTGACCTTTAAACTGAAGGTTCTGTTGAGACCCACCTCTCTTGTTCAGAGTTTTTAATCTTCCCTTTTCTGGTGCTTATAGGAAACATTTGCAGAGTTTCTGGGGGGGTTCAGGAGGGGACGACAATGGGCCCACAGTCCTCCCCCACTTCAGCCTTGTTCCTGGAACACAGAATCCAGATACTTGCTCTTGTTGGAGGTGGAGCCGACCTTCAGGGCTATGGGCTGTGTGAGCCTCTCTCTCTCTCTCTCTCTCTCTCTCTCTCTCTCTCTCTCTCTCTCTCTCTCTCTCTCTCTCTCTTCCTTTCCCCTCCCTCCCCCCTCCCCCCCCCCACCTCATCCCTTTCTGGGTTGCTTGGAAGTCTGAAGAAAGCTGGGACAGGCTCTGCTCTCTCTTGCTCCAACCTTTCCAGTCTGGTGCCAGGGCCCACAGCGCCTGCTGTAGGAAGAGCCTTCCCTCTTTGCATCTGTATTCTCTTCCGATATATATAGATATATATAGTCTGCCTCGGAGCTGCTGCAGGTGCCACTCTCTGATGGTCTGCTGCCACCCAGAACTTAGTCACTAGATTTTGCTTCTTTTCCCATTTTCTTTGCCTCCCCTCCCCCCCAGGTAATATGTTAAACATTTAAATCCTTGCTTATTCCTTATTCCTGAGCATATAGATCAGCAAAGCTCTCTTTCTGTTTTTTGTTTGTTTTGTTTCATTCTTTTGGGTTTTGTTGTTGTTGTTATTGCTGTTGTTTTTTTTTTGCATGTAGCCCAGGCTTACCTCAGTTTCACTGTGTAGCTGAGGCTAGCCTAGAACTCCTGGTCCTTCTCTCCACCTCAAAGTGCTGGAATTATGAGCATGTTGTCACCCTGACAAAGCTGTTTCTCTTTAATTTTTAACATTTTATTTATTTATTTATTTATACATGTATGTGGTGTACATACTATGGCCTACATGGGACCATCTGCAAATGATGTGTCTCCCCCCACCCACCCCCCATCCCCCCCCAGGTCTTGCCTGGCGGTGAGCACCTTTACTCACGGAGACGTCCAACGGCCTAAAAGTTATATGTCCTAGGGAATTCACTGTGGCTGTGTCTTCTGCTGTCTCGGCTGCTGTCGGAGTGAAATAGGATGGGTGTTTTCAGCGCTGGTCGAGGCCCACGAGGCTGGGCGGTCCGCCTTGCCTTTGAGAAAGCTTGCTCTCGCTAGGGTTAAGCCCCCCACCCTGTAGCTGCTGTCTGCAGAGCTTCGCCTGCCCGCCCGTGAAGGCTGGTTCAAAGCGCGTCTTCTGTGCAGGTCCTCCCAGGTTTTCACACCCAGGATTACTTCAAAGGCTCAGCAGCCAAGGGAGGGAAGGACGACAATAAAGAAAATGCCAGCTGCAGACGGGTTTGCTGTGGCAGCTGCCTGCTTGTTGTAGAGGTGAAGGGGAGGCTGCTCTAACCCTCTGCAGCCCACGGGGCTCACAGCTCCTTACAGAGGTTTGCTTCTGTCTGCTTTCTCCCCGGGGTGGGGGTGGCGGCTGGGGGGGCGCGCTCTTCTGCCAGTCTGAGCCACTCGTCTTCAGGCTTATGTAAATTTCCTGGGGCCTTCGCTGCTCTTACTTCCACGGATCCCTTTATCTGTTGCCAACACTGGATTCTCCTAATCTTGCTTTGAGCTAAGAGGCATCCACACTCAGATGGGGAGAGGCGTCCCTGCTCAGGAGGTGGGACCCTTCCCTGGCTATATGCTTTATTTCATAATTACTGAACACAGTAATGAGCATGAAGTCACAGCCTGTCGGGGAACCTGCTCGAGCAACACACTCAGGAGAAACAGTTCACGGGCCTCATCCTAGATCTGAAACCTTACCTTAAATGTTGTTGCTCTAAGCACGGATTGAAAAAAAAATTTTTTTCCTAGACAGGGTGTCTTTGTGTAGCGCTGGCTGCTCTGGAACTCTCTCTGAAGACCAGGCTGACCTCGAACTCGGAGAGCCACCTGCCTCTGCCTTCCGAATGCTGGGGTTAAAAGCAAAACAATTTTAAAACAAAACAAAAACAAACAAACAAACAAACAAAACAAAAACAATTTAAAGTAAAAGGAATGCTCCCTACTTCTCTGTGGGTGTGCAGATACCCACTGTCACTACTCTCAAGGGGACTTAGAGCTTGAGGATATGAAAATGCTTGCCGTCTAAGTATCCATTCAGTTCTCTCCCAAGGCTGCATCTTTTCCAGAATGTTCTCTGGGCTCGGCTTCAAGGCTTGCTGCCTTTTGCTTCCTCCACTGAGTCACTCTCACCATGAAATGTCAGAACAGCTGGCCAAACACCAAGCGCCCAAGTTAAAACAATAAAGGCTTTCTGGAGCCTGCAGCCTGCCGATGTGAGAGCTTGTTACCTAAACAAAACAATCCCACGGAAGCCCTGCCACCTGCTGGAAAACACTTCCTGCCTGTGTGTATAATTTGAGAACCAAACCTGCGATGGTGTGTTCTGAGAATCGCTCTGCCTGGGTAAGGAGCGGGGTTGTTTTAGTCTGGTATTCTTTGCAGTGAGCTAACTGGGCTAACTCTAGAAAGGACAGGACAGTGGGTGAACAACCAGTTTAGACACAGGCCATGCACACAGTTTCCAAAAGACCCAATCTCAGGCCAGTGTGCTAGTGTATGTGTGTGTGCACCTGTGTAGAGGTGTGCATGGATACGTGTGCTACGAAACCTCAAAGATACTGTGAGACGGTGAAGATTACATGACCCAACTCTTCTCCAGGGCAAGTGATGTGTACAGGTGACAGGATAAGGTATATGGGCCAAGGGAATATTACAACTACTTGGGCTGGGGCTGGGAACCTGCAAGAGGTACCCCTGAATAAAAAGACTTGGTCAGCTCACTGTGGTCTAAAGTAGAAGACAGCAGTTACCAAACCTTTGTTTTCTTTGGAGAGCTCAGAGCAGAATTGGTGGCTTAACAGAGGAGTCACTGAGTCCTGCATTCTGCATGTTCTGTATTCCCCCATCCTCCACCTTCCCCATCCCCTACCTTCTCCCATCCCTTGCCTTACCCCATCTCCTGCCTTACCCCATCCTCCACCATCCCCCACTTTCCCCATCCCCCACTTTCCCCATCCCCCACTTTCCCCATCCCCCACCTTCCCAATCTCCTGCCTTCCCCATCCTCCAGCCTCCCTGTTCTTCTCATCATCCTCTGTTCCCCATACCCCATGTTCTCCTGCCTCCCATACATCAGCAGAGCTGACATGTCCTTCAAACACAGAGCTGAATTTGAGAATATTTTTTTTTTAGTATATGTCTGAAGACACCAACCAGCTAGCTTGCCATGGGGTTCCCTCACTGGGCAAACCCTGATCCCCCCAGTTTGCCATTGTGCAGATTTGACTGGATTAGACTGTACGAAGGGCATTGCTCATGTAAAGATGGCATTTGCTGTTTTGTTTTGAAATAAAGCTTTACAACTTACAGCCCCGGCTGGTCTTGAATTCATTGTGATCCTTCTGCCTCAGCCTCCTAAACTGGCGGAATTAGGAGATTTTATCCATGCATCATTTCTGCACTTCGAAGTGGCATGTTTAATCTAGGTGATTTCAGTGCGACCTGGTTCTACAGTCACCTGTGAGAGTGGGTGACAGCTTTGAAGACCGTAAATGTGCCGTGTGCAAGATGGTAAAAGTGCCGCTTGTGTTAGGAATTAAAATGAGGAAGCAATAATTTAGCCAAGTCCCATGGCAACAGGAACAGCACGTTATAGTCCTGTTAGACCCACAGTGGCTCGTTTCTGATGAAGAAGCCACCTCTTGCTGGCTCCATATCTTATCCCTGGGCCTGGCCCCCGAGGCTCCTACCAACAGGAAGGAGGAATGTTGATGGGAGGGGTTGTGGAGGAAAACTGGCATCTGGACTGTGAGTGGGACACTCTGTAGAAAGCTAGCATTTCTTTGGCATCCTTGTTTCTCCCATAATCCATACATTTGGCCGCACCCCACACCCAACATTTCTATGTTGAAATTTAGTTGACAAAGCAACAGTGTTGGGCATGGGGCCTTTGTAAATACATGGCAAAGGCAAACCCCACATGGATAGAAGCAATTGCCCTTAAAGAAGAGTTCGATGGACATTTTTTTTCTGTCTCTCCTTCTGTAGAGTGAAAAATTATAAAAATCGTTTTATAAAATGTATATAGGCTTTTCCTTAGGCCTCACTTTAAAGGACATGGAAAATTTTCTCTGAAGCAAGCTAAAAGTGTAGACTGGCCGGTTTCAGGAGCTGGCTAAACCACCAAGGGAAGAAAGGAATGCAAGTCATCTAGGTGGGGCTGAGAAACTATTGACCACGATGACAGGGCAGGGCCATGTCCGGAGCAACTGAGAAATAGTTGAGCAAGTGACAGGGCAAGGCCACAATGACAGGGCAAGGCCACAGTGACAGGGCAAGACCACATTTTTGAGAAGAATGAGTATACAGAGTGTTTTCCACATGACCCTGACTCACTTAGGTTGGGTTCCTCTGGAATTCTCTTCTATTTTTATGTTATATTTTCTTAGCAACCCCTCACTCCCTCTTCACTCCCCTGGTTTGTGGTTTTCCCCTTTAAAAAGCCCCTCAGCCAGCCGGTCTTTGTCAATTCAGCTCCTGCGTGAGCAAACGAATTGACCATTAGCCGGCTAACTCTCCCGAATAAAGCCTCTTCTGTTTGCATCCAGATTCGGTGTCTTGCGAGTTTTTGGGTGACTGTGACTTCTTGAGACTTGAGTGAGGGTCTCCCCTGAGAGGGGGTCTTCACTTCCTTGTGAATGTGCTTTGTCACATAATCTAGGGGCACCTTCCAGACCTCAGAAGGATGAGCTGTTGGACTCTGAGATCCAAACTGGGGGACGCACTCCTGCAGAGACACACAAGGATGGGGGATTCGCTGCAAAAACATGAGGTTTATTGATAATAACCAGTGCACTGGGGTTCCCTCGAATGCAGGCAAGAGGAACCCTGAGCCAAAGTTGAGAGCAGTTTTTATATGAGGGCAGTTTTATCTCTTAAACAATAACCACAAAGGCTGACCTCAACAGCAGTTCCCAGACCCAGTCTCTAGGGGACTCAGACTTGCACATTATCTTTATAACAATGAGTGTTAGCTAAGTGGCTTCCGTTTGCCCAGGTTTATTAAGTTAAGGGCCTGGCTTCCTGATTACCTATTATCTTGGGCCCTTCCCCTGGAACGTGTGTGTAAGTCTTTGGAATGTGCTCCTCCCAGGAAGTGTCCTGGGGCAGTGAATTTTTGAGTTTAAACTGAAACCTGAGATTCTTTAAGTTTAAACTGAGACCTGAAATTCCTATAGAGCAATGAATTTTAATTATACATTAGTAGTTGTGGTGGCTTGGAAGAAAATGGCCTCAACGATTTGAATAGTTGGTCACCAGGGAATAGCATTATTTGAAGGGATTAGAAAGCAACGTCTTGTTGGAGTAGGCGTGGCCTTGTTGAAGGAAGTGTGTCACTGGGGGGTGGGCTTTGAGGTTTCAGAAGTTCAAGCCAGGCTTGACTATCTCTCTCCATCTCTCTCTTCCCACTGCCTACAAATCAGGATGCAGAACTCTCTGCACCATGTTTGCCTGCCTGTCACCACACTCCCACTGTTCTGATAATGGACTAAAACCCCTGAAACTGTAAGCCATCCCTAATTAAATGCTTTCCTTTATAAGAGTTGCCATGGACATGGTGTCTCTTCACAGCAATGGAACACTGGGGAGGACAAGCAGGCTAAGACATTTTTGATGCAACAGCCTGAATAGACTAAGATCAGTTATTTGGTTGAGATCCCTTGACCCAGAATTTGGCTGGAAAAAAACAAACAAACAAACAAACAAACAAACAAAAAAAAAAACCCTACACTCTTGTAGGTCTTTAGGATTGAATTCAGTTCAGAAGTTGTGAACTCGGTCTCATGTGGTTTGTACTGTTCAAGGACTTAGCTCCACCCCTAGATTCTCTTCTTCCTCCCTTTAATGGCTTCATCTTCTGTATTCACAGGGTCTGTCATTTATTAACCCCACTTTCTAGGAAAGTATACACTCTTGGCTCAAAGCTCAGACTCAAAGCATTGTGCCCTACACAATGGCACATTGTGCAAGGGACATCTGATGTTTAAGCTCACACCTCTGCCTCCCGGGAGCCAATTTCATACTTCCCTGCCCCTACAGAGGGAAGATCATATTGAGCTTTTCTCAGAGTTTTTACTGAAATTAAAAGCAAATTGCTTTATTACCTTTCAAGAAGCAAATGAAGAGACAAGATTTCAGAACTAAAATGGGAAACATGATCATCCATAAACACTTGTAAGACGAGAGAGTGTGGGGTTTCACATGTTTATGTGTGTTTCTTTGGTCCTCAATTGGAATCTGCAGTTGCTTCGATGTTTGTGAGCCTAAAAGAAGGATTTCATCTGTATAGAGCAGTGGGATTCTCAAGCTGTGGGTCACAACCCCTGGCAAACTCCTATCTCCAAAAATGTTTACATTACTAATCATAACAGTAGCAAAATTACAGTTATGAAGCAGCAACGAAAATAATTTTATGGTTGGAGGGTCAGCACTTATAGCATCACAGCATTAGGAAGATTAAGAAGCACTGAGCTGGGTGGTGGGGATTGTATCGTCTGGAGGCAAGACTAAGCAGCAAGGCCTGAGCAAAGTCGCCACTAAGTAATAAGATGTTTTGGTTTAAAAGGGGAATCTGCTTCATTTGCTGCCCGGGAGATTTTTATTTTAATGGAGATCATTAACAGTTTGGAACAAGTTACACGGAGAGACTCTAGAATCTTTTCTCAGGGTCATTAAAACAAAACTTGTCAGTGTCGTCTAGCTGGTTCTGCCCTGGTCCTTACTGAAGGAGGAGGGAACATTTCTCCTCTATTTTTACCTCAAGGGGGGAAAAAATTTCCTGTGCTAGTTATTTCTGTCTAAACTGAGCATTTAATCTGCTGTGCCTTTGTGACTGGGGACAAATGATTGTACTAGAAAAAAAAATCTTTCTTTCTAATACATTATTTATGAGGAAAAACTACCGTGGACTAGTATAGAAAATGAATTCTTAAGTGTATGTATAATTTATGTATAATCATTGCTCTGAGCTCAGATTTTAAAACCAGCCCCATCAAAGGAAAATTGAGAGGAAAACATCCCTTAGTATCTTGTACACACTTGAAAAGGATTTCCATATTTAGGTTTTAGTCCATCACCACGCTCTGTAGGGTCAGTGTGACAATGACTTCAGACCTTGCTATGTTTCTGAAGCCTGGTTCCTCCTGCTTTGCTTTGCTTCTGCATTGTAAAAAAAAAAAAAAAAAAAAAGACTCACGGGGAACAGACTCCCCGATTTCTAAGTAATTAGAACATTTCTAAGTATTCATAGTTAAAGTCCTTCAACAAAGAGTCCTGGGGAAAGTGATTGGCTATTTTGAAAAAAAAAAGAATGAAGTCAGAGCCTTATCTTAATATATAAGACAGGAGAGATTTCACCTCTATCAGGTATATGAAAGGCGAAAGAACAGATTAGTGACTGTTGTGTGGTCAGTCTTTAGGGGGGAAAGACCACTGTACACATAGTGCTAGAGAGGGGAGGTGTTAAAGGAAGGCTAGTTAAACTTAGAGGGTTAAGTGATAAACTCTGCTTGGTGATGGTATAGTCCAGTGCTGAGGTCCAGGGTCAAAAAATACTATAACACATTTTTATGTAGATTAGACATATAAACATACAAAGTAAGAGAAAAATGACATACTAGAAAAAATATTTGCAACGTGTGGAAATAATACTTATTTAAATATAAAAATTGTTTTCCCAAGCTTATGAGGGAGAGGAACTCCCCACCAGAAGGTACACCGGAAGCATAAGATGCAGTGCTCAGGAAAGAAAGGCAAAGGGGAGATTGAAATTTCATAACACAATCACTTGTATGTTCTAACTAACAGAAAGTCCTGCATGTTCTTAAGGGCGTATCCTGGTCTGTGTGTCCCTTGTGAAATTGTGAAATCAAGGACATTGATTATTAAATTACTAAATCCGACATTGCCCCCCCCCATCTGTGTATATTTTCATGTGGTGAAACATTTAAGATCCCTCTTAGCAACTGTCAATCATTCTCTCTTAGCAACTGTCAATCATATGACACTGCTGTAGGCATCATGTTGGGTAATACACCTCTGGAACTCACTCAGGTCTGACTGAAACTATGTCCCTTGGGTCAATACGTCTTTAGTTTTTTCTCTGCTTCCAGCCCTGGTAACCTCCATGAGTTCGCTTTCACGAGAGAAGTAAGAACATAAGATATTGAAGATATTGAAGAAGTAAGATATTGATTGCTGCGCCTGGCTTGTTTCACTTAATACGATGTCCTCTGGGACCGTCTGTGTTGTTGCAAATGATGGGACTTCCTCCATTTTACTAACCTATCCATATACTGATGGACATTTAGGTTGAGCCCGCATCTTGGTGGCTATAATTAATGGTACAATAAATAAACCTGGGCTGCAGATGCCCCTTGACAAACCGATTTCATTTCTTTTGGATATGTACTCAGAAGTAGGACTACTGGATCAAACACTGCTCTCTCTCTCTTTCTCTCTCTCTCTCTCTCTCTCTCTCTCTCTCTCTCTCTCTCTTTCTCTCTCTGTGCATTTCTTCTTCTGAGAAGAAGGATTTGTTTTGGATCCGGTTCAACAGGGTTGAATGGGTATGATGGTTTGTATATACTCGGCACAGTGAGTGGCACTTTTAGAAGGTGTGGCCTTGTTGGAGTAGGTGTGTCACTGTGAGCGTGGGCTTTAATACCCTCATCCTAGCTGCCTAGCTAGGCTTCAGATCATCTGCTAGCAGCCTTCGGATGAAGATGTAGAATTCTCAGCTCCTCCTGTACCATGCCTGCCTGGATGCTGCCATGCTTTTGCCTTGATGATAATGGCCTGAACCTCTGAACCTGTAAGCCAGCCCTAATTAAAGACTTGCCTTGGTCATGGTGTCTGTTCATAGAAGTAAAACCCTAACTAAGACAATGGGTCACAGCTGGGAAGACATGGTATGGTTTCTGGTGTCGAGAAGGCTTGGCTGGGACCCTTCCATGGATCAGGACACAGAGGGCAGGGGATTCTGGAACTCTGCTACCTTTCTCCTTCTTCCCCTTGTCTTAAGTTTCAATCTCCAGCCCATGGATTGGTTCCACCACATGCAGAGCTGGTCTTCCCTGCTCTGGTAGTCATTTCTGCAAATACTCTCAGAGGCATACCCAGAGATCGGACTGGGCTAAGCCTCCTTTGAGGCCTGGTTCATTTCAAGTTTTCTCTGCATTGAAAAGAAGATACATCAGCTCATGATGGCTCATATTTTCCTTTGAACTTCCTGGGGTTTTGTTTGTTTGTTTGTTCTTTTCTTTTTTTTTTTTTTTTAATCTCTTGATCCCTTACCAAGAGATATGTGTGACTCTTTGCCTAGTCACCATCTGGCCCAATGGAGAGCTACAGTCTTAACACATAACATGACAAGGAAGGAACCACTTTTAGACACCTGCCAAGGAGTGACAATTCACTGCTGTAAGGTGTTCACGCGGCAAAAACTGTACCTTTGGAAGCATGTCGCCTGTCTGCTTGTCTGTTATTTATAGATATTCTCATCAGAACCTTCTATACCACGTTGGCTAATGAGTAGAGTTTATACAGCCAGTTTCGAGAAAGATACTGAATCAGAAACTGGAAATCAGCACAGAAACGGTTGGATAAACTGACGGCCCGGATTCAAAATGTACATCAACTTTTAGACCAGATTCCTCAGGAATTAGAAGGCAGGAGAGTACCTCAGTTTTTCTTTCTTTTAAAAGTGCTTTTACTTTTTTTCTATGAAGTATTATTTTTTTTTAAATTAGCAACTTTGTCCAACATTCCGCCAGCATCCTGTCCTAGGTTAGGGGCAGCAGATTTCTGCTTTCTACTGTGTCCGTTGGCGAGAGCACTGTGGGAAGCCACTTGTAATGATATAGCATTACATCACCATGATTCAAGGGGCACAGGGGTTCAAAAGACAACCAATACACATAGGAAGTTTTCTGCACTCTGAGCTGTTTTGTGTAAAAATAGCCACTGAATAGTAACAGTTGACACAACAGGGACAGGTATTTAAACATTCTTCTTGTACCTGGTTCTTAGTTCCGTGAGATGCAAGTCTTAGCTCTTTCTTGCTAGGTACTGCAATGAAGTCCTTTGGGATACTTTGAGGGACGTCTGCAATAGAGTTAAAACTTCTAGTACCCAGTATGACAATAATATTATATTTGCGATAAATTTGAGCCTAATATGTAAAAAGGAAATTCTGGAGTTAGGCCTAATTTAAACACACACACACACAATTTCTTTTTATTTGTGTGTGTGTGTGTGTGTGTGTGTGTATGTCTGTGTGTGGGTATATAAACATGTTTGCAGATGTACACATGCCCTTGAGGCTAGAAGAAGGTGTCAGATCTCCTGGAGCTAGAGTTACAGGCTGTGGTGAGCTATTCCACAGGCATGCTGAAAACGGAGCTCAATCCCTGAGCCAACCTTCATTCTCTCCGCTTGCTTTCTATGTTACTGGACATATGGCTTCAATCTGTCTGAGTTTTGAGCCTCCTCAGCCATAAAACTGAAATTATTATGACTAAATACTCATGACGTTTCTAGTTCTGTGGTGTATTTTCAAACACCACATCTTCTCATTTGTTCCTCACACTTACCCTAGAGGGAAGACACATCTGTAGGGAGGAAACTGGGGCTCAGACCTGGGAGTGCCTTGCCCTTCACTACTCAGGAAAAAGTCACGAATGTTCTGATTCATAGTGTCGTGCTCTTCCCACAAGAGCATGCATGCTTTCCCTAACCAACCAGCAATAGACAGAATTAAAAGAGATCTCTGAGGTGCAGTGCTTGCCAAGGGCACAAGCTTCTAAAGTTTTTTTGACTATACTTGAAGATCTAGTCTGGCCTGTCTTTTGTAGTACACTATGAGCGGAGCAGAGATCACACCATCCTGTAGCAAAGCAGTGGGCAGCCACCCTGGGAGGGCATCTCTGTCTGAGCACAGCAGTAGACCAGGGGTAAGCAGGGAGGGAGGGGTCACACTGCACAGGACAGCTTCTTCTTCCCCTGTGACATTTGAAGGTCAGCGTTCACTTGCAGATGTGAATTGAATTCAATCTAAACTGGCTCCATTAGGGAGCTCTGATCTACCCACAGCAAGGGGATGTTACACCTCAGCAGTGAGAAAATGGAGCTAGCCCCGAAAATGTTCTCAATTAGCGGGAGTGAACTAAATGCTGAATGTAACCTAAGACAGAGATTTTAATGGGAGATGCTGCAGAGCCTTGGCAGATTGAGCCTGGATTCCTTGGAGCGGGCTTCAATTTCGTGCTCCTAGGAGTGGCGCTGTGATGTTAGTTAGTCTGCATCATTAACTCATTTTCCTACCTGTGGGGTCTTTTGGCTCTCTGTTGGACCAGTCTCCTGAACGCTCTGCCTGATACTAAGACTTAGGAGCCTGAAAGATAGGAGATGGATGGATGACCTTGGCTATCTCTAGTTATAAAATACAATGCTCTCACTTCCATGAAATGCTTCAAGAAAACACAGAGAGCTAAATGTTGCGATGACACGGTAAGACTGAACTTTTCAGAATGCTAAGAATCTGTGCCTTAATGCTAAAATCCCCTTTCAGGATGGAATGTTCTGGAGAGCCAGGGCAGAAAGCTTGAGCGTTGACACGCTGAGACACAGTGCACTGTAACTCAGCTCTAACTGTGGGATCTTGAGTGAGCTCTTTAGCCTTTCTTCATAGGCTCAGTCTTCTCATTTGGGAAGAGGGGACAATATTTGTAGTCGCTTCATAGAATTGCAGCTAAGATTTAAATGACATAACATATACAATGAACTCACTGACTCCCGGTAATCATCTCAATGTCTTCCGACATGGCTGTCCATCAAGTGTCTGTTCCCCACAGTGGGTCACCACTGCTGCCCCTGGGGACCACAGCCCTGGCTTTTCTCTGGATGCCGAAGGGCCAGGGCCAGTGCTGATTCATCATAAGCTGGGGGAGTGTAAGTGGCTCTGCTATGAAAAGCTCGGGACCTGAATCTTTAAGCTGTTTTGTTCAGAGTTCCAGCAATCTGAGAAGATAGTACCTCAGCACCCTATAGATCTGTCTCCATCTCATAGTTAGCCAGCAGATTATAACGTGGAGGAACAAAGGCAGTTGATCAATCATCAGTCTTGTCCCCGGGATCAGGTGACCAGTCTTGTCTGTGAGATTTGAGGCACAGATGCTATTCTTCTTATCAGTCTCCTCCCTCTGAGCAGTGGGAGGATTCACAAACACCAAGGCCACCGAGTCTAGCATTCCCACTGAGCCAATTGTCTGGATGACATCCAGATTGATGGTTAACGCAGGGTAAACACACCCTTAGCAATGTGTGCATTAGACTCCTTCCTACAGAACAAGTGCAGCCGAGCTCTTAGGATGCGGAGCAGGCTGGCCTGCCTGTCATTGCCACTGGCAGCAACAATTAGCCTTGGGCGGAATCTGCAGGAGGCAGCAGGGGAACCTACTGAAGAGCTCGGCTTGATGCTGAGAGGCTAGCTGCAAAACAAGCTCTCTTACTAGAAAAAAAAAATCAGCTGACCCGGGCTTAAAATATTTCCGTTAGACATTGTTTTAACCACAGAACTTAGAAAAAGCAACTCTCTACAGAAAACTGGTCAAGAGCTCTGTGTTAACACTTTGGAAGCAAAATTCACTGAAAGTAAATACAAGCTGTGGTGGGAAAAAAAAAAAAAAAAAACCAACCAAAACTAATGCTTCAAGATGGGGCTCACGTAACATGCAGTTCTCACTTCAAAGAGAATAAGAGAAACTTTATTCTGAGCCAAACGTGACCATGGTACGGAACATGGGTGTAACCTGATTATAGCATATAACATGATACAGTGTGGAAGCAGTTACAGCTTTTCTATTCACAACAAAACAAGCCCACACCTCAAGGACTTTTCCAAAGGCTTCATGGAGACATCAGACAGGAGGGAGGCAGTGTCAGCTATGGGTTTCAGATGTTATCTGAAGGCATGCTGAGTTCCTGGGTTGGTAGAAGCTAGTATCCTGTTGATACCTCCCAAATGCTTTGCCTACTGGTTGAAAGGATATTGGGTCAGGATAGCTTGATGGCTCGAGCTGATTTGGCTCTGGGTCTTCAACATTGCAACTCTCTGCAGATGTGAAGGTCTGGTCAACTGACCAGCCTTAGAGGAGTTTTACTATGGGTGTGGCTTTTCCTTCAGTTCTCAAAGGTATAAAAAGAAAACCCCTGTACATCCTTTTATGACTTCTTTCCAATCTTGCTGTGAACGCATTTAATTATTATTTTAGACTCTTATTTTAGACTCTTATTTGCATAGTATTAGAACTGAAATATCTATAAATGAAGCATATATGCCCTTGAAAAACACAACTCTCATTTTAAAGGTTATATGCTGGAGCTACTTTGAGTGACTAAGGCCCAGGAACACAGATTTTTGCTACCCCAAATTTCGTGCTCCAACATGGAAGCAGTTTCATGAAGTTTTATGATTTTGATGAACAAAGAAAGGCATAAGTCAAGGCGAGTTTAAACTACTCTGTAGGTTCAGCAGGATGGGTGACTCCATTAGGGTTTCTATTGCTCTGATAAAACACCCTGACCAAAAGCAAGTTAGGAAGGAAAGGGTTTATTAAGCTCACATGTCCTCATTGTTATTCATCACTAAAAGGAAGTCAGGACAAGAACTCAAACAGGGCAGGAACCTGGAGGGAGGGGCTGATGCAGAGGCCATGGAGGGGTGTTACTTACTGGCTTGCTCACATGGCTTGCTCAGCTTGCTTTCTTATAGAACCCAGGACTACCAGTCCAGGGATGGCACCACCCACAATGGGTTGGGCCCTTCCTTATCAGTCACTAATTAAGAAAATGCTTTCTTTACAGCTGGATCTTATTGAACATTCCTTTCTTCCTTCCTTCCTTCCCTCCTTCCTTTTTTTCTGTTTTGTTTTTGTTTTTTTTGTTGTTGTTGTTTGTTTTGTTTTCAAGACAGAATTTCTCTGTGTAACCCTAGCTGTCCTGGAACTAGCTCTGTAGACTAGGATGACTTTAGACTCACAGAGATCTGTCTGCTTCTGCCTCCCAAGAGCTCAGATTAAAGGTGTGCATTACCGCTGGACAGGCTCTTTGTTTCTTTCTTTGTTTGGAAACATTTTCTTAATTGAGACTCCTTCCTCTCTGATGACTCTAGCGGTGTCAAGTTGACACAAAGCCAGCCAGTACAGTGGGGAAGTTTTCTACAGGCCTAAGATGCTGTCTGACAACATTCTTCGCTTTTGAGTTGGTGGAAGCTAGTGGTCGACTTAGTTTGTAACTTCCAAAAGGTTTTTATATATTAGTCCCAGGATGTTAGTTCTGATACAGAGATGGGCAAGGAATGCCTATTTAGGAGGCTGAAGCTAGTTCAAGATGATGTCATTAGCCTCTGGATTTGCAACATTCTGACTTCTCCATAGCACTAAGTTCCAGTCAGTCCACCAGTCTCAATTTAAAAGCAAGCCTGTGTCAAATGTTTGTCTTAATATGGCTACACAAGAGCAGTCCTACTGGAGTTGTTTGAAAAAAATCAGCCTCTTGGTAAGACTTGCTGGAGAGCTAGAATGTTGTCATCACTGCTAGGCAGGAGGAAAAGAAAAGCAGGGCTTAATTAGTTGTCGCCAGACTCTTGGCTGACAGTAAATAGGTGGGAAGGGAAAGATAAAAAAAATTTTCCAGGACTATCTTGACTCCATTAAAATTTATTTTTAAAAATTGCTGGCATATTTCACCAGGTGTCATAGTTAGGGTTTCTACCGCTGTGATGAAACACCATGACCAAAAGCAAGTTGGGGAGAAAAAGGTTTATTTGGCTTATTCTTCTGCATGGTAACCATCTATCACTGAAGAAAGTCAGGACAGGAACTCAAGTAGGGATGGAAGCTGGAAGCAGGAGCTGATGCAGAGGTAATGGAGGGGTGCTGCTTTCTGGCTTGCTCCCCATGGCTTGCCCAGCCTGCTTTCTTATAGAACTCCGGACTGCCTCAGAGATGACCCCACCCATAATGGGCTGTGCCTTCCCCATCAATCACTAATTAAAATGCCCCACACCAGTGCTGCCTGTGTTTCTTCCCAGAATGAAGGTGTAAATTAAATCATACCCAGATGAGACCAGGACCAGCCACACTCCTGTCACATCTTCTATTAACCCTTTCCTCCTGTAGCTCTTACTTCTTATTAGCCCCTGAGCCTGGAAGCTCAACACTGCCTTGCACTTCAGGTAGTGTCAGCAAGCCCTGGTTCTAGCTCCTAGGTAAACCTCAGGATGCAGCACACTGCATCCCAACACCAAGCTGCTGCTTCACCTGACCTTTGGATGCTCACGCTAACTCCCTAAGAGTTTTCTAAGTCTTCGAATAAAATTGGCCTGGTCAGGCTTTATCCAGCAGTAGATGGAAACAGATGCAGAGACCCACAGCCAAACATTAGGCAGAGCTCTGGGAATCTTGTGGAAGAGTCGGAGGCGGGAGGTGAGGATTGAGGGAGCCAGAGAAGTCAAGGACACCAGAAGAAGACCTACAGAGTCAACTAACTTGGGTCCATGGGGCTCACAGAGACTGAACCACCAACCAGTGAGAATGTATAGACTAGACCTAAGGCCCTACATATATGTAGCAGATGTGCAGCTTGGTCTTCATGTGGGTCCCCTAACAATTGGATCAGGGTCAGTCTCTGACTCAGACTTGGTTACCTGCCTTTGGATCCTTTTCCCCTAGCTGGGCTGCCTTGTCTGGCCTCAGTGGGAGAGAATATGTTGGGAGCCGACTTTAGTAGAAAGCGGCTAGATCAACTTTGCAGCCATCTGGAACCATATACCCTGATAAAAGACTTGGTTTTCAAAAGCCTATAACAGCTGAGCACACTCTGATAAATATATTGTTTATCCCACATAGCTTGTTTTGCTGTTTAGTGACCCCAGCTGTATGGTGCACGTGGTAAAATGTTTTCACCTGTGTTCTCCTGCTTGTGTATATAAATACCTCAGCATTCCCTTCAATAGAAGAGACATGAGAAAATAGAAGAGAGACTGAATCACACCCTGTCTTATCTCCATTCTTCGAGTCTCTTGCCCCAAGAGCCACACTCTCTCTTGACCAGAGCACTTAGCCCCAAAAGTGTTGAGGCAAAAGTGTTGAGGCAGAATGTGGGCCTCAACATTAGTGGCGCCCGAACAGGGACTCCAGTAAGCGGGATACAGTGGAAGACACCCTGTGCTGGAGAACCAGTGGATTGACAGAGTCTCAACGTTTGAACTCCAGTAAGCGGGATGCAGTGGAAGACACCCTGCGCTAGAGAACCAGTCGACTGACGGAGCTGGCTGAATTCGGAAGTGAAACAAAGGTGATTGCATAGTAACAAAAAAGGGGCAAAAAGTAAGCAGAAACAGATGAAAAAGGTTTTAAAGATGCAAGGAGTAAATTTCAGGCTGCTCTGAGTCAAGAGAGCCAAACAGATAGATAAAGGTTATAGTAACAAAAACGGGGCAAGAAAAAAAATAAGCAGAAACAGATGAAAAAAAGTTTTAAAGATGCAAGGAGTAAATTGCAAGCTGCTCTGAGTCAAGAGAGCCAAACAGATAAATAGATAAAGGTTATAGTAACGAAAATGGGGCAAGAAATAAGTGAGTAAAAACAGATGAAAAAGGCTTTAAAGACGAGGAATAAATAGAAGGCTGCTCTAGACAGAGAGCTAAGCAGAATGATAATGTTAATAGATTTAACTTTCAAAATGGGTGTGATTCTGAGTTGTATAATATTTTTCTGGATAAAAACTCAATGTAAAGGTTTTTCTGGTTACTGGCTTAAGGAAAGACTAATTTGGAAAAAAAAGGTTTTTCTATGAGTTTTCTGATGAGGTCATTAAGGTAGTAGTTATGTCTTCCAGAATTATATGGATCAGACATGACAGAGGTAGGCCTCCAGAACACTAGATTTCAGAGAATTAAAATAATTATCTTGATACTAAACCTTGTTTTGAGATTTGTATATTGCAGAATACACAGCTTTGGAGAATGAATCTTATCACCTGCATGTTCACTGATGCCCTGGACTTCCAGCTGGATGCAGTTAAGACAGACTTCAGATGCTTATCAATTTACCCTTCCCCTCATTCCTCTTCTAAAAGTCAACGCCCATGTTCAGCTTGAAGAAGTTAATGAAGAGTCGGCGCCCCAATTCCCTGGACTTGGGGACTGAGGTGGTTAATATTAGGCTGTCTTTATCTGTATAATTGTTACTAAGCTGATGCAAAATTCAAGGATTTCATTGGTATAAATTTGTGGGTACAAGGCTTAGACCTTTTACTTCTCCAACAGGGGAAGTTGTGTGTTGCCTTAAAGAGTGTTGCTTTTATATCAACAGTTTAGATATTAAGTCTCTTGTCTCTCGGGTTCATGCTGTTCAAACTGATGGCTTTGGTACGGCAACAGATAACAAATGAAACCCATACAGGTCCACTATTACAGGCTGGAAGTAGGGGACTCTGAAACCTCTGTCATCAAGACTGATGAGGATTAACCCCTAACTTACGTGCTAAGCCGGTTAGCCAATGACGGGTAAGAGAGCATATCGAGACCCTTGCCCCTAAAATAAGGGAGGCCTCACCATCTTAAGTGAGGCTGGGGTCCTTTGTTCCAACCTAGGACAGGCACGGTTTCCGTAAGTTTTCCCAGCCTTCCCTTTTGAAAAAAAATTTAAAAAAGGGGACCTGTTGGGAGCCGACTTTAGTAGAAAGCAGCTAGATCAACTTTGCAGCCATCTGGAACCATATACCCTGATAAAAGACTTGGTTTTCAAAAGCCTATAACAGCTGAAGCACACTCTGATAAATATATTGTTTATCCCACATAGCTTGTTTTGCTGTTTAGTGACCCCAGCTGTATGGTGCACGTGGTAAAGTGTTTTCACCTGTGTTCTCCTGCTTGTGTATATAAATACCTCAGCATTCCCTTCAATAGAAGAGACATGAGAAAATAGAAGAGAGACTGAATCACACCCTGTCTTGTCTCCATTCTTCGAGTCTCTTGCCCCAAGAGCCACACTCTCTCTTGACCAGAGCACTTAGCCCCAAAAGTGTTGAGGCAAAAGTGTTGAGGCAGAATGTGGGCCTCAACAAGGATACACTTAGTCCAGATGAGATTTGATGTGCCAGGGGGGGTTGATACCCATGGGTTGGCCTCCCTTTGTCTGAGGAGAAGGGAAGAGAGGAAGGAGGGAAGGGAGTGGAATGGTGGGAGTGGAAGGATAGGAGGGAGGGGTGTGATTTCACTTTCCAGTGTGCCAGGCACTGCTATACAACGAAGGACCAAACAAAAACCAGAACTGCTTGGTCAGCAGGATCCTGGTCCAGCAGTGAATGCCAGCGGGGGGTTGGAGTTAAAGGGATGGAGGGGTTTTTTTCCAAGGATTTTAGTATTACAGTTCACTTAGATGATATTCAATGAAACAGCTTATGCACATACACTTTATTCAGGGTGAATCAAGGCCTATCTATATATATGAACCTTGGAGAGTAGGAAGGGGTTCTTAGGGTGATTTCATTGGCTGAGATTTAAGGTTTGGGGAGACCTCATTTACATGGAGAGGCATACCAGGAAGTTGAACCTGTAATTTCACCAAGGACTATGTGACATTCTTCAGGTAGAAGATTGGGGGTCAGGCTCCCCAGATCAGGTGGAGAAGAGGAAGCCTGCTAAGAAAAGGGAGTCCTCCATTTTGCACTGAGCTCAGGAAAGCTGTTTGGACATGGTAGTAGCTAGGTGCCCCTCTAGGAGCCGGGCTTTGAGCAGGATGTAAAGTGAATAAATAAATTAATGAAAAACAAACAAAAATAAAACAACAACAATGAACTGGTGAGGGGCACAATGACAACCCCCCTTCCCCCATCCTCACCTGTAATCTCAGCATTGGAGAGGCTGAGGCAGGAGGACTGTAAGTTCAAAGCCACCCTGGGTCATATCTGAAAGTCTGTCTCAAAACAAGACAAAATAAAAAACAAAACAAGACACCCAGCAGTCAGCCTGGTTATATGTGAATTTACTGTTTTGTACCACTGGAAACTCTTGGTGGCACTTACTTGTTTTTTTTTTTTTTTTTTTTTCCTGCTACCTCCATTATGAACTCTCATTTTATCCTTTAGACATATCTATATTGTACAGTATTACTTTTAATGAGGTCTTTTGAAAGATGAACTTTATAAAAAAAAAAAAGTGTTCTGGATTCTAACAAACCAAGACTCGCCTATAAAGGATAGCAAAGCCATCAAAGCTTGAACAAGTTTCAGGTTATTGGATATGATGTGTACATATTATAAAATTACAGCTATTAGAACCATTAGAAACCTAACTGGGGTAGCTGGCTATGGTGATGTGCACGTGGAATCTCAGCCCTTAGGAGTGAGAAGCAGGAGGAACGGGAAACTAAGACAAGACAAGCTTGGCTGCATGGTGAGCCCAAGACTGACTTGGGCTACATGAGAATAAAGGGGGGTGCGGGGTATTAAATTGAGACTTTTTTTTTTTGGTGTGTGCACCTGGAAGTAAAAATAAAGTATTGCTTATTGGCCAAGAAACCTCCCTCTAGTAGGTAGGAAGATGAGATTTCCCAGGTCTGTGCCTTTTGTCCTTGAATGTAACAAATTACATGGTCACCGTATCTATAACGGACGTTTCTTATGATACCCCCTCTTTCTCATGCATAAGAATCCTTATTGTCCTATAGTATTCCTGTAGGTTAGACTTGCTTCACCTTCAGTCTCCTACCCTGCCACCCTCCATAGGCAGATGAATGCATTGTGAGATTTCTCCCATCCATGTTGACATATCAACTGGTATTGTCATTGTGCAGGTCTTGTTTAAGTGACCATATTGTTAAGATTCATAGGTGCAAAGCCCTGCCATATAGAAAAGACACAATTTCATAGAGAATACCCTAGGCCTCTGACTCGTACACCCTTTCTGCCACCCCATCCTCTTGATGGTCCCTGAGCAACTATTGTGCTGTAGATGCATCAGTTGGAGATGGGTGTCCCACAGTCAGATGTTCTGTGCATCTGTGCATTGACCAGTTGTAGATCTCTGTAATGGTCTCTGTCTGCTGCCAAAAGCAGAGGTGAGAACCCCCGTAATGTGTGGGTATAGGGGTAGGTATTTAGAATGCAGGGGGCAGTTTTACTGGAGTAGGAACATGACAATAGTAGTCTCTTCTAGGGTCCATGACCTCATCAGCCACAAGTAGTTGGGTGACGGTACCAGCAATGAATTCCCTCCCATTGAAAGGGCTTTAGGGCCGGGCGGTGGTAGCACACGCCTTTAATCCCAGCACTTGGGAGGCAGAGGCAGGAGGATTTCTGAGTTCGAGGCCAGCCTGGTCTACAGAGTGAGTTCCAGGACAGCCAGGGCTACACAGAGAAACCCTGTCTCGAAAAACAAAAACAAAAGAAAAAAAAAAAAGAAAAGAAAAGAAAGGGCTTTAGGTCCATTAAGTGGTTGTTGGTTATCCCTGAGACATAAATACCACTATTACCCTTGGCATATTATGGCATGGTGGTCAATGTTGTGGGTACAAAGGGTTTATATTTAGGTAAGACTTTTCATTGCTTTTCTCCATTGGCAGCTTGCATAGGTATTTTTGGATGCTATGAGAGCCAGTTCTCAGGGAGGAAGCTTCTAGATTAGTTCCAGCTCAATTCCCCCAAGTCCTATGTCCAAAGTGTATGGTGTGCTTAGCAATAGGTACTTAACTTTAAGTCCTAGGCAACCAAGAACAACATGAATAGCCTGTATTGTTTGGGGAGTCTCTTGGACTCCTCTGACATGACTTGAAGGGAGATTTCCCCATGCCTGGCACTGGAGGCTTTGTTAAGTCATCTAAGGCTCTTGGGAGAGCATTATCACACCAAGCAACAAAATTTCATTTAAATATATATATATATATATATATATATATATATATATATACACATATATATATATATATATGCATACACACACACATATATATATCAACTGGCATTGTATATGTATATATATGTATATATACATATACATATATATATGAATGTATACACATATACATTATATATATAGTGGGAAGCAGAGGAAGCCTTGAGTGAATGTAAAGTGTTGTTGGTATGGTCACAGACATATAAGGATGCCAATGCCTCAGACCCATGCAAGTGGCAGAGTCTTCCTTTAGTGAAGCCCAGAGTGATGTAGAACCTTCCTCTGCTCTGAATGAGGATGTTGCCAGTGTATGTTGAAACTATCAACCACAGCTTCCTCCTCCTGGATGGTTGCAGCCTGAGGCTACTCCCTACAAAGATCTCATGCAAAGATTAAAGTTGCCCCCTTGTTTGGCTGTATACCATACAGTAAGCCTTGCCTCCTTGAATCAGACATATTAAGTGAGCATGCAGAGGCTCCTGGCTGTAATTGATGCCCTCCGTTACAGCAAGGACAGCCCACCTTCCCAGCTTCTCTGCACGTGTTTCTACGTGTCTATCCTTCCCTCATTCTCTCATCGCTAGTTGTTAGGTTACTGCACGAAGACATGCAGAACTTGGCAACGTATATTAAGTGAACATAAAATAATGTCTCCCGTGACCTTTTCTGTCATGCTTTTCTATCATCCTCAATTTTCTTTATCTCTCCCCCTTTCCTTTAGTACTGTCCCTCCCTCCTGTAAACACTTTCTGTCATTATTCTTCTTTTCTCCTTCATAGCACCGTTGTCCTACTGTCCTCCTTTCTACACCCCCCCCCATCTCCCAACCATGATCTACAGGTATGTTTTTTGCGAAATGCCATGCTGTTTTTTATTGTTCAGTGATACAGCACACGATCTGCTATGGGAATCCTTCCAGCTTTGAGTCTCCCCACCCCTACCCTGTCAGGATTGCTTTGGCTGTCTGAGATCTTTTGTGGTTCCATATGAATTTTAGGACTCCCCCCACCCCCCGATATTTTTGTGAAGAAAGCTTTTGAGATTTTTGATCGGATTTATGATGAGTCTGTAAATTGATTTTTTGTAAAAGGGTCATTTTTACAATATTAGTCACAATAGTAATTCTATCAATTCATGGGAGATCTTTCCATTTTCTGGTGTCTTCCTCAGTCTCTTTTTAAATCTCTGTCTTCAGAGATTTAAACTTTTTATTTGAAAGTGTTTCACCTCCTTGGTTATGTTTATTCCTAGATATCTTACTTTCTTTGAAGCTATTGTGAATGAGAGTGTGTTTGTGATCTCTTGTGTTTATTATTGGTATAGAATGGCTACTGTTTTTTTTTTTTTAAGTTGATCTTTTATGTTGCACATTGCTCAGAGTGTTGATATTTCTAGAATTTTTTGATGTAATTTTTGGGGTCTTTTATGTATACTATAATATCAACTGCAAATTTGATTTCTTTGTCCTCTTATTGTTTTTCTCTTGTCTTATTGCTTTGGCTAGCACTTCAAGAACTGTACTGAAAAGGAGTTGGAATAGTGGATAGCCCTAAAGTGTAAATTTCTGGTTTCTTCAGAGAATCAGTTGTGTCATGCAATGTTTTTCTGGAAACTGCCTTATGAAAGGATGTTTTTGCTGAAGCAGACACACGGGAGGATGTTTTGCTGAGAACAGACATGTGTTTTTCTAGAAACTGCCTGGAAAAAGGACATGCACTGTTTTGCTAGAGCAGATGTTTAAGAGAACATGTGATGTTTGGAAAGAGTATAAATATAATCTAACAGACGGTGGATGACACTGTGTGGTATTGGTTCACCTTGGCACTCTTAGCTGGTTATCATTGGACTCTGCTGATGCTGGTCTTTGCTGATGACACTGTGGTATTGGTTTGCCTTGCTTTCTTTGCTGATCGTTTGTTGTGACTTTGTAGAGAGAAATGCACCCAAGAACTTCTGGTGGTGTTCAGATAGCTTCTTGCTGCTTCTGCAGGCTCAGACCAATTGGCAGAGCCTCATGGCTTCTTCTGGTTCCAGCTAATACTGATATCCTGACAATGCAGATTGGATTCTCCCCAAAGAACTATCTCTAAACAGGTCCACATTCTTCTTTGCTCTATTAACCTTCTCTTTCCACTACCTCTGGTGGGAGGTGGGCTAGAAGGGAGGTTAAAGCATAAGTACACTTAATAAAGTAGATTTTAAAAAAATATAAGCCTACATATACCCCCATTTTGTTCCTGATTTTTTTTTAACTTTTATTAGATATTTTATTTACACTTCAGATGCCATCCCCTTTCCCCATTCCCCCCCCTTAGAAAACCCCTATCCCATGCCCCCTTTTCCTTTTTGCATTTATACATTTTTTTAAAATAATGTTAATCATAAGTGTTATAAGTTTGGAATTGTTCAATCAGAGGTGTAACCCACTGACCAACCTAGATATAACAACTATCTTTGACTGGTGGAGATACATGAATATCTGCCTCCCTGTCTCCCCCCTCTTTCTCTCTTTCATCACCTAGCTTCTTCTCTCCTTCTTCTTCTCCTCTTCTTACTCCTTTTCTTCCTCTCAGTACTCCTCCTACCTTAGCTCCTCCTACACATCACCCTTCCTGTTAAAATGAAACTTTTCTCTCAAAATACAATTAGAGCATAATTATGCCAATTTGTACCCGTGAGGTACAAGATAGTCCTAATACCCCTTCCATCCTTTTGTTGACTAACCAGCACCTCTGTCATCTATCTTAACTAAAACATTTAGTTCTGAACCTGGCTTAGGATGAATGTCAGCTGACGACCATCCACTCAAATCTTTTCTCTTACGGTAAATAGCTATAAGTTTTCAACCCCGTCAGAAATCCAGAATGACTGAGTTAACTATAATTGTGGGAAGCACAAAGCATAGCTTCTAAAACTTAGCCAATTTATAGAGACCTCACTATCCCCTCCCCGCCCTCACATTCCACCCCCCCCATTGTGTGTTCATTTTTTTTATGGGACCAAGAAACTCCTCTCCCACCTATGTCCGACAAGGCCATCCTCCCCTACATATACCTCTGGAGTCTTGGGTCCCTCCCTATGTGTTCCCAGGCTGGTGGTTTAGACCCTGGGGGGCTCTGGTTGTTTGGTATTGTTGCTTTCCACCTGGGGTCAATAACCCTTTCTGCTCCTTCAGTCCTCTCACTAAGTTCTCCATTGGGAAACCCCTGATCATATCAGTGGTTAATTGTGAACATTGTCCTCTGAGTGTGTTAGTCTTTGGCTGACCTCTAAGGAGACAGCTATATCATGTTCCTCACATTATGCACTTCCAGCCATCCACAACAGTGTTTAGATTAGGTGGCCATACATGGGGTGAATACCCAGGTGGAATGGTCTCCTGATGGCCCCTCCTTCAGTTTCTGTTCCATGTTTTGTTTCCCTATTTGCCCCCCCCTGAGCATTTTTGTTTCTCGTTCTAAGTAGAACTGAGGCATCCCCTCTTGGTCTTCCTTCTTCATGAGCTTCATGTGGTCTGTGGGTTGAGTCTTCACTAATCCAAGCTTTTGGGCTAACATCCGTGGAGATATGTTTGTGTAACTATCTTCTTTTGGGGTTTTTGGAAGATTACTTTCTTGCTTTTTCTAGGTTGTAGTTTCCCTCCTTGTGTTGGAGTTTTCCACCAATTATTCTTTGAAGTGCTGGATTTGTGTTGAGATACTGTGTAAATTTGGATTTGTCATGGAATATTTTGGTTTCTCCATCAATAATGATTGAGAGTTTTGCTGGGTATAGTAGTCTGGGCTGGCATTTGTGTTCTCTTAGGGTCTGTATGATATTGGTCCAGGATCTTCTGGCTTTTATGGTCTCTGGTGAGAAGTCTGGTGTAATTCTTATAGGTCTGCCTTTATATGTTACTTTGCCTTTTTCTCTTACTGCTTTTAGTATTTTTTCTTTGTTTTGTACATTTGATGTTTTGACTATTATATGGCGGGAAGTATTTCTTTTCTGGTCTAAACTATTTGGAGTTCTGTAAGCTTCTTGTATATTTATGGACATCTCTTTCTTTAGGTTAGGGAAGTTTTCCTCTATAATTTTGTTGAGGATATTTACTGGTCCTTTTAGTTGGGAGTCTTCCCCCTCATCTATACCTATTATCCTTAGGTTTGGCCTTCTCATTGTGTCTTGGATTTCTTGTATATTTTGGGTTAGTAGCTTTTTGTATTTTGCATTTTCTTTGACAGTTGTGTCAATGTTTTCCATGGTATCTTCTGCACATGAGATTCTCTCTTCCATCTCTTGTATTCTGTTGGTGATACTTGTGTCTATGACTCCTGATCTTTTTTTTAGGTTTTCTATCTCCAGGGTATTGTCCCTTTGTGATATCTTTATTGTTTCTACTTCCATTTTTAGATCCTGCATGGTTCTATTTAATTCCTTTTCCCATTTGGTTGCATTTTCTTGCAATTCCTTAAGGGATTTTTGTGTTTCCTCTTTAAGGGTTTCTATCTGTCTACCAGTGCTCTCCTTAAGTTCTTTGAGAGTGTTATTTATGTCTTTCTTAAAGCCCTCTATCATCATCATGAGAAATGATTTTAATTCTGATTCCTGCTTTTCTGGTGTGATGGGGTGTTCAGGGCTTGCTCTGATGGGGGAGCTGGGTTCTGATGATGCCATGTAACTTTGGTTTCTGTTGCTTACGTTCTTGCTCTTGCCTTTTGCCATCTGGTTAACTCTAGTGCTGCCTGTACTTGCCGTCTCTGACTGAAGCCTGTCTTTCTAGTTATCTAGCTTGTGTCTGATCTCCTAGGGGTCCAGATGTCTCTGTGATCTTTTCCAGCTGCACTGATTACAGTGGTACCTCTAGGATGCCTCAGGATATGGTGCCTCCAAGGTAGTAGTCCAGCTTGGTGTCTGCTGTTCTGGGTGCAGTGTCTCCTCTAGAATATCTCAGGATATGTTGTCTGAAGCTCTGAGTTCATTTGTTTCTCTGTGGCTCTGGATTGAGTGGACCTTCCAGTATGTCTCAGGTGGAATCCGGGGTCCACACAACAGCAGACCTGGCAGAGGTCTGATCCAGGCCTCAGATTTGAAAACTAGTTTCTAAGACACTGTCCAAGTTAGAGCGCCTGGGATCCCTGCTTCCTCTGGGTTCTTGGAGGTTGGGGGCAGAGCTGCCACCCAAGATCTGCTCAGTGCTCAGGCCCAGACCGGAAGGAACCAGTGTTCCGGGCTGGGAGTTTTGTTCCTGATTTTAATGGGATTGCTTAGAGTTGCCTTCCATTTAGGACGATGTTGGCAGTAAATTAACCATATATAGCCTTTATTATGTTGAGATATGATCCTTCTATTTGTTTTCTCTCTGAGGTCTTTATAATAAAAGCATATTGAATTCTGTCAAAGGCCTTTTCTGCATTCACTGAGATGATCAGTGACTTTTCTCCAGTAGAATGCTTTCATAAAATTGAATGCTCCAGTGTTGGGCACATATATGTTTAGGTTTGTAATGTCTTCTTGGTTAACTGTTCCCTTGATTAGAATGAGGTTTCCATCTGTATCTAGTCTGATTTGTTTTAGTATGAAGTCTATTTGTCATATATTAGGATAGTGACACCTGCTTGTTTCCTAGTGCCATTTGCTTGGCATATTTCCCCTGTACCCTTTGACTTTAAGGTAGTTCCTAGACAACAGAAAGATGAATTTTATTTCTTGGTTCATTCAAGTAAACAGTCTTTTGACTGGGGACTTGAGGACATCAATATTTACAGTTATTTATTGAAAGGTTGTATTGATTGCCATAATTTTTTTTTTAACTCTTTGTGCTCTTAGTCTTATTTTGTGTTTCACCAAGGGGAGCTTCATTTGTTTTCTTTCTATCATCTCTTACCCAACCTTACTCTTCTGAGTCCAAAGTTTTGCTTCCAGTATTCTCTGTGGTGAGCATGTATTATTTCAATCTGCTTATGTCATGGGAAAAAGTTCTTTCTCCTTCAACTCCATCAGATAGTTTTGCTGTGTACACTAAGTGGTCTAGGTTGGGACCCATAGTTTCTAAGAACTTGAAGTTTATTGCTCCAGTTCATTGAAGTTTTTAGTGCTCTTTCTTTGTTCTGAATGTTTGGTGTTTTAACTACAATATGGTGGTGGAAATTTCTTTTCTTGTCTCTTTGGCGTTCTGTATGCGTCTTCTCTCGGTATATTTATGTCTTTACTCAAATTTGGGAATCTTTCTTCTTTGATTTTTGTGGAAGATATGGTCTATGCCACTGACCTGAGATTCTTCTTTATTTTGTCTATAATTTGAAGATTTAGTCTATTAATGGTGTCTGATCGGTCTTGCACGTTTCTTTTATGTGTTTAAAATATTTTTAAAATTCCTTACTTGTGTGATCTAATTTCTCTACTTTATCTTCAAGTCCTCTACTTGATCAGGTCTACTTAGAAGATTTTCTCTTGAGTTTTCTACGTATGTTATTGAGGTTTTATTTTCAATTCTACCTCTATTGCAGCTTGAGTTGTATACTGGCTGGTTTTGTGTGTTAACTTGACTCGGAGTTATCTCAGAGAAAGGAGCCTCCCTTGAGAAAATGCCTCCATGAGATCCAGCTGTAAGGCATTTTCTCAGTTAGTGATCAAGGGAGTAGGGCCCATTGTGGGTGGTGCCATCCCTGTACTGGTAGTCTTGGGTTCTATAAGAAAGCAAGCTGAGCAAGCCAGGGGAAGCAAGCTAGTAAGTAACATCCCTCCATGGCCTCTGCATCAGCTCCTGCTTCCTGACCTGTGTGAGTTCCAGTCCTGACTTCCTTTGGTGATAAACAGCAATGTGGAAGTGTAAGCTGAATAAACTCTTTCCTCCCTAACTTGCTTCTTGGTCATGATGTTTTGAGCAGGAATAGAAACCCTGACTAAGACAAGTTGCCTGAAATATTTCTACCTCTTTATTGAATTCAGTTTTTAAATTCTCAGTTGTTACCATTATGCCCTTCTGCTGTATCCTATGAGTTTCTTCTCTCTCTCTCTCTCTCTCTCTCTCTCTCTCTCTCTTCCTTTTTAATCATTCAGCCCTTTCTTGCTATTCTCTTTAAGTTCATTGAACTATTCGTTTATGTCTTTTTAAACTCTCTAAAATTTTTTTATGAAGTTTGTATTGTTCTTTTATGTTCTGCTTCCTGCGGGTTCATCTAAATAATTCTCATTGGAGAACAGGAGAACATTTTTATAAGATGGTGGATTAGCTTATAAGATATTGCCTTGGCTTTCTCATATTGTTTGTGTCTTTGTGATGAGACCTTGATATGTGGACTTTCTTCATTGGTGTATGACGAACGTGAGATTCTAGGTTACTCCTGTTGAGTAGAAGTCTGGTTTTGGTTGCCATGTGTGGCTGAGTCAGATCAGGTACAAGGAGTTGGTAGGTCAATCCTTCTGATACTGATCATTTAGGATTGGAGGAAGAGGGGTTATTACAATTCAGTGCTAAATAGGAACAAATGCTAGGTGGGACTAACAGCTCCATCTGCGTGGGCTGGTGTGTGCTGCCCGAGCCATGGCTGGGAGTGTGAGGATGGTGCGAATGGGCATAGTCTTGAGCACTCACCAGGCTAGGCTAACTTACAGGGTGTGCAGCTGAGGCTGGGCCTGAGTTTTGAGACCAACATCGGCCAGTTAGCCTATGCTGATACACAAATGTGCATCCCAAAATGGGCCTCAGGTTTGAATATGGCATAGTTTGGATAGGGTCTAGGAAATTTACCAGACTTGATCAGCACACTGAATGTGTGACCTGGGCTCACACTGGATGTGTGACAGGGGCCAATCCTGGAGATAGTACATAGGTGGGCTAGGATCTAACATACTGACCAGACTGGGCTGGTCCACAGGGTGTGCGACCAGAGTCAAGCATGGAGATTGGGAATGTACAGGTGGAACTCACTGTACTGAGTAGATACACAGAATATGAGACTGGTGTGAGGTCTGGGATCAGGGAATCTGAAGGCAGGCTAAAGTTAAGCAAAATAATGGATCTGGACCAGAGACCAGGATGTGCAATCTGGGTTAGGAACAGACATAGAATAGGGCACATGTGGTCTGTGGCTGTGAGGACTTAGCAGGTTGCCTAGCACCTGTTTTTTCATTTAGCTTTTGTTATTGTTGTCACTATTATTAATTTCTGTGTATGCATGTGTTTGTGTGAGTGCATGGCACATACATGTAGATGCCTGCAGAGGCCAGAGACAGGAATTGGATCCCTTGAAGCTGGACTGTTGTAAGTTACCTAATGTAAGTACTAGGAGCCAAATTTCAGTCTGCTGGGAGAGCAGCCATCACTTTTAACTGCCGAGTCACCTCTCCAGTCCAAACCTTTGCTATTGCTTTAATTGATTATTTCAGGTATTTTGTTACAGTAACGAAAAACCGATTAACAAGTAAAATACACACATTTATGACATGGGTGGGGATATCACATGTAATGAAATGCACACTCAGAATCCTAGAGAGATTTAGCAGCTCACTTATCCTTCTCATAGGTGAGAGGGGAGAAGGATAGACAATTCAGAGGAAACGGAATGGCTTTGAGAAAGATGAATGGGCTCAGGAGAACAGGTGACAGCCTGCAACACCATCTGCCTGGGCCGAGTCAACCTTTAGTTCCTCTCCTATGACCCTGCTTGCTATACTCTGCTTGCTACAGTTCCTGACAATTGCGGTTACCTTTGCAGAATCTAATTCAGAAAAAACAAAACAAAACAAATAAAAAACAAACAAACAAACCAAAACCCCAAACAACAGCAACAAACCTGTAGCCATTGTTTCCAAAGTTCCCGTGGTTCAAGGTTGCCAGCAGGGCAGTGTTTTAGAAAGGGACTCGTGAGCTGCTTCAAACCAGTGACTTTTATATTCCTTAGAATTTAAATCATCCTAGTTCCCAATAGACCCTCCTTCCCTTCAGCTCTCCTCCTGGCATGAGATAAATTGAATATTATACAGAAGCCATAAAAGCAGAGATATTCATTCTCTAAATGGTTTTAATGGAAGCGATAAACACAGCATTTGACGACCAACAATAAGCCAGCACCGCTACTATAACAGCAAGGGTGGAACCAAAGATCTTGGAGTGCAGTTCATATAGAATACAGGGGACCTCAAAGAACCGTGTGCTTGCTGCATATTAATGGGTATGGAGTCTGGTCTGCTGTGAACAGTCTTTGGGGTATGCGTGGTTTCATTAGTCAGATGTCTAATTCTCACCTTCCTCGTGGCCCCAGCTTTGGCCCCAAGCTCCACCCCTCCCCTGAGCTTTATCCTGGAGTGGGAGATGACAGGGACTGTAAATCTGGGTTGAGGTGAGACAGCTGTTTTGCATAATTACTTGGTAATTTGGGAAAGCTGAAATTTTAATCACCTTTAGGTCAAACTCAAAATACCCCATTCAAAACACCTGCCTCAAAGCAGCAGCTTGCAATGCCAGGTCTCGGCAGCCTCCTTCCTTCTGCGCCCCGCCCTCCTCGACCATTCCGTCTCCATCTGGCCTCCTGGGAGATTTCTGTGAGATGCAGGGCTGATCTAAGGACCTCATTTGAAGTCCTCAGGCTCCTCCCCTCCCAGTCTTCCAGCTCAGGTGGTTCTGGGATGACAGCTCTCACTTAGCCTGTGAGTCAAGCCTGCACACCGGTGAAAACCATTTCCTTTGCTCAGAAGCCGCCCTCCTCCATCCTGTGGGCTGAAGCCCTCACCTTGGGCGGTTACCTCCCGGAAGGACTCCCCAGTGCCAAGAAGGAGTTGGTTAGGGGTTTCCTGTTCTGAAAGGTAGATCCTTTACCCTCACTGAATAGAATTATTCTCCTATTTGTCTCTCTCTCTGGCTCATACATGCCTCTTGACACCTCAGTGCAAGATACATCTTCGTTATCTTTATAACCATTAAAGTCAGTATAGAGCATCACAGGGCAATTGTGCCGTAGATGTCAACTGAAGGAACAAATTCATGAATAAACAAGAGAACAATAAATTGGGCGAAAGAAATCAAGCACACCAGGATAGCACTGCTAGGTCTTTTTCAAAGATACACACTTCTCAGTTCGTTCATGTGAAAATGCACAGTTGCTTTTAGTTCTCTGTACCCCAAGTTTCTTGTCAATATGACACAAGTCAGGGTCATTTGAAAAGGAGCTTCAAGTGTAAAAATACCCCCCCCTCCCCATTACACTGGGCTGTAGGCAAGTCCATGGGGGCATTTTCTTGATAGGTGGTGGGAGGGCCCAGCTCTCTGTGGGTAGTGGCACCAGCTGGCTGGGTTCTGTAAGAAAATAGGCTGAATAAGCCACAGGGAGCAAGCCAGTAAGCAGCAGTCTTCCATGGCCTCTGCTTAAGTTCTTGGCTCAAATTCCTGCCCTGCTTGAGTTCCTGCCTCGGATTTCTCCAAAGATGGACAGTGATCAGGCTCTGTAGGTCCACATTCTTCTCAACTGCTTTTGGTTATGATCTTTATCCCTGTCATAGAAACCTGACTAAGCCATCTGCCTTTCAGCAGAGAAGTGAAGTCTGCATCGCTCTCTGGGCTATGAGAAGCCATTTCTGGTCTTTAGTTATCCTCTGATGGTATGAGGGCTGGGGTGCCAAAATGTGAAGGTTTCTAACCTGAACTTGGTGAGCTGCTTCACGGACATTACATTCAAAGCAGCTTCAACCGCGCTCGCCATAGTCGCCGTCAGAAAGACACACGGTTGGTGGAGCTTACGGTCCTCCATTCTGGAGGCCGAGAACACAGAATGTGTGAATTTAACTCTTTGGGTCTGCATCCTATTTGACAACTGACTTCTTGTAAATGCTTTAACACATTCTTGAGCAAGGTGGTGGTAGCAATGGGGAGGCAGAGGCAGGAGGATCTTTGAGTTTGCGGTCAGCCTGGTCTATAGAGCAAGTTCCAGGACAACTAGTACTACACAGAGAAACCCTGTCTCAAAATAACAACAAAACACAAACAGCAAGGCAAAAACAAAACAAAACAAAACAAACACAAAAACCAAACCCCAAAATATTCTTGGCCTCTATTTTCTAATCTGTATAAGCAGCTAACAAGCATTTATTGAGCGTTTCCTTTGTCAGGAACTGATCTAATGCTAAGGTCTACACTAAATCTAGTAGACTAAACATTGTCCTTGTGGGGACATTCTAGTTACCATGTGACAATCAACAGACTGCTTTACTGTGGGCCGAGAAGGCTCAGTAGGCAAAGCGTTGCTGCACACATGTGAGGTCCTGAGAGAGAGCTCTGTTTCCATGTGCATGGCCAGGCATGGTGATGAGATGGGAAGGCAGAGACAGGCAGATCACTGGATTGTTGATCAGCAGCCTGTCAGTGAGCTCCAGGTCTGAAAATAACAAACCCTGTCTAAACTAACAAAATATGGAGGCTCCAAGAAGTGACAGCTGAGAGAAACTTCTGCATCCCCTGCACACACACACACACATGAACACTCACACTCTACGCACACATATACAATTCAGTGGCAGTGTATGCTGTGATCTAAAAGTCACAAAGAAAGTGATAGGTCAGAGCTGTGATTTTCAGCGGGGGTTCCCAGGAAAGGCCACACCCAGCAGATAGCATCTGAGGGAGAACCTGAGAGCAGAAAGGAAGCAGAGCAGAACCAAGGAGAGAGGGGGACAGAGCCAAGGGCAGCTTAGAACCCTAGGAGGGGAATTTGGTGAGCAGAAGATGAGGCCAGAACACCACCAGAGACAGAGCCCAGAGGTTGTGGTAGGGACTGGCTTTCTTTCTCTGAAAGCTCTCTGGAGGGTTCAGAGCAGAGGCATGATGGGAGCTTGCAGTACAAAGTAAGACTGGCTGCTGCGGTGAGTGGCTGAATGTGAAGGGTAGAGGCCAGGAGGGCCTGGAACAATTCAGTGTAGGAGGTAAATGCACTCTTATGCCCACAATCAAGACATTTTTCTTTCCATCTCTTAGAAGATTGTTATTGGGTGCTTGCTTTTCAGAACTGCCAGCTGCTACACAATGATGGTACTTAGTACACAAACCTATCTGAAAGTGGAAACCACAACTCACTCCCTTTACCTTGGGTGGTGTATAGCCTGTGCCACCATTCGAGTTATGCCTGAGAAAGGGAGAGGGGGGGAATAAGGAAGACTTTAATGTGAACAATGGGGAACAGGGAAGGTTCCATAAATGAGAAGGGTGAAAGCTAGTTGTGGTGGTATGTATCTCTAACAGAAGATGGATGCAGGAGGAGCCCAGGCTTAAGGCCAGCCTGGACTACAGGTGAAACTAAGAAAGGTAAGACTATGAGAGATATTTGTGCTGGGACAGACAGGTGACAGGGCAGATCTGAGATACAAGATTGTTGGTGCTCTGTGTGTATGTGTGTGTGTATGTATATATGTGTGTGTCTATATGTGTCTGTGTATCTGTATGTGCATGTGCGAGTGTGTGTGTGTCTGGGTGTGCATGTCTAACAGTAATCCCTTCCAACCCCCTAACAGATAGGAGAGAAAGAAGGTTAGAGGGGTAAAGGGACTTAGATCTCTTTTGACTACTTCCTTCTGATTAGGTGCATTGAGTTCCTTGGGGCAAGTCCAGTCTTCATTGTCAGGATATCTCCAACTTCTTTCTTTGGCTACTCTGCTCACAGGCACTAGACAAACTGCAGAAACAGGAACCAGCAGCATCCAGGACCGCAGCAATCCCCACAGACCCCTTCATGGCTCTCCCATTTATACTCTCTCCACAGTCTCCAGAATTAAACAATCTGCAGCTGGCAAAGCTCACGCCCCTCCTAGTGCACAAGGCAAATCATAATCACCCGCTGTGAAGCAGCCTCTCAGCCTACACCTGAGATTAAACCAAAAATATAACTGGGTTTTAAAAGAAATCCAAATCCTCACTACATCCCCTCATCCCCCATTAGTTCAAAAATAGCTTTTTCCTCTAATAGCAATAAACTATATGCAATAAGAACAATTATGAGAACTATGGAGTAATAATCACATGTACAGTGTCCAGTCCATGTATTCGGCTTCCTTACTCTGCGTGTTGGAGTACTTGGAGAAAGTACTCTATTATCTCATGAGTCCAAAGTTTTGTACTTAAATCACTTTCTTATCATAACTTCCATTCGCCACTTTCAAAAACATCTTTTTAAACCCTAAAACATTTCTTAGATCCCAAACATCTTAAGCTTTTATGTCTTTAATCTTTAATAAAAAAAAAAAAAAACTGTGAGACAATAACCATCTAGTCTTCAATCTCACCAGAGACCTGAGAAGGATAACTATTGCCTGAGTAAACAGGAAGTACAGAGCAAGCGGCTTCCAAAACTATAGAAATGTCAGAGACTGCTGGCTGCCTGGACAGTTGACCCTGAGTTCTTCTGTGTCGTTGGGGAATCCAATCATCAGCCTACAGGCCCAGAATATCTGACAGACCTTTCCGTGAAGCAGGAATTTTGAAGGGCTGCCCCTACCTTGTCTCTGCAAGCTAGGCAGTCAACTCTCCAGTGTCCTATTTATCCACATTTTGGACAGCCTGCTGTCGGCAGTTGAGGTAAGGGCAGTTTCTTGCCCAGTGGCCATGTTTGGCACAAATGAAGCAAACTCCAGGTGGAGGTTCTTCCGTGTCCAACCTCTTCTTTGAAGTAGACTGGCTGTGCTGCCAGGAGCAGATATGTCTCTCTGTCAGAAAAGCCTTTTATTATTAAAGCATCTGTAGCTCTCTGAAGTGTTTGAAGACCATGCACCTACCCCAGTTCATCTAAATGGACAAACGTTGCTTGTTTTTGACTATTTATTTTCTGCTTAACTTTGAAAACATATGCTAGGGACTAAATAAAGCTTATTTCTGTAATTAACTACACTAGTACCTAAACATACTACAAGCAAGATCATTTATAGGTGACTAGCTACTAACTTGCATTTCTAATTATCCTAAACAGTTTGTAATAGTGGCTTTCATATGACTAGAACTTTACATTTTTTAAAAGTTGCATATGTACAATAAGCAAAACCTGAATAAAGCAACCTAACAATCAATGTCAACAATCCATACCAATATAAAATATTTGAGACTTGGTGTTGCTTTCTTAGTCAGTGAAGCAAATGCTTTTCAGGTGAGTGGGTTGTTTTATTTTGTTTTTTATAACCTTCTGACTCAAGGCTGCTTTCGTCTGAAGTGGCTTGTACCTCGAGCTAGGGCCCCCAAATTACCTTGAATGTCCCTCCTAGACCTACACTTACTTGCCCTTTACCACAATGTCTGCAAACCCTGGGAAGACTAGGCTTTCTTACTGAGAAGCCATTGCTGCCAGAAATGGCTTATTAGCTTGTACAGAGGAAAGTACCATATTCCTCAGAGTTAGTACACTGGATGCTTTGAGGTCTGAAATTTCTAGTGGCTTGGTCACAATTTTTCAAATGACTGAATTACCACAAATGAAGCACCAGGTATTTTGATATTAAAGACCTTGTGCTATTACAGGGAATCTAATGGTATTGGAAACCCCTGGCTGCCCCTCAGTTTGTTCAAGATTAACCCCTTTTCTTGAAATGGGCTTTTTCCTTTAACCCTGTCATCCCGAATGGCCTCCTTCTCCTGGCTCTCTGTCCTGCCCAGGGGTTGCAGGACTTGCGTGGAGTAGGGTGGAGCAGTGATCTACCTTCTGGCCCAGTCTGCTTCACTCTTTCATTCTGTGGGAAAGCTCCTGCTCTCAGTCATCAGGTCTGAACCTCTGGTTCTCCCTGTTCTGATGCTTTTTGCTTCCCAAGTGCTTCTGCCTCTACTCACGGCTTCTTCAGTTGCATCTTAGGTCCCTCTGTTTCCATTCACAGCCTTTCTAATTGTTTGGCCATTCCCCCAACCATTTCTGAAAACAGAATACAGGAAGAAGATAGAGCAAAACCATAAAATCTCCCCTGGGACCAAAGTGGGAGAGAACCCAACAGCAGCAGCCACTACAGTAACCTTTTACTGACATCCTAAAGCAGTATATTCATTCTTTCATACCCTGATATGTATGTATGCATACATATACATATACATATACATATATATATATAACGTCTTCTGTGATTGGTGGAGGACAAGCTAATCAACATATGCATACATTTTTTAAAGAATGATTTATTTATTATTTACATATTTTATGTATTTAGATATTTTGTCTGTATGTATATCTGCACACCAGAAGAGGGCATTGGATCCCATAGGACTATGATGGTTGTGAGCTACCTTGTGAATTGAACTCTTGACCTCTAGAAGAAGAACCAGTGCTCTTAATCACTGAGCCATCTCTCCAGTCTAATATATGCACATATCAAAGCACTTTCTGTCTATAGTTGCCCAGTAAATGTTAGGCATTATTTAGAAGTAGGGCCTTTAATCTGATAATTAATGAAGAATCCATGGCTGTACCCTAACTGAATGTGACCATTGTCCCTGTAAGAAGAGAAGATGAAAGCACAGACACCCACACCCATACCTTCCCTCTCCTACTCCCCCACACATGGAAAACTTCGAGCAGCACACACAGGGAGAACCAGTAGATGACAGGGAAACCAGCCCTGTCTGTACACTGATCTCACATCTCCATAAACTGAAAAAAAAAAAAGGTGTTCTTGATTAAGCCCCAAACAGGCATTATTATAATTCTGTTCCTTATGCTTTCAATATTTGCATTTAAGTTTAGTTAATATGTGTGTATGTGTGTGTATAATATGTATATGCATGTTCTGTGGTCATTATAGGCATGTAACTTTCAAGCATAATTTAGTAGTTTTATCTCAGACTAATATGTTAACGAATCACAGATTAAGTTATTTTAAATAAGTGTATATATGTAGTGAAATATATATTTAAATATGTATGTTTAAGCTGTGTGTGTTTATAAAACCTTGTGAGTGTGTGTTTGAAGTTCTGATTGTCTTGCAAAGACCTTCTTCCTCTTCCCTGGGCCTCATATGGGCTGCCTTGCCCTCATAACACAGACACAAGGAAGATTCCATTCAACAGTAGAGTTGGTTCTCTTTCAAAACGCCTCTAACCAGATTTGACAAGTAAGACTGCTCAGACAGAAGCTGTAAACATGGAATTAAATTCTTGTATGTATTTCATGCAATATCACCAAAGCAGAATATTTTGACACGACTGTTTAAAAATTACCCTGTCAGTATGTAAAAACATGCTTATTATAATCAAGTGTAACGGGACTTTTCGGGAATTCTCCCGAGTGCTTTCGGGACCCTGTGAAGCTACACTAATGAAAGAAGAGCTTTGGTCACATGAGACATTTTTCAAAAGGAATGATGGCTGGAAGTGTAGCTCAGTTGGTAGTCTAACAGCACTGTGTAAAAACAGGGTGGTACATTCCTACAATCTAAGCACAGGGGACGCAGAGGCAAGAGAATCAGGAGTTCAAGGTTATCTTTAGCTATGTAGTAAATTTCAGGCCATTCTGGAGCAATCTGTCTCAACACAGGAGCAAACATATCAGTGCCCTTAGCACCTGTAGAGCGAAGCTAAGCTGTGGCCATTCTGTAGATCTTTGACAAGGCAAAGAAAAAGAGCAATGTCATATAGTCCAGCGTTAGGACAGTTTAGTCCTGGATTAGATTGAACACAGCAAAACGATTTCACAGAACGTGGTTCACTAGGCTTTACCATCTCATTTCTAAGATTTAACCAGGTTGCTGGGTTTGTGGATTGTTAACTTTAAAAGCTGAATAGTGGTTTCTTAAATGCATTAATTTTTTTGCATGTCTAATTAGAAGTATAGATTTTGGGGATACCTTTTGTCTTCTATAGATATGTCTTGATTTCAGCAAGTCATTTAAAATCCCTGGTAAAGTATCCAGAGTGGTTCTGTAGGTATTGTACAGTTTCCTGTGTTGCGGTAGGATCTGAGAGAGAGATTCTGTGCTTGGCTCACTATGGTGTGCATTGTTCCTGGAACATACCATCCCACATGTGACAGACAGATAAAGGAAACGTGTGTCGTGGCGATGGAAAGATTTCACAAGAATTAAGTACTTGTCAACAGTATATCACCTGGATACAGTCAGCACCAGAAGGTCTTTTCTTCAGGGAGAGGCTTGAGACAGGGTTTCTTTATGTAGCCCTGGCTGTCCTGGAACTCACTCTGTAGATCAGGCTGGCCCCACTCAGAGATCCACCAGCCTCTGCCTCCCCAGGGCTGAAATTAAAGGTGTGCGCCACCACCACCACCACTTATCAGAAAGCTTTATTCTCTCCAAGAGTTACTTCCTGTGTAAATTTACACCTGATCTGTCTCTGGAACTTCTTCCTAGAGTCCTATTTTGGGAGATGTTCCCTGTATACCTGTCTCACTCTAGAGGCCCCATTGTACTGCCCCTGACACACCTACCCAGTGCTACACACCAGCATATCTCTAGAATCTACCAGGTTGCCACTCTTAGTGTTACTTGTGGCTGCAGTCTGGACCATGTGCTTCCAGAATGTCCAGTGTCTTATTAGAAACAACACACTGCCAAGAAGGAAAGCAATATGAAGTTTAGGAACTAAGTGAAAGCTTAAGGTTAGGTCACATGGCCAACAGATCACCTGAGTGATAGAGTACTCAGGGGACTCTGAGTTATTGTTTGGGGTTTCTTTTTATGGTGTCAAGGGGAAGGAAGGGTGTAAAAGTATGTTTTGTTTGCCTGAATAATTGTTATCTCCAAGGCTTACTGTCTCTGTCTGCTAACCTAGGCCTAGTCCTGGAAGCTTCTTGCTTCCCTATCATCTTATCTGGGCTCAGAATGTCTTCAGCCACTGAGACTTGGTGCTGAATAAGCTCACCCTTTCTCATTCTTTCTAAACTCTGGCTGGCTGGTTCAACTCAGCTGTTCTGCCTCAAATCCTCTCCCAGCTGACTTATCCAATCTAGCTTTTTTTTTTTTTTTTTTTTCTTGGCCTCTGAGTTGCTCTGCTTGGCCTCAACTCTAGCCATGTTTTCTAATCTTCTGGTTCCTTCTCATTCTCTTGCTCATTCGGACTTGACCTGTGTCTAGCTTGCTCTTTCTTCAATCTGTCTCTGTAAAACTCTCCTGGTAAAACTGCCTCCATCTCCCTCTCTGTGCTGTGGGACCTTGTAAGGATAGCTTGCTTCCTGGCAGGGCACAGGTCTCGAACCCCGACCCCAATGGGAAAACAGCCGGTGTTCGGCCATACCCCCAGACTCCAGGCTCCTAACACGAGGCCTCCCCTACCAAACTCCATTAACCGGTGCCTTCCAGTCACATAGGATGCAGCCACTCCCTAAGAGGTTTACACAGGTAGAGGGCGTGACTACAGGCTTCAGCCTCAAGAGATTTCCATATTAATGAGTTACCTAAAGGCCAGAGGGCATAGTTAATTAAGTATTCTTTCCCAGACCCTCCTTCCTTCTCACTCCCTATTTAAGTCACGTACGCCCCCCCCCCCCCCTTTAAGTGGGGGTATACATCCAGACCATCTATCATCCACCATGTTAATAAAGGTCTTGGAACCCTGGACTTTCTCATGTTATTGGGGCCTGCTGTTGTGCTGCTGTCGTAGTGGAGGACTTCTCTGCGTTCCAGCTACTAAAGCACTGTTCAAGCCAAGAGAGTAGAACAAGTGAGCACTTCCCACCATGTGCAGCATCAGAGCCCTCTCTTCCTCACTCTCTCAGGGCATGAACCAGCCGCCCACCTGCTGTGCACCCCCCCCCCGTGGCGGCATCTGCTACCCCCCCCACACACACACTGACCTCCCGGGGGTCCCCGTTCCCCCACCCCCACCCCCCCCACCCCGCTTCTTATAGCCCAGCCCCCGCCCGGTGCTGCATGGAAAGGGACCAGTCAAACTTCCCATAAGCTTCTGCCATGTTTAGCTACAGTTCCAGCCGACTGAGCCATGGCAGACACTCAGGAACAACACCACTCAACTCGACTGAGATCCACACTTGCGCGACACTCGCGCAGACCCACAACGCAACAGAGAACTCACGCCCGCCCGCAAGCCTCAGTCTTTCCCTACGCTGTGCTGCTCTGCTCTCCCTCTCAACTCTACTGTCTGCTCTCCAGGAACTCTCCTGTATTCCTGGACTGTACTCTCTTCCTCCTGTGCTGTCTCTCCCTTAAGGAGCCTCCCTTTCCTCTCTCTCTCCTCGTGAGATTTGGACATATCCTGTTCTGTCAAATCTTTCTCTGAGTCATTACTTTTTTTGTCACTCAATGAGACATCACTTTCAAACATGAGTGCTTCCCTCTACAAACTAACTTTACCTTCATTGTTTGGGGTTAAAGGTATGTACTAACCGTGTGTTTGGATTCCAACCAGAGGGATTAAAGGTGTGTGCTAAGAGCTGAGACACACCATATCTAGAAATAAGTTTAAACATCCTAAAACAGAGGGGTTTGCTGCTATTTGGGTGATTTTCTATTTTGATTGATTATTTAAGTAATATAAGCTATTTTCTATTGGATGTGCCTTCCCATATTGCATACGCATTTTAATCATATGCAGACCAAATTATGGGTAGGTATAAGACGGTAAATTGGGGTTTTCTTAGATGTTCTCTCGAAGGACACATTTTCTTCTAGGCATGTATCACAAACCACTCTAGGCTGGATTGGAGCCTTATCTTTCATATCCATGTGTGCTCACAAATAGAAACTATGCACAAAAAAGGAAGTTCTCGTTAGATCTTAGGGAAAGATGAACTTAATCTGTTGTTCAGAGTGGGGCGTGCACACAGTGCAAGCATGGAGTTTTCTAGATCGTTAAATACACTGTTAGAAGAGTCATGTGTACGAAGTGCACACAAATGAGAGTGCATTGTATGCTCATAGCCCAAGCCAAGTGGAGTCCTGAATTGATAAGCAATTCCCCATGCTTACCTGTCTAGCAGAAGGCTAAGATGATGTTCTGCTTAACTCGGGAACCCCAGGACTAACATACTCTTTGAAGCGTAGCAGGTATTTAATAGACATGTGACAAACCTCAGTAGGTGGAGTTACAAGCAGCTGTGAGCTGGGAACTGAACTCGGATCCTCTGGAAGAGCAGTGAACACTCTTAACTGATGAGCCATGCCTACCTTTTTTTTTTTTTTTTGTGGCTTTTGAGAATTTATGAAGACATAGAGTTGAAAGGGATCTCCTCCTCCAGTGAATTGCCCAAACTACTTCAGGCTAATGGTCGTTGAGCATATTTTCAAAGCTCCCCAGTGATGGTAATGACAGAATTTAATCACCTATGTGGCTGAGTCTGCCTTGGGTCAAAGAGAACTCTCTCTTGTAGCATCCTAATCTAATTTTTTCATCTCTATAGAGATGGAGAAAAGCCAGCTAGCATCTTCCTCCAAACAAACCACAATTCTTGAGGAAAGTTATTAAATCAGTGTCAGTCCTCAGCCTGCATCTTCCAAGGTGAGCTCTGCTCAGCTCTGCTCATCTTTCCCCAGGTTTCAGCCTCCATCCTCTGAATGGTTTTTGTCACTTCCCTTTGGCTCTTTTCCAACTCCTCTTTAGCTCTCTAGAAATTCAGAAACCAAAGCTTGACTCAACACTAATGAGGGCCTGACCAAGGTTAAATATAGAAAAAATTATAGGTTCTCAAACCGTGTGGGTCATACTCTGTCAGTGCATGTCAAGGCAGAATGCTATTAACGTAGACCAAAACGCCATTTGTGATATCCTAAAACAAGGTTGGATGGCAACTCACCCTGCTAAAAATATCTCTTTTTGTTGTTTTGAAAAGACTTATTTGTTATTTTAATGATTAGATGTGTGTGCCTATGAGAGTTTATGTACACCACATATATATTAAACATTTCTTTTTCTCCTTCTCCTTCTCCTCTTCATCCTCTTCTTCTTCCTCCTTTTCTTCTTCTTCCTCCTCCTTCTTCTTAGATAATATATAGAGAAGAAAACACAGAAAGATGTTTAACATACTTCTGATAAAAAACATTTTAAACATTAAGTGGGAACTATCACACACTAGAAATTGCAGCTTTTTGCTAGACCAGCTTGCCCAAAGGACTCTCTAAGCACCATTCAGCTAAGTGGACTGTCTTCGAGTATCTGAAGATGGGGCCACATTTTGATATTCGAATACATTTTGTTCATTAGTGCTTTTATTAATGCAGTTGCTTCACAATTCTCTCAAAATCAGTGACAACTTTGTTTTAAGGACAATAATATCATATTTGGAATATTATATTTTTTCAATTGACTTAATTTTTTCTTTCTTTTAGATGTTTGTGAAAGACCATTCTCTAGGATCATTTTTTAAAACATTCTCTATTCTCCAGTTTTCCTGTGAACTCTTGTCAATGTAGAGACAACGTGATCCTTCCTGAGGAGAGCCCCGGTATTCCAGGTTTTCAGTTCCTGGCTGTCCCTATGGACTGTTGCACTCCCTGGTGAATAAGAAATGAGTTCAGAGGCCATGTTTTAGTTACTGTATTTTTCTATGATGAAGCACTATGACAAGGGGAACTTATAAAAGGATGCACTCAACTAGGGGCTGGCTTACAGCTCCAGAAGGTTTGCCTGTAATCATCAAGGCGGGGAGCATAGAAGCAGGCAGGTATTCACAGTGCTGGAGCAGCAGCAGAGAGCTTAAATCCTGATTCGAAGGCAGCAGGGAGAGAGAGAGAGAGAGAGAGAGAGAGAGAGAGAGAGAGAGAGAGAGAGAGAGGGAGAGAGAGAGAGAGAGAGAGAGAGGGAGAGAGAGAGAGAGAGAGAGAGAGAGAGGGAGAGAGAGAGAGAGAGAGAGAGGGAGAGAGAGAGGGAGAGAGAGAGAGAGAGAGAGAGGGAGAGAGAGAGGGAGAGAGAGAGAGAGAGAGAGAGAGAGGGAGAGAGAGAGAGAGAGAGAGAGAGAGAGAGAGAGAGGGAGAGAGAGAGAGAGAGAGAGAGGGAGAGAGAGAGGGAGAGAGAGAGAGAGAGAGAGAGAGAGAGAGAGAGAGGGAGAGAGGGAGAGAGAGAGGGAGAGAGAGAGAGAGAGAGAGAGGGAGAGAGAGAGGGAGAGGATTTTGAAACCTCAAAGCCTATCCCCAGTGACACACTTCCTCCAATAAGGCCACACCTTCTAATGCTTCCTAAACAGTTCACTAACTGGGAACCATATATTCAAGTATATAAGCCTATGGGGGCCGTTCTCATCCAAACCACCACAGACCATAAACTTCTGTTCTGTACAATTACTAAATTTTGCCACTAATCTTTATGTTTTGACCTCATTTTTTTTTTATCCCTCTCAGGATCATCTTTATTCCCCTAAGTTATTAAAAACAAAAACAAAAACAAAAAAAAAACTGCTTCCTATGCTGGACATGATAGCACATACCTTAACCCCAGCACTCAGGAGACACAGGCAGGAAGATCTCTGTGAGTTCAAGGCCAGACTTGTGTATATAGCAAGTTCCAGGGTAACCAGGACTGCACTGAGAGATGCTATCCCCAAAATAAAAAAAAGCCGTGCTGCTGATAATAATAATAAATAATAATAATAAACTTAAAATTGTTTCCTATCCCTATATATATATATATATATATACATATATATATATATACAATGTGTATATATATACCATTGTGTATATATACATATATATGTGTGTGTGTATATATATATGCCATTGCAAATGCTTTATTTGGGTTCATTAAATGCTTTCTTTAGTTATGTTTTTTTCAAGTCAATTTGATTCTGTTGATTCAGATTCACTCCTAGCTCCCTGGATGTCAGTCCTTCCAATACAGGGTCTTGGTGTGCCATAGTTTGAGGGCCGTCTTAAAGGACAAGAAGGAAAGGCAAGGGAAGAGAGTCAGGGCTGCAGTACAAATGCCACTTCAGATTTATTTTAATACCCCTGGGATTGTCCCTGGAGAATCGGGGACTGAGTAGTGTGCCTCCAACCTCATTAATGTAAGAACAGTGCCCAGGGGCATCACGCCTCAGACTGTTCTGGGCTGCCTCTCATATCCTATCTGTTCTTTTCCACTTTTTGAATTCTAGTCTAGACCCAATAAATGGTTTATGTGACCTACAAGCAGGTCACAGACTACAGTTGGAAAACCCTGCTTTGGGGCACTGGGGATTTGCACACACGGTTTCTCAACTGGTTTGTTTCCTTCTGTGTCATAAATCAGTGTGCGTATGATTTATTTGTTGCTTGCTCTCACAACGGAATTGATTTCTTACCCAGCCCTTTTCCTTTTACCAAATCTTTTTCCTCAGGCCAAGAGTATTATACTGTCAGGTCTGTTGTTTTGGGTCTATTGGAAACATTTCTAAATCCTTTGCTACTTCACTCTAAGACAGATAGATGGTTTGTAAAGTCCTACAAAAGCAGGTTCTGACTTTAGGATACTTGGAGTTGCAATTAAGAGGGATCCTATCTGTGTCTGTCCAGCTGTCTTAATACAGAAATGTCATCTCCTGCATCTGAGACTCAGGGATGCATCAACTCACTGCCTCACTGTGGCCATTCAGCCCTCCTGGTCCTTCTAGCAGCCCTATCTTCATATTGGATTATCCTTAGATTGGTACCAAGATGGTTGCAGACTCCTCAGGCATCCCCTCCGGGCACAATTACACCCACAGAAAAGAGTGTCTCTCTTCCTTTAACAGGCAAGCACCCAGCTAAAGAACTCTCAGATCCAATTGGCTCTTACCAGGTCACACCCAAATTCTTAACACAGGAGCTGGCGAGGAGAATGTTGGCACCTTTGTGTAAATGTTGATTTATTTCCTGAGATTAAGGGATGAGATGAGAGATGTACCCAAGCTTTACAAATACATGGCTTGGGCTAAGCCCAGAGCATTTCTATCTAACTATCCCTAGGCCTAGGTCTGGAAGCTTCTAGCCTATATACAATCTAATTTTCTGCAAGCCCAGACTTTGAAGGCTTCAGCTTCTAGCCTCCATCTGCTAACTTAGGCCTAGAATGTTTCAGCCTCTGAGACTTACTGCTGAATAAACTCTTTCTAGCTCTTTCTGTATTCTAGCTGGCTGGCTAACCTCAACTGTTCTGGCTCAAACTCCTCTTCAAGCTGACTGATTCAAATTGGCTTCTCTCGGCTTCCAACTGAGTGGCTGTGCTTGGAAAGACTGCCTCTGAACTCTGTGAGCTGAACTGCTCTGACTCAAGTGCTCTGCCCTGAACTGAGCTCAACTGTACTCCATATGAACTCCACTGCATGAACTGAACACAACTGCCTGAACTCAACTGATTCTCTTCCTCACTGTTCTTACATAGCCACTCTATCCTGCCTGCTCTTGTGAGAGTTGGGCATATTCTATGTCTGACTCATTCTGTCAAATCTTTCTCTGATTTGTCACTTTGTCTGCCCCTCAATTAGATGTCACTGTCTGAAATCAATGGTGTGTGCTGAAGGTGGGTCTGTATTCTAGCCAAACTGATTAAAAGTGTGTGGCATTTCTCCATTCCATCTGGATTGTATCTTTGGATGTGAACCTTTGCCAGATCAGGCATGTTGCTGGATTAAAATTCTCCTATACCTTTAAACAGATCAGTTTGTAGTGGAGAAAGCACACCTATGTAGTTTAGTGAAAATCCTTAAAGTTAATCTTGTTTTTTTTCAAGTGTTGGATGGATGGAACTCCGGTCCTTTCACTTGCTAGGCAAGCACCCTATCACTGAACTAAATACCCAACCCCTTATTTAGTGTGTACATATATGTGCATGCACACACATGCACACACGCGCACACGCACACACACACACACACACACACACACACACACACACACACAGTGGTGATAGGTACACACAGACAAATGGAAGTCAGAGAACAATTTGGGGAGTTGTTTTCCTTAAGGAGGTGGGTCCCAAAGATCAAACTCAGGTCATTGGTCTGGTAGGGAATGTCTACCTGCTGAGATAGTTTTCCCCTCCATAGAGCGATTTTTTTTTTCTTTTAAAAACATACTCTGTATGTAATTTGTCAACTCCCGATGATTTTAGTTCAGGTACATTCAGAATCACGACACTTTTTGTGGTGCCCACTGTGACCTGCACAAACACAGGAGTAATTAGGCACTTGGATTTGGAAGCAATCCATGAGCAAACCCAGCACAGATGTGCACTCTGACTGGGTAGATCTGACTGGGTAGAGGATGGCAGCTGAGAATTTGTTAGCCTATCATTGGAGATACTAGATAGATATTTGACTAACAAAGGAACATGGCTCAGAGATTTGCAGTAATTTTCCCATGTCTACAGGCTGCCTTTGGGAGCATGAAGCACATCCAAGTCCCCCCTTTAACATGGCTCTTTTCTAAAAGAGGTGTCTTATGCATTATACCAAGATGTTCATAATCTTGCTGTAATGTCACTAACAAGATTAGTGACCTCCTCCTCCTCCTCCTCCTCCTCCTCCTCCTCCTCCTCCTCCTCCTCCTCCTTCTTCCTCTTCCTCTTCTTCCTCCTCCTTTGGGTTTTTAAGACAGAGTTTCTCTATGTAGCCCTTGCTGGCCTGGAACTTGCTCTATAAACCAGGCTGGCCTTGAACTCACAGAGATCTACCTGCCTCCACCTCCCAAGTCCTGAGAATAAAGGTGTGCACCACCACCACCCATCAGTTATTTTCATGAATAACAACAACTTAGGAGTATTTTAGTATTGATTTTTACTCAACTCAAGGACTAATCTGAGCCAACACACTGTTTAACTCCATTCACTCATGAACCACCCATGGCATGGGAAGTACAAAGACAGGATTCATCTGTGAGGAACGAACAGTACATGCTTTCTCTCTTACTATCTACCTTTAATAGAATCCTACCATGAACTCTGTATTCCACCAAAGAAATAAAGTAATAAAGCCCATCGGTGTTGACATTGAGTTGTCTATTGTTCAGTACAAAGCAAGTTCTAATATAAGCAAAAACTAACTTTATACAAATACACATGTGTGTGGCATAGTGTTGGGGGCAGAGATGTGGGCCTTGTGGCAGAAATATAAACTTAGGAATCTGACCTCTATGCACACCAGTCCTATGACTTTCTGGCCACATGACTTTGAACAAGCTATTTATCCCCACCATTTCCTTTTTTATAAACAGGTCACAATGATGAACATCTCATAGTATGTCAACAATATAAGACAGCATGCAGGAAATGATTGGGAGGGTCCTGTCACACACCAAGCATTCAATCAATGCATGTTCTCATTATCTCCCTGTGTAGTCTGTGTCTTTGTTGTGACAATGCTTTCCTATTGTCCCCCACCCTTGCCGTCCATCACTAAACTGATGAGACTTGACCTTCTTATGTTTCTAGGATGTGTTTTATTTGCTGTGACACAAAGCCTCACTGTGTAACCCAAGCTAGTCCCGAACTTGCATTCCTCTTACTTTTGCCCCTCACTTGCTGTGATGACAGATGTGTATCTGATATACACATGTGTAGACATCTGTACCTGTGTACAGATGTGCCTGACTTAGTTCTTTAATACAGTTTGCAGATTAGGAGTAAACTTCAATCTTTTGGCTTTTGTTTCATTAGTGGCTTAATCACTTTAGGAAATCATTTAAAGAAATATAGAACCTGACACCAGATGCTTGTTTCATGTGGTGTTTTTTAAAAATGAGTGAAAATGTGGTCTGGAGAGGTAGCTCAGCAGTTAAATGCACTCACTGTGCTTGCAGAGAAGCTAGGTTTGTTTCCCAGTGCCCACATGGTGGCTCACAACCATCTGCAACTCCAGTTCTAGGGGCTCTGGTACCCTTTCTGACCTCTCCTGGTACCACACACACATACGCACATGCACACACACGCGATAATATATAGTACCACATATATGGCATATATAATATTTTTCCACATATGCCGGCAAAACATTCATATACATAAATAAAGATAAAATTAATTGAGCATTCCAGTTTCAAGAAGCTGCTAGATTTTTAAGAAACTAAGCAAGGCTAAGGGTGACACTTAGTGACAGAGTACATGAGGCCCTAGCACCACAGGAGAAGCAGCCTTGAGTCAACAGAGCCCTGACACTCTGCCCTGCTTATGTCATTTTTTCCCTTGATCATGTTAGAGCTCAGATTGTTTGTTTATAATCGTGGCTTCCTCCACAGGATGCTAAGTGGCTTCATGTAGCTAACACCGGATAAAGTATGTGCCCACATACTCATATGAGAGTCATGAGAACCACGAGGAGAGATTGCACTTCCATAATTATCATGGATAGTTGGAGCAAGCAGCATCTGGTGACAGGGAAAGGGTACAAAGGAAGGGAAAGAGAGTTTAGAGAAGTGGTTCAAAAACACAGGATTTTGGAGCCTGTGGACGATGATCCAAAGCACGGTTTGCCCTTGTTTGATTATTTAAGTAAAGGAAATCAAAAAAACAAGTGTGACAGCCTTCTGTTTCTCCAGGGAAACTGGGGCATAAACAGGGTGTCACGTGGCTTTATGAATAAGAAACTTAAATGTTTTCCAGTTAATTTTTGTCACCAAGGTCAGAGTTCCTTTTAGACATGGATAATGGTAGGCACACAGGGCTTGAGCAATTCGATTTCTAATTCTAGAGCCTCTGCATCAAACACTTAGTACCCTCTACCCCACTTTTCTGTCCTCGGCATAATTATGTTAATAAAGCATTTCCCCTCTTGGAAAGAATAACAGAGCTGAGTGCTTGTGGCTTGTTTCCTGGGTCCTCTGTACCCGTGCATTGGATTAGAGAAAAATCCAACAAGAGTAAGAACATGTCATCAAGCCATCGTGCATTTTGGGGCTGAAAGTGCCTTGATTTCATCCTCAGCCATCAGAACCCCTAGCTAATAGGTGTGGGGAGGTGAGCTAGCTCATCATGTGACTTTCAGAACAGAATCAAAGCTAACACTCAGCCTAAGGGATCTGCCTGCCCTGCCAAATCTATGCTGTGGCTGTCTTGGAACTCTGGAGTCTGTTGAAGGCTGGCAACTTCTACCTCCCGGGAAGGCAGGATGGCAAAGTGAAGTGAGTTCCAGTGTTTACCATTGTAGCATCTATACACAGTCTATAATCAGCGCACTGGCAGGCAGGTAGGTTTGCATGGTTTTCTGGGACAGTTTATACAGTTTGTGAATGCTAAAATGGACAAAGGGGAACCTATTCTTCAAATGTCAGGGACCCCATGTGTTGATAACTGCTTCTGGTCACAGCAGTACAGATATAAAGGTGGCGGGCATGACTGTTGTGTTTCTCTGTAAAAATCTTTCTATTGCAAGCCACTTGAGCTTATGTTGGCAGAAGTAGCTTATGCTGAGATGATTTTCTGTGGATGGAAAGGAACTGGAGCCCTCTTCTCTGCCTTGACTTTTCTTTCATCTCATTTAGATGGCAGACACTAAACCCTATGCCAGTCGTTCTCAACCTTCCTAGTGATGGCGACCTTTTCACACAGTTCCTCATGTTGCAGTGACCCCCAACCATAAAATTATTTTTGTCGTTACTTCCTAACTGTAATTTTGCTACTGGTTACAAGTTGCAATGTAAATCTCTGTGTTTTCTGATGGTCTTGGGTGACCCCTGTGACAGGATCATTTGACCTTCAAATGGGTCATGACCCCAGGTTGAGAAATGCTGTTCTACAACATCTAAAAACAGCCATTTGAAGCTTGTATTCTAAACAAGAATAGCATGTGGTGCTGTCTGTTTAGGAAACATTTAGTAGAACTGGTCTACCTAGCTTGCTGCAGAGTGGGTCTTTGAAGACTAAGTGCAGCTCTCCTACCTGCTCTGATGTGATCTAAAGAACTTCTGCCATACCTTCCTTTTCATGATGGGCCAAAATTATGAGAAAATAAATCTATCCTTTCTCAATCAATTTCTGAGGATACTGTGGTCCTAGTAACACAGAAGTCAAGAACATGCACACATACAGGGAAAATTAGAAAATGACCGAACGTTCATGCCTGGTGAAGATTCACATTCAGAAAGAAAAATCTAAAAAAAATCTGAAAAAGGATCCAAAAAAAAAAAGAAATTCTGGAGCTGAAAAGTCAGTAACTGAGAGGGAAAAAAATTTCAGTGGGAGGAGTCAAAGGAACATTTAAGTAGACAGAAGAGATCACCAGCAAACTGGAACAAAGGTCTCAGTAAGTCCAAAATTGAAGTAATTCAGAGGCATCAATGATAAAAAAAAATTGATCGAGCAAGACCAATGATTTGAGAGATGAATGTAAGTGATGCCTTCCCCACTCCCCCTGCCCCTCACGACCTGTGGCAGTCTCCCGAACTGGCCCTGGCATCATAAGAGCTGGTAAGCTGGCCCTGACCTTCACTGGCTATATCACTTGGAAAAGCAGGCCCTGCACCAACTATGAGCAGCACAGTGGAGCTTGTCCTGATGGCAAAGGCAGGGGTGAGCCAGCCCCAAGAAGGTAAGAGCAGGAGAGGTGGCCTGGCCCCACACAGGCTGCAGCACTTGGGAGAATGGGCCCTGCACCTTGACTGGGCAGCATAGTAGAGCTGGCTCTGGAGGCATTGATGTGAATGAGGCTGCCCAAGGGCATAAGAGCCAGAGAGCCGACCCTGCCTCCTGCCAATGGTGGTACTGGGCGGCCTAGCCAGCCGAAGCTGTGCTGGAGAGCTTGCCCTGGTGGTGCAGATGAGGGGAAAAACCTCCAGGCTGACCAGCTCAGTTACCACGTAGGCCCAGATCCAGGACTCTGAATTAGCCCACCCCCAAAATCTATATCATCTGCAAACAACTAAGATGCCCCAAAGGACCAGTCCTGCTGATCCAAAGCCACAGGATGTCCATGATACAGGGCGACAATAGGAGAACTGGGAGGAGTCCCATTGAGGATCTGATATTGATGGTGTCACAGAAGCCAGAGATCTCAAACCAGACCAATGACTCTGCAATGAACATTTTCAAGGTTAGACGTATGGACAGAGGGTTATATTACAGGATATGCTGTGGCATACGCCAGCTTCTACAATGAAGTATTTTCTATGCTTTGGTCTTGTTCTTGTTGTTGTTGTATGTGTGTGTTTTGTTGGGGTGGGAGGTTGCAAGGCCAAGGGTGGATGTGAAGGAACAAGGAAATGAGCAGGACTGGGGTGCCTGATATGAAACTCACTAAGAATCAATAGAATGTCTTTTGTTTTGTTTTTTAAAAGAAGAAATGAATGTATTTAAAATTAATCAGCCTAGGCCTGAGTGTGGTGTCCCACAACTCATCTAAGCATTTGAGAGGTGGAGGCGGGAAGATCTGGAGTTTGAGGCCAGCCTTGGCTACCTAGTAAGTTTGAGGTCAATTTTGCTACCTGAGATTCTGTCTCATTAATAGTAAAAGAAACCAAAAAGAATGATGGACCAGCAAGATGGCTCAGTAGGCAAAGCCATTTGCTCCCAAACCTAACAACTTGAGCTTGCTCCCCAGGCCCCATGTGGTGGAAGAAGACAACTGACTCTGACAAGTGCGTCTCAGTCACAAATAGATAAGTGTAACTTAAAATGCAAGCAAGCACACAAACACAAAATCATGTCAGACTGTCTCTCTCCAGGGGAGGGCAGCTTTATAAAAATGACGGCTGTATGTCATCTAAAGCTAGTCCGTATTTTACACACTGTTTTCTTTGTAATCTAAAAGGCTAACACCCTTGAAAGGACCATAGGTGCTTCGTCTCATATAGAGCATGTAGGGCCACAGTTGTGAAGTCAGCAGCCAGGAGTAGGAATGGGGCCAACCAGGAGCAGTGCCGCCAGAGAGTACGGAAGTGAAGCATCTATGAATCTACTGCAGGTTGCTGTGGCTTCAGGATAGAGTGTGTGGTTGACTGGAACTCACATGTGAGCTACAGCAAGTAGCTATTGGGTACAAGTGAGAAAGAGTATAGGTTGTGTTCTTACAAAAAAATCAACCAGATATGAAAGAGAATATTAAGAGGAAAAACAACCAAAAACCACCAAGAGCCAAACAAATTATAAAACATATAGACAACAAACAGCAAGATGACATTGGAAGATCCTCCTTTTCAATAATTGATTGAACTGGAAATGTATGAAGCTCTTTAATTAATAAATGGAGATTGACGGCATGAATTCAAAGTACATGAGGGAAAATACACTATTTATAAGGAACTGATTTTAGAGCCTCAGATGTGTGAATTGGACATGAAAGAATGGGAAGAGAATTTTAACACTAAACAAAAGAGAGCAGGGGTGAACCATAGTAACTGCAGACAACATAGACTTTTATCCATAAAGTTAACGAAAGATAAAGGTGGGCCTTTTATACTAGTAAATGGTTACATACATTTAGAGATGTCAACTGTAAATATTTATGCACCAGACCATTAAAAATATATAAAGCAAAGCACGACAGAATGGAAAGTAACATGGATAGGTTTCCAATTGTAGTTGGCTGCTTAACTACCTCACGCTCTGCAGTGAATACAACAGCAGCCATGAGGGAAGAAGCGGGAGTCACAGGGAGCTACCTAGAGTCCAGAGCCCCCGTAGAGCACTCACCCAGGGACAGCAGGAGCACGGTCTCCTCTGGTTCACATGGCACTCTCAGGACTGGCCATATGCTATTCTGCAGAACAAGTCTCAGTGAATTTGGAAGGCCAGATAGCAACGAAAGATGAAGTTAGAGAGCATTAGCCTCAGTGAAGCTGGAAAAGTTCCGAATTTATGGATATTAAACACCACATTCCTAAACCAGTGTTAAAAGAAGGATCACAGGAAAAATTTAAAAGCATTTAGAGCTGGACGCAAATGAAAAAACAATGCAAGCATATATATATATATATATATATATATATATATATATATATATATATATCCTGCATTCAGAATAGTACAAACTGAAGGGAAATTTACAGCTACAAACAAATGCTTAGGTTAAAAACAAAACAACAAAACCAAATAAATCCCCAAATGGAAATCTCAAATCAACAACCCAATTTTCCAATTTAAGGAACTGGGAAAAAGAGGGCAACCCAATTCCAAAATCTATCCACAGAAAGGAAACTGTAAAGAGTCCAGCAGAGGTGAAATGGAAGATCGAGAAACAATGGGCCAATCAGCGAGACCAAGAGAGATTTCTTTGAAGAGATTAATGATTGAGAAGCCATTGGTTAGATGGCCAAAAAGAGAGAAAAGATTCAGATTACTAAAATCAGAAATAAAACTAGAGATTTTACTACAGATACTATAGAAATTATAGTATTTCTATAGGTACTGTAAGAACTGTGAACAGCTGTAAGCTGACATACTGGGTAGCCAAGACAAGAGGGACCAATTCTTGAAGATCAGATCCACTAAGGAGAAATCACAAAGGCATAGGAAGAGACCTATAGCTGATATAGTATTAAAAATCCCTATTTACTTCCATTGTCTGGCTGTTACAGCCTCTGTTGAGAATGTTACTGAAGTCCTCAGCTGTTGTAGGACTCTCTGTTTCTCTTTTCGGTGCTCTGGGGTTTTGCTTCAATATATTTTGATGATCTGTTATTAGTTGCACAATCAGTAATCAGAAACTTTTCTACAGAAGTCCTGGGCCAGGCGCCTTTATTATTGAGTCCTGCCAAATAGTTAATGGGGAAATGACGCCAATTCTTCTCAAAATTTTCCAAAAACTTGAAGAGGAGGAAACGTTTACTAGATCATATTATGAGGCTAATATTACCCTGATTGAAACTCTGATAAATCACTGCAAGAATGGAAAACTACAGACCAATATCCTTTCGGCACTATGTGGTAAAATTCCTCAACAAAATACTAGCAAACTGAATTTAACTGCCTATTTGAAGGAGTGTACACCATAACCAAAGGAGATCGATCGGTATTTCTGTTCTATTGCTGTGAGGAGACTAAGGTACCGCTCATAAAAGAAAGTATTTAATTGAGTACTTGCCTACAGTTTTAGAGTTTTAGGGCGTTAGTCCCATTCCATTAAGGCAGAAAACATGACAGCAGGCTGGCATGGAGCTGAGGGTTTACATCCTGATAAGGAGAGAGAGAGAGAGAGAGAGAGAGAGAGAGAGAGAGAGAGAGAGAGAGAGATCTACTTTGCTTTATACCTTCTTCAATAAGACCACAACTCTTAATCCTTCCATGCATACATTTACATGTGTATGAGCCAGTTGTGGGGCGGGGTGTGCATTCTCATTCAAATCACCACAAGAACTTACTCTCACAATGTAAGGCTAGATTTTAACCCATTAAAATTAGCCAATGAATACACATTAGCAGAATAAATATAATAATCGTATCAGTGGATTCAGAAAGAAAGCATTTAATGCAATTTAAAACATTTCATGATGAAAAATACTCAAGCAGGAATAGAAGGCACTATATCATAACAGGCAATAGGAAAGTCAACAGCGAACATAAATTATGTTAAAAGGCCAAAAACTTTTCCACTAAAAGCATGGACAATTAGGGCTGCTTTTGTTCAAAATTTTTTTTTTTTTTTTTTTTTTTTATCAACACAGCACTGGAAGCTTTACACATAATAGCCAAAAAAAAAAAAAAAAAAAAAAAAAAAAAAAAAAAAAAAAAAAAAAAAAAAAAGCAGTTAAAAATAAAACAGAAATAAATACATAATTTTTAATGCAAATTAGAAAAGGAGTAACATTACTTCTCCTTACAGATGAGATATACTATATATAGAAAATTGCAGTGATTACATACGTGCACACATATACCACACAAATCTGCTAAATACACATCTGTAGACAAAAGTTAGTTGAATGTCTATACGCTAAGAATGAACAACCTAAAAAGGAAATTTAAAAAATAATTCAACTTGTTAGCGCATCGAGAATAACAAAATACTTAGGGATTTTCCAAGGCAAGATTCGCCTAATTAAAAATATTCCAGGACAGGGGAGGCTCCCCTGGAGTCTGTGTGGATGACTCTAGCTGAGACTCCTAGCAGCTGGGAATATGGACACTGAAGTGGTCACCTTCTGTAGCCTGGCAGGACTTCTAATGGGAGGAGGGGAACTCAACCCACCCACAAACCCTTCAACTCAAAAAGTTGTCCTGCCTCCAAGATGCACAGGGATAAAGATGGAGCAGAGACTGAGGAAATGGCCAACCAATGACTGGCCCAACTTGAGACTCATCCCAAGGGAGAGAGCCAACCCCTGACACTATTAATGATACTTTGTTATGCTTGCAGATGGGAGCCTAGCATAAATGTCTCCCAAGAAGCTTCACCCGGAAGTATCTGATGAAAGCAGATACAGAGAGCCACAGCCAAATATCAGGTGGAGCTCTGGGAGTCTGGTGGAAGAGTGGGGGATAGGATTGAGCTAGCCTGAGGGGTCAAGGACACCACAAGAAGACCTACAGAGTCAACTAACTCGTGCCCATGGGGCTCAGAGAGGCTGAATCATCAACCCAAGAGCATGCAGGGCTTGACCTAGGGCCCCCCACATTTGTAGCAGATGTGCAACTTGGTCTTCATGTGGGTTCCCCAGCAATTGGATGGGGGCTGTCTATGACTCTGTTGCCTGTCATTGGATTCCCTTCTCCTACCTGGACTGCCTGGTTAGTCCTCAGTGAGAGAGGATGCACTTAGTCCTGCTGTGACTGGATGTCTCAGGACAGGGTGGTAGCCAAGGGGGGCTTCTCCTTCTTTGAGAAGAAGGGGAAGGGTAAAGGGGGAGGGGCTTGTAAGATTATTCTGGGAAGAGAGGAGGGAGAGGGGGCTGCAACCAGGATAAAAGTGAATAAAGAAATAAATTAATGAAAAAATAAAACATTGTTAGAAGAAATCACAAAAACACAAACGGAAATACATCTCATGTTAGTGGATTAGAAGTCTTTACATTGCTAAGATATCAATACTGTTTGTGTTTGTTACTTTCTTCATCTGACAAGAGGCAATTTAAGGAAAAAAATCTGCCTTCCATTTTGAAGGGATACATACCATCATGACAGAGAAAGCATAGTGGTCACAATGCATTGGTAGTATTCAGGAAGTAATGAAGAGAAAAAAGAGTTGGAGTATATAACCTTGACGCCCACCCCTAGTAACCTATTTCCTCCAGTAAGACTTCATCCCTAAAGATCTCAAAATCCACCCTCGACAGCATCATTATCACATTCAGACCACAACAGTACCCAAGGCAATCTATGGGCTCAACATAATCCCCATCACATCCCTATGGTCGTGTAGAAGAAAAAAAATCCATCCTAATATTTATATGAAATCTCATGGAACTCTGGATAGTCACAATGACCATTAAAAAGAATAAATCTGTAGGAAAGGTGGGGCTCACACATTCCAACTTTAAAACTTACCACAAAACCACCGTAATGAAGACAGGGTGACACTGGCATAAGGGCATGCATATTGACCAACAGAGCAGGGCAGAGATCCTTCATGTGTAAGTGAATGCTCTTTGGCAAGTGTGCCAAGAACATCCCCTGAAGAAGTCTCTGAAATAGGACTCTGAAAGTAGATACTAGTGAGCAAAGAATGAAATTGAACTCCCATCAAATACCATATGTAATAACCATATGAAATAACCAAAAGTTAACTCATCATGGATCAAAGACTTAAAACTAAAGCTCTCAGAAGTAAATGTAGGCAAAAGTCTATACACCATTAGATTTGGGAATGATTTCTTGGATAAAACAAAAAACAGGTAACAAAAAGTAGATAAATTGAACTTTACAAAAATGTAAATATTTTGTGCATCAACCCTCACAATCAACAGGATAGCAAGGTGACCTGCAAAATAAGAGAAAAAAAAAAGTGTGTGTGTGTGTGTGTGTGTGTGTGTAAATGTGCCTTAGTTAGGTCTTTTTATTGTTGCAATGAAACACTATGCACAAAAGCAACCTGGGGAAGAAAGAGTTTATTTAGCTTACACCTTTATATCACACTTCAAAATGGAGGCAGTTGGGACAAGAACTCAAGCAGGGCAGGAACATGGAAGCAAGTGTTGATGCAGAAGCCATGGAGGGATATTGCTTATTGGCTTGTTCTCTGGCTTGCTCAGCCTGCTTCCTTATAGAACTAAGAACCACCAGCTTAGAGTTGGCACCCCCCCAAGAGGGGGCTGGGCCCTCCCACCTCAACCACTATGAAAATGTCCTACAGGCTTGCCTATCAGCCAGTCTTGTGAAGGTCTTTTCTTAATTGAGGTTTTCTCCTGTCAGTCGACTCTAACAACAGTATCCAATTCACTTAATTTTAAAATGGCCAAAAGGGTTAGAAATATTCCTCCAAAGATCTACAGTCACCCATTACATACTCTGCAGAAAGATATCATCTTACACAAGTGGGGGATGCCATCAAAAATAATCAGAAAAGGGGAAAGAGGAGAAGAAAGGAGAGGAGAGGAGGGGAGAGGAGAGGAGAGGAGAGGAGAGGAGAGGAGGGGAGGGGAGGGGAGGGGAGGGGAGGGGAGGGGAGGGGAGGGGAGGGGAGAGGAGGGGAGAGGAGGGGAGAGGAGGGGAGAGGAGGGGAGAGGAGGGGAGAGGAGGGGAGAGGAGGGGAGAGGAGGGGAGGAAGGAATGTCGGTGAGAACACAGAGAGACCAGCAGCTGGTGAGAATGGAAAACAATGTACAGCGGTGAAAAGCAGTATGAGCATCCCTTAAAATCTTCAAAAGAGAATTATCATTACACAATATAGCAATTTTAATTTTGGCTTTATCCCGCCAAAGAACAAATAAAAGAGGGCAATAGAGGAATATTTAAAAACTCAAATTATTTACAATAGTTAAATTATGGGTGCAATCCAAGAGCCTGCCTGTCACAGAATGGGTAGCAAAATGTGGGAGAGATTTGCAATGACGTCTTGTTCAGCCTTGAAAAGAAGGAAATTCTAGCACAGCAGCAATCTCAATGACATTTGAGAAAAAAACTCTTGTTTGAGAATATAACATGACTCTCTCCCACATCTCTGAATTGTGTATCTTGTTTTATTTAATGGAACATCTATTATTTAACACTGAGTTTTGGTATCTTTCAAATGTCCCATAGAATGTGGGATTAGCAGGACAGAAGCAGAAGAAAACTCATGAACTTAAGATCATTTTTTTCTATAACTCGTAATAAATCAAGCTTGCAAAGCTTCCAGCATAAAGACACTTCGAGAATGTTAATTCTGTGAAAGATATGGGTTGTTGCTCTCTTTTGAGAATTAAACTTTCTTTAAATATTTTTGTCATTTTTTTAAGTTTAAACCAATATTCCTTCTTCTTCCCATTGTGTGGGTGGAAGAAAACCCTATCTCCTCAGAAATACTGGCAGTCCATATCTATCTTTGGGACACATAGTTGGGACTGTATGCCTTCACTTTTTTTTTTTAAAGTTTATTATTTATGTATTTAATGTGTGTGTCCCTGAGTGTTAGTATGTGTATCACATAGGTAGCATACCTGCAGAGTCTTGAAGAAGACATCGGGTCCTCTGGTATGTGAGTTATAGGCAGTTGTGAGCTACCCAGTGATGGGTGCTTGAACCCTGGTCCTCTGGAAGTGCTATTAACTGCTGAGGCTTCTTTCCAAGTCTCACCTTCACTTTCTAACTTTATGTGTGGTGTGATGAAGGGACTTCCAGACCTTTCTCCTTATCATGCTCTGTACTGAATATCCTGGGGTCTTAATGTATTGCTTCTACTTGGAAGAAGAGGCAAAAGCAAAATCTCTTACTAATCATGATAAACGCTGTGAGACAAACCAGTGAGTGAGGCAGGTATTGAGGGAGACCTACTTTCAAACACTTTCATAATGAAATCACATACAAATAGAGGCTGTCTTAGGGTTCTATCACTATGGAGAGATACCACGACCACAGCAACTCTCATGAAGGAAAGCAGTTAATTAGGGCTGGCTTATGTTTCAGAAGTTTAATCCATTATCATCATGATGGGAAGCGTGGTGGCAAGCAGGCAGACAAGATTCCGGAGAGGAAACTGAGAGTTCTACACCCTGATTGGCAGGCAACAGGAAGAGACAGTGTGCCTGTCTTGTCTAGACTGACTAGGCCTGGCTTGAGCTTCTGAGATTTCAAAGCCCACTCCCAAGTGACATACATCCTTCAATAAGGCTACATCTACTCCAGCAAGACCACACCTCCAATAACGCCACTCCCTACGAGTGTACGGGAGCCATTTTGATTCAGGCTTCCACTGGAGCCATACTTTAGTTAAGTAGATGAAACTGAATACAGAAGAGTGAACCAAACAGAAGCATGGAATGTGCAAAGGCCTTGAGTCTAGAAAGAGCTCGAGGTGTTCAAGTTATATAGCGAATGTGACTGGTGTATAGCAGGAGGAAAGGCACATGGAAAGAAAGGGAGGGTCTCATTGTTTGGGGCCTAGTTATCCACTTGGCTAATCTGGAGTGTACAGGTTTATATTGACTCTCAAGTAGAACCACCTAGGAAAGAAGCCTCTGGACATAGCTTGTGAGGGGTTACCTAAATCAGGTTAGCCTCTGAGCATGTCTGTGAGAGGTTGCGTAGATTAGGGTAGAGTTTTGGCATGCCTCTAAAGAGTTGTCTAGATTAGGTTAGCCACTGGGCATACCTGTGAGGGATTTTTATTGTGAATGTGGACTGTACCACTTCATACTTTGGGTTCTAGCACTTTTTTTAAAAAAAAAGGATTTATTTGTTTTTATGTATATGAGGTCAGCATGTATAACTGCATGCCACAAGAGGGCATTAGATTACATTATAGATGATCATGAGCCACCAAGTGGTTGCTGGGGATTGAACTCAGGGCCTCTGGAAAAGCAGCAGGCTCTTAGCCTCTGAGCCATCTCTCCAGCCATGCTGTGGGTTCTAGGTCAAATAAGGAGAATAAGAGAAAGGAAATCCAGCATCGCTGATCTTTGCTTTCTGCTTCCTGACTGCAGATGCAGTGTGACCAGCTGCCTCGAGCTTTCTGCCACAGTGGCTTCTCACTGTGACAGACTGGACCCTGGAACTGTGAGCCACAGCAAACATTTTTCGCTGAACTTGCTCTAGCCACGTTAATTAACAAATGGGGTTTTATTTAATGTTTGGTAAAACAGCACTGATGTGATGTCGCCTATAGGCACGTTCTCAACCTTGGAGTCTTCTGACCTCCAAGTCTCAGTTTACCCAGGGTCTTCCTAAGACTCTTTGCAGCTTCAAAGCTTTGAGTTATGCTTACCTAGGACCTACACAACTTCAAGCCAGACACATTCCCAGCATGAAGAGGCTAGGGCACGAAGTCCCATCTCTGAGGAGCTATGGGCAGGTGACAGCTGCTAGGAGAGGGAGAGGTTTTCTCTGAGAGTCCAGTCCATGGTAGGTTGGCAGTACTCCAGTGGAAGACCACATAGCTAAGAATAGATGGGCAACACAAATTAGACTAGATGCATTAATAGGAAAAGGAGGCTGGAAAGTTAAGTGGTTATGGGAGGAGGCTGGATCTGGGAGGAGTGGAAGAGATGGAGAGGGGTGAATATGATCTAAACACATTGTAAACATGTTCAAGGAACTAATTTAAAGACTAATTTAAAGCTCTCAACGTCCACCCACAATGACCCATTTCCCCCAGTAAGTCTCTCCTTCCTCCTGAAGGTTCTAGAACCTTTCCAGTATTCAAATAGGTGAGCCTAGGGAAGACATTTCTCATTCAGGTGGATTTCATCATTGACACGAACTAAGCCAGATTTGTTCATACAAAAGTTATTGTGAAGAGCCCAGCCCCAGTGGATACATCTACTTCATAGCTGCTGCATCTATGGCATAGGCAGCATCTTAGAAGAGCAGGTGTAAAGATGCTAAGAGTCAGAATACCACGAAGTCTGCGGTGAGACAGTATGTTCTGCATAAACAACCAGAACAATAGCAGTATCACTAGACATGCTAAGGTAGTGGAGAAAAATTCACCCGTAGAACCTCACCCCTAGACAAACAAAACCACCCAACCAAACACAACAGGCAACTAATGATTGCTGAGAGAGGTAGAACCGGCCTCTCCTAATGATGAGCCTCCATCTTGGTTGTCCAATACAAAGTCGTCAGAAACTATATGCACACAAATAACAGAAATAGACTCAGAAGGTTGTGATTGTATATTTGTACATGTGTATACAAACATATATATATCTAACTGTGATAGTGCGTGAAGAAGAGGCTATCAGTTGGAGGGTGAGGGCATGAAAGGAGTTGGAGATGAGGTGTAGGAGGGGTTGGAAGAAATGAATATGGGAGGGGCTGGAGGGAGGAAGAAGAAAGTGATGCAATTTTGTTATAAAATGAATAAAAAATAAAACTTGAGGATTACATGTTTTCTCTCATACATGGAATCTTTTATTTATTTTTAAAGACATGAAGGGAGACTTTGGGAGAAAGAAGGAGACTGATAGTACAATAAGATCAAAGTCCATTATCTTCATGCATGCAAATGCTAATGACATTTGTCTTGTTTAATTATGTGCATACTTATAAAACTAAATAGACATGGAAGAGAGGAAGCATGCTAAGGAAAAGCGGGAAGATGCATGATTGCTGTTCTAGCTTAGTGGCACTAATTGGCCAAACTGTGTGGTTTTTTTCCCTTTCTGTTTCTCTGCTTTATGAAAAAGAATGTTAATTAAACAAAGTAAAGTATCTATGTAACCATTAGAAGTTGTCACAATGAATATTTAATGACAAGGAAAAATGCTCTTTCTGAGACTGAGCTCTTTGCTCAGAATCTGTTGGCATTCATCTCCACACGCAGCTCTGTCCCTGAGAGGCTGCCTGCCATGAACACCAACTACTCTGCCCGAGGCTTTCCGCTGACCAGGAACGGGTTGGATGTCTATGCTAGGAGAGCGCTCAGCCCTCCGTCTTCTCTCCATCCCTAACCAACTGCTGATGGGAAGTTGACAGTTGGCAACCTTATCCTCCTCAACTTCTCCATGGGCAACTGTGAGATGTTTTCCACACTCAGGTTTGAAGATTTCACCATCAGAGCTCAGGGCTGATTATAACACAGTACTCCTTAGGTTAATTACATAGACATATTACATAGGTGTTGTGATTTTTCTTATAGAGTTAGTCAGCATTCTTCTCATGCGGTGGTTGCATCTCTATCCCCTCTTCTTTGGGTACATGAATGCTTTAACTAAAAGACAAAGGCAGAAGTGACCATGTGCGGGTTTTCAAGCATATTACAAGACCATTGACTCCCATTTGTTCTGTGAGCAAATCTTGGTCTCTCTTTTGTAAATTCACACATCAGGTGAGAGGTCTTACAACACAGAAGTCCTTGTGCTGTGCAGCTCGTGTGTCAACCTGTTTGACCCTCAGGAACACCTGATAGCCTTCCGATGCCTGAAGCCCCACATATATCTCAAAGCTAAGTTCCTGGGCTCCTGCTGAAGAAAATGTTATGTAATATGTGTTGGTTGTTTTATACTACCAAGAACTAATTTTACAGAGCAATACTGACTGGAAAATTTCCCTTCCCTGTATGTCTTCACACATCTTACATGAGTTTTTTGGCATCACCTTAAAAAATAAATTATGTAGGAAAACACTTCAATGGTACAACATTCATCTGACATGTGAAAGACCCTCTTTTCAAATGCCAGGACTCCAATAGACGAATGCTTGCATAGATGGATGGATGGATGGATTGATGGATGGATGGATGGATGGATAGATGGATGGATGGTTGGATGGGTAAATAAAGTTCTGTGTTACTCAGCCTTCACTGCTATGAGAAAATACCTGAGGTGGGGAGGAACTACTTAAGAGGAAAGGTTTATTTGGCTGTGGTTTCAGTATATAGTTATCTGGCTCAGTTGTTCTTAGGTCTGTGACAATGCAGAAGTGCACAACAAAGGAAAAATGCTCACTTCACACCAAGAAGTGAAGAGAACAGGCAAGAAGCGGAGAGAACAGGTAGACATAGACCAGTGGGCAATGCTTTTCAACTGGCCTCACCTGCTAAGAGCCTATTCAACTATGAACTACTATATGAATTAATCCATTAATGGGATTAACACTCCCATGCTGATCAGATTAAGAATTTTATATATTTTTTTCTCCTCTTTGTATTTATTTCATGGGTTGGTTAGGCACAATTACTAATTGGTGACATAGTTTCTCTTTTAAATTTTATTTTTATTGCTATTAGTGACTATGTGTTTGTGAGTGTATACCACATGTGTGCAAGTGTCCACAGAGGCCAGAGAAGGGGTTTGAATCTCCTGGAGCTAGAGTTGAAGATAGTTGAGAGCTGCCTGGTCAGATGTGGGTGCTGGGAATTGAACTCAGACCCTTTGCAAGACCAATAAGTTCTCTTCACTGCTGAGCTGTGAACAATATAACGTCTCATGGTCCAACTTTTCCAAGAACAAATTTCAATGTAAAGATTCAAATGTATGTAATTCATTTCTTATTTTATTTTTAACTGACAGATAACAATTGTGCATCTTTCTGTGGCACAAAGGAATGTTTTGACACAGGTATACATTGTGCAATGATTATATCGAGGTAATTAGTGTTATCTGTCACCTCGAACAGTTTTCCTTTCTTTGTGGGGTCATTTTCAGTAATGTGAGTGGATCTGAAGTGCATTATGCCAAGTGGAATCAGCCAGGCCCCAAAGTACTGCCTGGTGTCACTCATCTGTGGACTATAGCAAAGTTGATCCCATGAAAGCAGAAGTGGCCATCAGGAGCTCAGGAAACATGAGACTGGGAAAGATTAGGTACATTATAGTGTATATGTGAAATGTACCCCCCAAACTCAGGCACTGAGAACTTGGCACCTAGTATTGAAAAGAAGATCTGCCTACCTCTGCCTCATGAGTGCTGGGATTAAAGTTGTGTGCCACCTACCTATGCCGGCCACCTACCATTATTCTAAAGTGATTTTTTTTTTTTTTTAATTAAGCTCACACCCAAGTTCAGTTTGCAGGAAATGTGCTTTTGTTTTAATACGCCTACAAATGAGAGGTGTGGCCAGCCCTGCCCAGGTTTTCCATAGTACAGTTACAGATTATGAATGAACCGATAAAGAAGACTTCTTGAAGTCCTGAGTGCTGGAATCCAGGCAGGATGTTGGCAGGGACTCTTCTCATCAGTTCCAGGAAGGGCAATTTGTTCTGAGTTAGCTATCCCAGCTGTCTGTGTTATCTTCCGAACTGCAGTTCAGACCTTTGGGAAATCAGATTTCCAGCTTGTACCTTCCGGAAAGAACATGCTCCCTAACAGAAATCTGTGTCCCGGGTTCTCCGTGTGAGCGCCATCTCCTTAGATACCCCTCTTCTTGAAATCATGACCAACTCTTGCTGTGTTTAAGATGCTGGTAAAGGATTCATGCTCTTACCTGAGATACGAAGATCTGTCCTTCCCACAGTTGTGTGTTGCTTGTTAACATGATTTTAACTGCCACAAGAAATTTTTTTAAAAAGCGTCCACAGAACTATGACCATGGCCAAAGATTCCACTTTAATAAAATATCCTGAAATCTATTTCTGACAGATAGGTGCTCAGGGCTGGAAAGATGGCTCAGAGCTTAAGACCTAAGTTCATTCCCAGCACCTACGCAGAAACAAACAACTTCTGTACCACTCTCTCCAGGAAATCTAATGTGCTCTTCTGTTCTCTGCTGGCAGTGGGCACACATATGCAAGCAGGCAAACAGGTAAACACTCATATACCTAAAATAAAAATAAATCTTTTTCAAAATTCAAGTAAATGCCAAGTGGAACTCAAGGTGGTCTTTAAAAGCAAATGTTAGTCATGTAAACCCTTCTCATCTGGAGAGACTTCCTCTGCCTGCAAATGGCTGCAAATAAGTTGCTCCTTCCCGACCTGACACTCTTTACAGGAGGTAGACCAGTTAAGCTAGATTCTCACCATCTCATACCTGTGTGCAGAATTTCCCCAGCAGTTTGTGGACCATCACCTACAAAGTCCAGCGTGTTTCCCAAAGTGGCCTGTCCAACGATGTACAATTGTCTGGGAACGTTATCACAGTCTGACCCAGCCCTCACACCTCAGAGCCTTCTGAAGTGTGTCTCCTAAATTTGTCCACATTCCACTTCCTAAGTCATTCCTCGAAATCACACTCGGGGGAGGTGTCAGAGGAGAGAGGCGTCTTGACAGAGGAAAGCTATCCAGAGATGCTAACTCTTTCCCATGTCTCAAACTGTCTGCCCATGCTGCTGCTTCGGAAGTAGCTGTGGTCATGTGAGAAGCTTTCAGCATGAGCCATTCCAAATCAGGGTGTGTGGGTTAAAGGTGGGAGCTTGGATGAATGAACACAGACTGGGAGGTACTGAGGAAGTGGGGCACATGCTTTAGCAGTCATGGGCACAGTGTCACTAGATCAGTGTTTCCAAGCAGCAGCAGCCAAGGTGTCTCAGGACACAATTCCATTACTTAGATATATGCTCCCTTCACACTGCTGAAGTCATATCATGAGGGAGACACATTGTGCAATATACCCAGATATAGGAAGGCAGCCACCAATGTGGGACATGTTGCATCTGACAGCCCTTGTTGCTGGACTTCTGACCAGGTCAGACTCTAAGACTATGCCCTCCCTTGGCCTCCACAGGTTCCTTTCTAACCAGAAACATCATGCTTGTGAGTGTACAATTAGCTTACTTGCCCACTGTAATGACCTGAATAAAGTATTTATTATCATATAAGAGAAAATGATAAAAGTTTTCAAATTAAAATTTGAATCCCATTGGTTTTATTTGTAGCGAATCTTCTGCTTGGAACCTATGTGGCCCTGCATGCATCCCTTAGTCAGGATTTAGTATCATGTGACCTATCAGCAGCTCAGTTAGTGGTCACCAAACCTGAGCCCAGAAAAAGAAATCCACCATCTGGCCCAAACTTGTCAGTGTCTCTCTAGAACCCAATGCTCATGGCCAGACAGTGACTGTTGAAGTCTTCTGTTTAAGGATCTGCAGTGTCAAGCCTAGACTTTGTCCATGATGGGAGAATATGACATATAAACTGAAGTCATGTGGAGAAACAGAATCCATAAAGCCATTGGCGCATCAGGTGGAGAATGACAGAAATAATGAAAGATCCTGTGTGTGCATGTATGCGCATGTGTCTGTACACGTGTATGCACGGGTGGTAAGGCAGGGGATTCTCCACTTCCGGGAGACTGCATTGCCCTTCTCATTCCAGATTTTCAAAGATGTTCTCATCCCTCCACAACTCCCTTCCACACGCCCCTGTTGGAGGCGGGTCTCTAACCCTTTGCAAACAGTGGGATCCTATCTTAATGAATTCATAGTCTGTGACAAAGCTAAAGGGATACAGATGCCAACATTAATCAACACTGACACAACAAGGACATGTTACACATCTCTCTTATCATATCTGAGGCAACCAAGGACAGGACATTTTGTGGGTCCGTGGTCCTGGGGCTGTCAAAAGTGATCAGCCTCTGTCCAAACCACAAGCCTTTCTGCCTTTCATTTCTGAGATCTCACAGGTTCTAGAATGGAGGAAGGGTTTCAAGTTTTCTGCGGGGGAGCATGTCACAGGGTGCTGAGGGTAAAGTTTCAATGTTCCCCAAGTCCTATAACACATCAGCAGCTTCGTTAAGCTCTGAATGAGTTTATACCAGTGGATGGCCCAAGAAGTCACCCAAACCAACATTTCACACTTCCTGCCTGCCAATGGCTGTGTTTTCAGCTGCACTCATGTGGTTTCTCCCTGTGCCCTGACTGACAATCACAGGAGAACGAGATAGCACTGCAAACTGAGAGAAAGATGGCAGAAAGCCGACAGCAGGCTAGCCTCAGGCATGCTGAGGGGAGAGGGTAGCTTGAAGTCTAATGACCAAGAAACCACACATCAGTGTCTTGCATGTGACTCTCACAATGCGCTGAAAGATAAATATTGTTGCCTTTGTTTTAGAGATAAAGAAAACAAGGCTCAGAGAGAGTAAATTAGTTGCCAAAGCGGAGAATGACAGAATCAAGATTATCAGTCTCCTTCCATGCCAGCCCTGATCTGCTTTACATCCAACGTTTTTCAACCTCTTAACTGTCAGGCAAATAGTATCGGCAACTCTGGCCCTAACTGTCCTAAAATATAAGCAGTTACTTTATGTGTGAGCCTCAAATTAACCATTTAGAGACCAATGGCATCACTACTAAATATATAAGGCCAGCTACATATTTTCTCACTGGCACAGGTCTCTTGAACTCCACCATCTTTTCATCTGTGAGGAAGTTACTCTAGCACAAGCCTTCCGTGTTTACCCTGAGCTTTCCCTCCACACTGGGGTGTTCCCCATGAACACTGCCAGACGAGGACGAGTCTAGTAAGCAAGGCTCACTGAACTGTGTCTGGAAACCCCTGTTCTGCAGGCACTGGACTCACTCATCTGATTCCAGGGTCAAGTTATGGTTTTGGAAGTGATGGTTATTGCAGAGTGGAAGCTGCATCTCAGAAATCTGTAACCTTGGAGAAAAAAAGACGGAAATCCCTCTCCGAGATTTGTGAGGACAGATCTGTAAAGATAGCCCATATAAATAATGAGGCCAGCATTTTTTTTTTTTTTTTTACAGATCGAAAGGATGTCAGAAATGCCATTTCATACCTCGGCGGTTCTCAGGTTCTTTAAAGATGCAGCGCACGGCCACAGGCCAACGCTGGTTCAGGGAGGTATCTTTTAATCCAGCCTGGGAGTTAGCCCTGAAAGCAGCGAGTTTGACAGGGGACATCAGAGGTTCAGGAATGTTCGGGGAAAAGAAGGCAGTGTGCCATGCCGACATGAGTGTTCAGGAAAGCCTGTCTGGCTTTGTTATTCCACCTCTACCCCCACCCCCCACCTCACCCCCACCCCCACCAAAAAACAATGACAGTGAAGGGGAAAGACGGGCCTGGGAAAGGTGGTGGGAGTCACGTGATCTACACAGCTACCATTTTAGGATTAAAGACTTTCTAAGGTCTCTGACAGAAAAGCAGCCCAACTCATGTGAGTTCAGCCTTCAGGAGCTGTACTCTGGCTCTGGGGAAGATGGTCTCAACCCTGAGCCCTCAACGTCTTTCAATACTGAGAAAGTTTTAGGACTAGGAAAGTGTGTAGGCTTGTTGGTCACTTTATTTGGTTTCGTGATTAAAATACCGGACAAAAAAACAATGAAAAGAAGGAAGGGTCTATTTTACCTCACAGTGTGAAGTTACAGTCTGTCACAGTGGGACAGACATGGGGGCAGGAGTATGGGCCACTGGTCACATTTGATCCACAGTTAAGGAGAACAGCGATGTAAACATGGATGCTCAGCTGGCATTCCTCTTTTTGTGATCTCCAGGATCCCAGTCCACAGAATAGTGCCTTCCACAATTAGAGTGTGACTCAGGAAGCCTTCCACTGACCACACAGCTTTGTGACAACAGACAGGTCACCTAAGTCTCCTGTCTTCATTTAAGTTCTCTCAACAAACGCTTCTTCAGCCTACTGCATCACTGCAAGCTCTTCTTGGTACCAGAACACAGAGCCCTCCCCCTGCAGAACAGCCTCTGGGACCCCAAGCTTTTAAGCAAAGCTTGACTCATAATTATAGGTCTTGGCTGGTGGTGGGGAGTTTGTGGTACCCTTTAGGAGGCTCAGTAGACAAGAGAGGTCTTGTTAAGAGAACTTGATGCATTTTCAAGGTCATGGCTGAATTCGACTAGGCAGCCATTGAGGCACGCAGGTCCAGTAACGGAGTCCAGCTGCTATAACAGAATTTTAGCAGAACCATGTATCTGGCACAGATTCAGGCGTGGTGGCACCTAGGCTTTGAAGTGGCCTTTTGTCAGAAATTGCTACTGTAGAGTGAAAAATTATAAAGGCCATTTTAGGAAAAATGTGTAGATTTTTCGCCTTATAGAACTCGGAACTGAAAATAAGATTTCAGGCCTTCACATTCCAGGTGAAGGACACTTGCTGGATTACATTCCTCAAGCCTCTCTCACCTATGGGTGGGGGAGGCCCAAGGCAGGAAGACACATTCCTGACCACAGATAAAAGATGCTGCTACCTAGGTGGGGCTATAGCCGGAAGATAGTTAATCTGAAATAGTTGGTAAATGGCAGGATAGGACACAATAGCATGGTAAAAACCACATTTTTTAGAAGAATGAGCGTGCAGAGTGATTTTCACATGACTCTAGATCATTTGGGCTAGATTCTATGAAATGTTCCACTGTTCTTGGTTACCCCTCCCTTGGTCTTCCCAGTGCTATGTTCAAAATTTGTAAAACAACCAATCATGTGTAACTGCTCGAAAATGCAACCATTCATGTGTAAGTGCAAGAAAATGCCTTCCTTCCCCCACCCCATGCTATAAAAGACCCTTTAACCCACCACTCTGGGCCAAAACCTTGCTCTTGGAGCTAAAGAGCTTGTAGTTTTGACCGCCAGCTTACTTCCCTAATAAAGCCTCTGCTGATTGCATCCAGGTATGGTTTCTTGTGATCTTTGGGTGGTCGTGATCTAAGACTTGAGGAAGGGTCTCCCGAGTATGGGGGTCTTCACTACCTGAGATTTTATGGGATTGTTCCTTTAAAGGATTCTCATAACCTTTGCATAACTTGGTCTTGAGACACGCCTGGCTAGCCAGGAAGTCTTGCATGGCTGGGAGTTCCTCAAGGTGAAGGCTCTTTCAAGTCAACCTCTAGGTCAGATAGAAGGTTTTGGTATGTGGAAACTGACTTGCTAAAAGTGGCTTTTGTGTAACAATAATAAGAACTTCTACAGAGCTGCTAGCATCCAGTCCTTGAGAGGTTTATCCCCAAGCTCCTTGAGAAGCCTAAACTCATCCTGCAGAGTCTCTCTTCAATCGTCCTGTGTAACACAGAATACTGACATTTGGCATCAGGCTAGCTCAATTGGTAGAGCACTGGACTCTTAATCCCAGAGTCCTGGGTTCAAGCCCCACGTTAGGCACCAAATGTCAGTGTTCTGGGTTACATGGAACCATTGATCAAAAAAAGAGATGACTTTAGGCAAGAAGCCTTAGCACTGCTGAGCTGCACACACCTGATCTTGTCACAAAGGATGCCAACTTGTCTGGCTACTTGAGGTGAGACGCACAGAGTTGTGCCCCATGGCCAAGGACCCCAGTATAATACTGGGGTTCCAGCATTCACATGCTTAGTTGCTCTCAGGAACACAACTTGGGCCTTTTATAAAATTCTTATTCATAGCATGCTTGTATGCATATGTGGGGTGAGGGGAGTAACCAGAAGGTATTAAATTGATCAGGTTCACAAATCCCAAGTTAGATTGCCTGGGATCAAATGTCTCAATTTCTCCATATGTAAACTAGAGATAAGTGTCTTAGTCAGGGTTTCTATTCTTGCACAAACATCATGACCGAAAAGCAAGTTGGGGAGGAAAGGGTTTATTCAGCTTACACTTCCACATTGCTGTTCATCACCAAAGGAAGTCAGGACTGGAACTCAAGCAGGTCAGGAAGCAGGAGCTGATGCAGAGGCCATGGAGGGGTGTTACTTACTAGCTTGCTTCCCCTGGCTTGCTCAGCTTGCTTTCTTATAGAACTGAGGACTTCCAGCCCAGGGATGGCACCACCCACAATGGGCCCTCCCCCCTTGATCACTAATTGATGAAATGCCTTACAGCTGAATCTCATGAAGGCATTTCCTCAAAGGAGGCTCCTTTCTCTGTGAGAACTCCAGCTTGTGTCTAGTTGACACACAAAATCAGCCAGTACAATAAGCAAGGCTGAATAATAGAAGTGAAATGAGGTAGAATATAATCTAGCCACTGGACTGGCATGTAATAGCAACCATACCCCCTTACCAAAGGGTATCATGGTCATCTCAGGGGCTGGAAACAGCCTCTTTAGGAGTGTCGTTTAAGCTGTAGCTTGAAGGATGAGTAGAAAGGGGACAGTGGAGAGGCTTCTGTTCCAAGTGGCAGAATGGCTAGAGGATAGCTTTGAGGAAAATGCTGGCATAGCTTTGTGTTGTCATTTGTACCCCCCCATCCCCATACACATTTGGGCACAATGCTGGGTGGAAGTGCTGAGCTGATCTCCAAGTGAGAGCAGTAAGGCAGCGAGCATGAGTAAGCAGAAGAGCGGAGGCTACCAGCCACCAGGAAGCCGTAGCTAATTACCTAGGACATGACTTATTAATGGATTCACGGAGCAGGTGGCTCTGGAGAGATGAGGTATATGTTACCAAGCAGTGTGGGGACAGAAGGACGTTTGATTGCAGGCAGGACCCAGGATGCACAGGGAATGGTAGCAAGGCACATTTAGCATTGGTGGGGAGACAGAAAGGCACAGCTGGAATGTGAGGCTAGCTGGGAACTCCCAGAGGCCTTTAGAAGGGAGGTTACAGGTGAGGATGCTTTCCTGGACGGAGCTGAGGAAGCATGTCAGGTTTCAGTGTGAAGGGCTGGATTGGAGGTGAGTGAGGCCAAAATCAGAGGAGTTATGATCCAGCGGCTACAGTCCGGTCGTGACAACTTGAGGGATTGAGCCATCAGGACGAGAGTGAAGGAGGAGACATGAATGCAGAGGCGTCTCCTACAGCCCAGAGGTGGACTGAGGGATGATGCTGATGGGGATATCAAATAGATGGCAAAACATTTCACAGTGTGGGACAAGGGTGACAAATGGTTACTGTGTTGGTTATCTACTGCTGTGTAAAAAAAAAAAAAAAAAAAAAAATTACCCTCAACTTACGGGATTTAAACAACAAGCACATATTTTCTTACAGTTTCTGTGGGTCAGGGATCCTGGCTAGGATTCTCTTGTCTATAGCCTGTGAGACGGCCACAGCCCAGGTGTCTGTGGTCTTACCAGGGTAGAGCCACTTGCAAATTTCATCACGAGTCTTTGTGGCAGCTGCCTGGAGTTTAGCACCATCTTTCACTTCCTGTTGTGACCTTCTAGGGAAGATTCCACAACCTTTCAAAACAGCACCACTGGCTGAAGACCAAACATGTCACCTGTCAGAAAACATTTCACATTCAGACTAGAACTAGATAGCAAGCACATGGTCCCCGGGAAGGAGAAAGAGTGCACAGATGGGATGGACCCATAGAACACTCTGGGGCAGCAATGGTAAGGTCAGATAGAAGACCACTATTGCCAACTATGGACAGCAAGACTTCTGATTTGTGTTTATAGCCAACACCAGACCTCTTACCCCACCCCTGAGCCCACTGGCCTCAGGACCCCATGATTACTGATTGTTCACCGCTGTTCCTCAGGTTCCATATTTTCTGATTCTCTTCCAAGTTTAGCTAAATTGAAGGGTCCAGTTTACCAAATAAGCACTAACTTTTTTTTCCTTTTTGACAAACAGAAGACGAAGCAAATGGAATTCATTCTTTTGTGACATAATCTTAGACATGACATCTTGTAGTTGTTGTGTTCTGTTAATTAGAAGTGAGCCACAATGGGAGGGTGGGGGCACACACATCTTTAGTCCCAGGACTTGGAAGGCAGAGGCGGAGGCGGAGGCGGAGGCGGAGGCAGACAGATCTCTGTGAGTTTGAGGCCAGCCTGGTCTACAGAGCAAATTCCAGGATAGCCAGCCAGGCTTACATATTAAAAAAAGAGAGAGAGAGAGAGAGAGAGAGAGAGGGGGAGAAGGAGGGAGAGGGAGAGGGAAGAAGAGAGAAAGGGAGCAGTGCCACAGAATTCAGTCCACACTTAAGAGGAGGCTGTGCACACTAGAAGATAAGGGTGACTGGGAACCATCTGTGTGGCTATGCTATGATTATGATGTTGGCTTTTAGGGTTACTATTCAGTCTGGTTAGTGGAAAAAAAATAGAACTTATTCCTTTTCTTTTATATTTTGAGACAGGGTTTCATGTAGCTCAGTCTGGCACTGAATTCACTATATAACCAAGGATACTTTGAATTTCTGTTCTCTGGCCTCTACTTCCCAAGTGCTTGGATTACAGGTATGGACCACACTCCCAGTTTCTGCAGGGTTGGGGATCAAAACCAGAGCCTCGCTAATGCTGGAGAAATACTCTACCCACTGAGTTATATCCGCAAGCCTCGTCCAAATTTTTTATGTGATAATTCCCAATTTGTAAATATTGGTCCGTAATAGAAAAATATTATATGGTTTTAGTCAAATAAAACATCCCAAGCACATGAGAACCTGCTGTGAGATTTCTGGCACAGGAGCCGTAGAAGGGGCAGGGCTGGAGAGTAGAGAGAAGAGGCCTTGATGTGGGAGAAGGGGCATGGCCATGTAAATCACTGTGAAGACGGCAGGAGCTTGAGAATAGAAATGCCAATCACTTGATCCAGGTATCTGTATTCATATGAATTCTGCAGTCATATTGATGAAAATGACTTGTTTTCATTAAAGGCAAGCCTCTGAGCCTGATCTGACAGCTACACGTCTACATAAAAGGAGACACATTGGCATCCACATCTCTGATTTCAATTGGACAGGTGGTTCCCTGCTTGCTAAAGGAACGGCAAGACAATTGAGCCTTATTAGGTAGGAGCCAATGCTTCATAGGATGGGAAAAGAGTGCTTTGCTTTGGAGAGACTTTATAAAAAAGAGAGAGTTACTGACAGGATCAGAGCTCCCCATATGTCAGAAGAGCCGCCTCAGCTGCTCTCTGGCCCGTGTTCGGGAAGATTAGGAGCGGTTTCCAGACAAATACCTGAGCATTAGCTGACTCGGAGGAATGTGCCGGAAAAACAAGCTGCCTCTCAAGTGTGGCAGAGAGCGGGGATACAGCGAGGGCTTTCAGCAACAGCACACACACCTCAGTGAAAACTAATTTATATGCACTCGCCAAAAGGCTTTGTAAGCAAGAAAACTTCACGGAAATCCTCCTCAGTACTTCAGTCAGCAAATCCATCTGGTACATACATGTGTTAACTGCTGGAGCCACAGAGGGAGGCAGCCAAGGTCACGCTGCCCCAATGCCTGGCAGGCCACTGGGCAAGACAGGTATTCTTCCAAAAAGAATAAGACAACTTGGAAGTATGTTCAGTGGGAGCAAGCAGTGGTGCTATGTCAGCTTCACCTCAGAGTGACCTATCACAAACCAGGGACTTGAAAAGGCATTCAGAGAACCACAAGGGGCTGGGGACGTCAGACTATTTACTGAGTGGTAATGTAGAATGTGTGTGTGTGTGTGTGTGTGTGTGTGTGTGTTTCACACTCAACATTGAGTTCCCTCTCACCATCCAAATTGTTCTAGTCTGTCCTTAAAAAGAAAGTCATCTTATGTTTGTAGTAGAACTGTAAAGTAGGCATTAAGCCTTTCTTTGAACATTAACAGCGATGAGTCCCTTTACCCCTAAAGCAAAGCCTGTGCTTTCATTTCCCTTATGATGTCACACAGAAGAAGCCAGAAGAGTCGGGCACATGACAAGGCATGCATGTGAGAACCTTCTAGGCTGCTAGTGAAGTAAAGGGAAGAACATGACAGTTTGTTAGTTAAGCACAGGGTTACCTGTGGCTTAGAAGTCCCCCTGCTGGGTATGCAGACAAGAAAAATGGGAACACATGTCCACACAAAATGTCTACATGTACATTCATCCATAATATTTTTGACAATGACGAAGTAGAGACAATTTAAGTGTCTATCCAGTCGATGAAAGTATAAACTCAGTGGAATATATAGCAGTATAATGGGATGCTACTTGTCCATACACAGCAACAAAAAACCAGCCTGGTAGATCCTCAAAACTCTGAAAATAGACCGTACATACCATTGTTGGGTATACACCTGAAGGATGCCAGTTCAGCATGCTGTTTATTGTTTATTATTAAACATATAGCCCTGTTTACTGCTGTATATATCATTATAGCCAGGGAAAGAACGAGCCTAGATATCCATCAACAGGTGACCTGACAAAGAAAACATCATACAATGTACAATGGAATTTTATACAGCCAGAAAGAAAAATGAAATTGGGGCTAGAGAGATGGCTCAGCAGTTCAGAGCACTGACTGCTCTTCCAGAGGTCCTGAGTTCAATTCCCAGCAACCACATGGTGGCTCACAACCATGGAATCTGAGGCCCTCTTCTGTTATGTCTAAAGACAGCTACAGTGTAATCATATACATTAAAAAAAAACAAAAAAACAAAAAACAAAAAAAACAAAACAAAACAAAAAAAAACAACCAAACCACCAAAACAAAACAAAACAAAAAAAAAAAAAACAAAAAAGGAGTCATGATGTTTGGACATGACTAGAAATCATCACATTACATGAAATAATCCAGACCAAGGAAAGACCAAGGAAAGCAATGTTTTCTCTCATGGGTGGGACCTAGATTTAGAATAAAAAGAAAAAAAAAGTGGGAAGGAACTCTGTCTTATAAGCACATGTCTAATGGCATTTTGGCGTATGGCATCTCATCATAAGGATCAATGTCAGAGCCTTATATAGGACGGCATGAAGGGCCACAATGGGTAAACACCCGGAAACTTGGCCAGTGTGGCTCTGAGTCACCATGCCCAGGATTCCTGCCACCATTGCTTGTGTTCACTGTGGACAGATAATAATGTGGCTAATGTGGAGAAACCAACTCACGCAACAGACAGTGCGCAATTCTGAGCTATTTTATAGATAGGAGGATGCATTTTTCTTTAATTCAACAAGAATTTGGAAAAATTACCAAGATGTGATATAAACATCAGGCTGAAACAAAAATCTTTGTAACAAGAAGAGGAACCATTCGACGTGTCTAGAATGAATGACATATGCAGACAAATGAAAATCTGATTTCATGAACATATTTTGGGAAAAAACCTTCCACACAAGGGGAGGAATAATAGCTTATGTTAAAGAAACAGGAGACAGTATTTTAGCAATTAAAACCAGGAATGCAAAATGAAAGGTAGACCAACCCTAATAACATGGTAATGATTACAGTGGCGGAATGCAAGAACACGTCCAGGTGTCCTCTACCGACACAAGCATGCCTGCTCGTATCCCCTTCAGCCTCACCCGCTCCGCCTCGGTCATAGTCACTCCTTCCGTGGTGACAGACAAAGCTTTGAGTTGGTTTTGCATTTCTGCCTTCTATTTTCACGTTGGAGTTATTTCTGGGTGGTATGCTTTCCCTGTGCTTTAGGATCCAGCATCCAAACACGCACATAACGTTATTTATCATGGCTTACAAATGCTCGCTTTAAGTGAAAGGATTAGAGCTACCCCCTAGTCGTTGGCAAGGGCAGGCACAGGTTGGTTGGCAGAGTCTCAGCACTGTGGCGAGCCAACAGTCCATTTTGTTGGCTTCTGCTTGCTCGTTGCTGGTAGCCAACAAGACAGTTGTTCTAACCCTGCAACTCTTGTCACATATGTTCAGTGACAGCCACAGGGACACATATGTATTCTTTACTTCAGATGCATTCTTTCCGTCTTTAATTTTATCTGATCTGAAAACCAAAAGACTGCTTGTGAATAAGCTTTTTCTCCACATAATTGTGTGATTTTTTATTACAATCGTTTTAATGCACAGCATATGTAATCGTGTTCATGTGGAGATACTTTGAAGGACAACAAACTATGATTTTCACATTTTCAATGCCTATATCTTATGCCATTTTAGAAGAACTTGCAAGGTTAAAGCTAGTATAAAAAGTGATGTACTGACACACGCTGCCTGTGAGTGAGGCTTGAGAACACCATAACAGGGAAAGCAAGGTGGCTCAGGATATGACAGATTGTGTGATCCAATTTTAATGAAATCTCTACAATAGGAAACCTATAGCCAAGCAGTAGCTCAGGGATTGTGCAGGGATGTGTGAAGACTAGTGAGATGTGAGGAAGGTCCTTGATAAAAGGTCTAGGTTTTCTCTTAAAGATGATGAAAACGTCCTGAAATCGTGACAGCCACACACCCAAGTCTCATGGTTTGGATCAGATTTCCTGCCAGAATTTTAAAAACTTAGTTCCCAGGGTGGAGCATCTGGGAGGTGTGGAGACCAGGGGAGGTGTGTGTGACTTTGTAGGAGAAGCACTGGGGCGATGTCCCCAAAAGGGGTCCCGAGGACTCTGTTTCTCTTCGAGTTCTGGCTTATGATGTAGGTATCTTTCCACACCACCCTGATGGATGCTCTCTTCAGAATCCCATAGGGTGGGGGTTCACCATCAGCTAGAGAGCCAGAAGCCAAAATTCATGTTTCTCTTTGTAAGTTAATTTCCTCAGATATTTCATTATTGTGACAAAAAGCAGACAAACACACAATATAATAAAAACGCATTGATTCGTATATTTTAAATAGTGGCTTTCATGGTTTCTGTACTTTATCCCAGTGATAGATAATGTTAGCAAAGAAGAAAGCCACATGACCAGCCCCCTCGACCTTCCTAACAGGGTGGGAAGATGCTGAAACAGTCTTGCTCCTTTAGCAAAGCCTTTTGTTTTTGTGCTGCCCCCGCCCCCATATTTTTTTCTGCCTCAGGAAATTTCAGGGATGCTTAATAAGCTATTTTTTCTTAAACATTTGCCTGGGCCTTTCGTAACATGTACTATTTTTAATTTAGAAATCCTGTACTTTTAATTTTGTCTGGATTTATTATGCTTTACTTTTCTCAGTGACAACCCAAGACCCATGTTTTCAGGTTTCCACCACTGCATTTTAAGCATTCCCTCATACATCCCAACCTTCTTCCACGGCTCTAATCTTGCCATGTCTCCATTAACCTCATGGTTCAGACTCTTGGAGTGGCTGATACCTCATCAACTAGCTACAGTTCCACTGGTGCACCTCTCCTGGGGCTGAGGCAAGGAAGGCACTGGGGGCAGCCATGGGCTGATCTGATAATCCAAAGCTGAACCAGTGACAGCAAATATTTTAGTTGTCAGGAAAGGCTGATGGGTGGAAGTTAATATTGGTGTTCATACAGAGGCATGATTGCAGAGTTAGGTCAAGAAATTAAAGCTTGCAAAACCACACAACAGCTTACTCTGTTTCTCCATCAATGCAATAAATTAAAATGCTTACCTCTTACAAACTCAGCAACTTGTTGGTGAAGTAACTTCCAAGAAGGGAAGGAACTGCAAGTTAGAGGATCCACATGTCTCCTGTGTTTTGTTTTTTAATGCATCTAGCTTGTGGCTGTACAGCTCCCTCCCTGCTAGCTTAATCCATGACTTCATATTAAGTTGTTTGCATTTTTATAAACACACACAAGATTGCGGGTGGGAACTCAGCCAGGAGTAAGCAAGGAACTCATGGGAAAAATCTACTTACTTTCAAAATTCGTGCTGGAACTGATTGGCAGAGAGAACAACCACATGTGGATTATGGACGGTTAGCTGTGTAATCCCCAAAGAGCAAAGCACTGGTTGATTATTCCTGCTAAGAGAGAGAGAGAAGTACTGCCTGCTTCAGTGTTTCATGGACTTTACATATATTATCTCAAATTCTTACAATAAAGTTACAAGGTAGGTACCATCACTCACATTTCTAGGTGACAAAGCGGAAGGGTAGAAACCCTGAGCAATGTGTCAAGGCCCTGGGGATGTTACAGGTAGGACCATGTCCTCCACTCCCCATCCCCAGTTCAGGAAAGAGGGGCATGAGAAAGGAACTCAACGCACAGCCCAGCCTGGCATTGAACTTGGTTTCCTTCTGCGTCAGCCTCCCACATGCTAAGAGCAACAGGCATGCACTACCCTACTCCGAATCGATAAAACCACACCGTCATAGATCTGGCCTACCTGGTTACACAGCCTCATCACCTCTGTTCATTCCCTCACCTATTGAATCATTACTGTGACAGACAAAAAGCTGCCGCGGTGATGGACCTGGAACAATACAGGAAATGAGAAACATGTTTGAGATTGGTGTTGTGAATATAAATAATTCCGATGGCAAAGGATGAAAGAATGTTAGTAGAAGCCAACACCTATCTGGAAAACAATAATTTTCTGTACCCGGCCTCCCCAGTCAGTGGGGATAGCCTGCCAAAAGAGTTCCCCTGGGTCTCTGTTTCAGTTGCAGCTGTGACATCTTCCTCCATGTATGCTGGGCTGCTTTTGAAGTTACTCTAAAAAAGAATGATTTCTCTTTGATATGTAAAGTTCAAAGTGACTTTGTTAGACTAAAAGTTGAATAATGGCATGCAGGTGAAAAGAATTCTGGGTTCCTTGGTAAACTGTGGCTTCCATCCAAATCCCAAATGTTTGGATAAAATCAGGAAATCACAACATGGCAAAGTAGCAATGAATGGGATGGACCTCCTCTGAGTCTGGAAGGGGACTTTGATGCCCTTGGTTTCCTTGTAAAACCAGCATTTAATTCAGGCCAAGACAAATAACAGTCAGAGGACTGTTATTCATCTTTTGGTCAGGCTATTCAGTCAATCAGACAAGATCAACAAGAGATCTCCTGAGGAGAGATCTTACTAATATTGATCATTTGTTTATCATTATTGTCTTCTCTTCACCTTTGTTGTCATCATCACCATCACCACCACCACCATCATCACCACCACCACCATCATCACCACCATCACCACCACCACCATCACCACCACCACCATCACCATCACCATCATCACCATCAGATCATGATCATGAAAAAAGCCTTTCCCATGCCCTTCACACTATCACGTTGGGAAAGTTCTTGCCTTCAAGGGTTAGGAACGAGATGTTTCCTAAGTTGTCGCTTGCAGTAGAATAAGGAAGGGCTGATAAAGGTGGCCGACTCTGAAAAGGTTCTACATTGGGACCACAAAGATGTTCACATTTTAACCCCCAGAACTCATGAAGAGTTTCCCCCTCTGTGGCTAAAAGGGATTTTAAGGTGTGATTAAGAGCCCTGGGATGCAGTGTCCTGGATTATTCAGTAGCCTGACTCACCGCATCTTTCTGAAGAGTAAGGAATCTTTTCCAACTGGCTTTAGAAAACCATGTGATGATGGTCGAGTCGAAGAGACACCACATTGCCAACCTTTCATTATTTATCAAAAGTGCCCTGCCCTTTCTCATTGCAAAGCCTGTCTTATGGCTATCCACTCACCTTCCCTTAACACAGATGGCTTTGCTTGGACTAAATAATACAAACCAAACAGAATCCTGCAGGCCCACAAACTAATATGATCACTGTGGCTAATACCAAACTTGGTCATATTCTAGTCTATTGTCATTATTGCTAAAAAACAAAACTTCATATAATCTCCATGAACAAACTCATGAAGGGAAAGGATTTAGTCTAAGGCATGCATGATAATAAGGTACATGCTTCTAATTCTCACTCAAATTTCTGATCGTGGCTAAAACCTCAGATCCCTGAGCCTTCTGACTCCGTGGACTGACATTTGTTTAATAAGCTAGCCTTTTATAAGAAGGGATTGTCTGCCTCCATTCGGACACTACTAAAGCCACCCATACTCTCCCTATCCATCCTCTGTACTTTTCTCTCATTACTTCTCTGTCTTGCACACCACAGCTTGTTTACCCCATAGGACTCAACTAAACTTTATTCCCTGATGCCAAAGGCTAAATGCGCCAAAATTAATGTATTAATTTCATTAACTTATGTAGAGCATACTAGTGGCAAATTCACAGAGACCACTCGCTAAGCTTTGTGAGGGGGTAGGATTGACAAGAAGATAGTGAGACCTGGGCTTCGTGCCTATCTTATCATGGGCTCCCTTAGAGCGCCGGCTGCTGCTGAGGCCTCACGTGGCACATATGCAGTTACAGAGTTTTATAGCATTCCCTGAAGTAGAATACTTGGATCACAACTGGTCGCTGTGCCTTTCTACTTTGGCCGTCTGCCGAGCTGCAGTCTACAGGGACACTAGGATTTGGTTTAGTGGGACATGGTTAGGGGAGACACAGTCATTTCCTTATATAGTTAGACAGTTCTGGCTGATTTGGTCTAGTACAGCTTCTGCTCCCAGGGCATCTGAAGGAAGAGGATAGTAATATGTCCTACCCATCCTGGCATGGAGAGACATGAAGAAGAAGAAGAAGGAGAAGGAGGAGGAGGAGGAGGAGGAGGAGGAGGAGGAGGAGGAGGAGGAGGAGGAGGAGGAGGAGGAGAAGGAGAAGGAGAAGGAGAAGGAGAAGGAGAAGGAGAAGGAGAAGGAAGGAGAAGAAGAAGGAGAAGGAGAAGGAGAAGGAGAAGGAGAAGGAGAAGGAGAAGGAGAAGGAGAAGGAGAAGGAGAAGGAGAAGGAGAAGGAGAAGGAGAAGGAGAAGGAGAAGGAGAAGGAGAAGGAGAAGGAGAAGGAGAAGGAGAAGAAGCTAAGTAGAACCAGAAGCTGTTCTGTGGGAAACATCTCTAAGCAAAGAACAAGGCTCTCAAGACAGAAACTTTCCTATCAGGAACATGCTTAATGATGCGTTACGTACAATTATAAACTCAAATATATTTTATGGCTATCACTGAGAATAGATTTTATTTAGACACAGTTCTGTCACAGTGTATCTATGTGTGGTTACATGCTTTATGTGTTCTGCCAATAAGATGATATAAATTTTGACCAACAATTCTAGATGAGAATTAATTTTTAAAACTATCTGTTGAGAATTCGGTTTTTTTCATCCTATAGAAAGGCTTGTTACAAAATTGATAGAACTTAAAGAGATGATAAAGTAATATGCATCAAAAATATGTAGAAGATGGATTCTAAAAGAGAACCAGAGAATTTAAAAAATAATCATATATATTTCTAGATTCGGGGGTACTCTTCATACTTTTTATGCTCCTATGACGATTTCTGAGGCTGGGTAACTTATAAAGAACAGAGTCTTTTTTTTCCTACAGGGTGGGGAGTTCAAGGTTGTAGGATCCATCTACTGAAAGTTCTCACAGCAGTCTCTCATGGTGGAGAGCAGGCAGACAAGAGAACACACTCTAGTGGAAGGGGCCTAGTGGGAGTCACTCTCCTGATAGTGACAATAATCGATACTTCAAGGCCACACCTCTCAGCAGTGTGGCTTGGGGGATTCAGGTCCCAACACATGGACTTTGGTAAACACAATCAAACCACAGTAGGAACTTTATAGTATTTATCATTATTGTAATATTGATGATTTACATATTTTATTCTAAACAAATCTATATTCATATCTAATTTGGTACATTTTTTTTCCCGGAGGTACTGGCTGAATGTTGAACCCAAGACTTTGCAGATACAGGACTGAGCCACATCCCCAGCCTATATGATTTTTGAAAACTAGTTTATTACCCAAATTCAGCAATGTGTGCTTCATTGTCCGCTGAAAGTCTTTGTTTCCCTCGGTTTTGTTGAGTCTAAGGCAATACAGAGAAGGAAACCAACATGAAATCATGATAGTTCTGGGAGCTAGATTAATATTCTGAACACAAGGGTCAAATACAGATGAATTAGCGCCTACATCTTTTTCTTTACTCTGTCTCTGTTTTCAGAAAGCCCCAAATTAAGAGCCAGCTTGTTAAGGGTGTTATAACAAAGCGCCACCAACTGTGTGGCTTTAACCAATAGGAATTAATTTCTCATAGTGCCAGAGGCCAGAGTGTCAGATAAAGGCATCCACAGGGCTGGCTAGGGGAGAATCTTCTCTGGTCTCTCTCTCAGCCTTCGGTGGTTGATGAAGTCAGTGTTGTCTGGACTCTAGCTGCACGTCTGTCCTTGTGGCCTCATCTTCACAGGACATTCTCCCTGTGTGTGGCTCTGGGCCCAGAATTCATTGGCCCTCCCCACTCCTGTCTCTCTTCCCTCTCTTTCTTTCCCCCACAGTGTTGGGTATCAAATCTGAGGGGTTGTGTACCAAACAAGCTTGGCCACTGAACTCCAGATTTCCCATGTTCTTATTTTGTTTTGTTCTTTAGTTTTGAGACAGAGCTTCGCTTTGTGGCCCAGGATAGCTTCAAACCTTTCATCCTTTTGTTTCACCTTCCCGAATGTTGATGTCACAGACACAAACCTCCATGTTTAACCAGCTTCCTGTTTTTTACAGTGTATCAATCACGGTGTGTAGCACCCAATCTAACGATCCTTTGTCTTATCTACATCCACATAAATCCCTTTTCCAGATAAGCTCTCATTCTACTGTAGTAAGATTAAGACCTTCAGATGTCTTCTTGTGGAGACACAGTTCAACCCAGAATTACCCAATGGCCTATTAAATTTTTCTCTTCATTATAAAAGCAAATAAAGATAATACAAAATGTTGATGAGCGTACAACTCAGTAAAATGATCATTTCTGTGGCTGGAGGATGGGTCAATGGTTAAGGGTACATATTGCTTTTGCAGAAGACATAAGCTTGGTTCCCAGAAACCACACAGGGAGGCTCACAACTGCTTGTAACTCCAGTTCCAGGGTATCTGACACCTTTAGCTTCGATGGGTGTCTGAACTATTGTACACACACATACACATGCACAGTCACATACGAGGACACGTGCACACACAAAAATACATGCTCAATTAAAAAATACATATTTTGAAGTGATAATTCTTATATATTGTTATGGAGATTGTTGTCTAGAGCATCTGAAACAATTTACCTTCATACTATGTTTAAAAATGCCATAAAATTAGAGACCGTGTCTGTCTTTCTCTCCCCAGCTGCAAACCTAGCATGTACTAAATACAGACTAATGCTCTAGTGATGCTTAGAATACCCAGAGAGGGGCAAGCTCTGTTAAACACTAGGACGGGAACTAAGTACAGGAGAAGTTTCTTCTAGCCAGAGTATCCAGCACAACTTAGGTCTTTATAAAAATAATACATGTATGTGTTAATTCTATTCATGATGGAATTCACACAATGGAACAAACTACATTTACACTTAAGCTAGTGGTATAGAACAAATATCTGTTACATATTCACTAAGCCACAAATGATTCAGTTCCCTTTTCCTTCTGAACTAAAAAACTGCTGACAGTGATCATTTACCTCTGTAATATTTTTTTACCTTTAAGATTTCATTAAAAATGTCAATTCCTTTGGATAACCAAAGAAGGATTCCAACTCTGAGATTCCTCTGACGTTCACTTTAATGGGTCTCAAAACTTATCTTTTAGTATTTAGTTCATTTGAATTTAAACAACAATGGGTATTACTATTACTTTGGTGTGAAGTTTGCCACAATGATCCGTTCTCTGAAGGCACACCTCCCTTTGCTGATTTATTTTTGCTGATGTATCCCTCACTGCTTGCTTAGTGTCTGCCTTATACCGGCTGAACTGATGGATGAATGGGTAAATACAATAAAGAAATGGACTCATGGAAGAACATCCTACATGATGGTCTGGACCACAGTCCCCTGATTTTCCCTCATCTGAGTTTCCCTGACATTTCCATCAGTAATCTTATTCCATTCACAGTGATTCCATTTTTCAAAATGCCCCGATTTCCTGCAGAAGTCTTTGCTTTGAATTTGTCTAAAAATAATAATCATCATCTATTTTATTACAAAGGAGGCTTTGTCCCTTCAATAAGCTGCACAACCTGTTTACTCCTGTTTATTTGCTATTAGGAGACGCTCTGCTTTCTGTTCCCACAGCCTTGTAGTTCTCTGGCCATTTAATCTGAGCTCTCTCTGTCTCCAGGTCTCTGGTCTCCAGGTCCTGCCTGCATTGTATGATTAAAAAGCTAAATTCTCTTTTGTTTGACAAAGTAATACACTGACCAAGGTCATGGTTACAGGGAGATCCCACTCTGTAGAAATATGAGCACAACAACCAACTGGTTTTGAAACGTTATTAACAATTATTTCTGCCTGTGACAAGAACAAAAAAACCTTTTAAAATTTAACCACTGCATGTCCATTGTTTATGAAGAAATGTTTGCATTATTTTCACTTAGAGATGGTGATAAATAGCGCTATATTGGTTTAATGTTACATGCTGTTTACTCTGTGGAAACGTTGTGCTACTTTCAGATAGTCTGGAAGTGTTGATTCTGGGCCACCAGTTGCATGTAGATGTTTATGTGGGAAACAGTTTTAGTACAGATCTAATTGAGTCTCTGAATCCATATCATCGGGACAAGAAGAATCCTCTTTACTGAGCCTCTTGAAAGCTAATCTTTACCAATAATGTTAATGAAATATAATCGCAAATTTTTTGTTTGGGATTTAGGAATTTTTGTGGTGTGTGTGTGTGTGTGTGTTTTAGACAGGGTCTCACTGTGCAGTCTTGGATGGCCCAGAAGTCACTGTGTTACCAGACTGCTCTAAAACTCACAGAGATCCACTTGCCACTGCCCTCCAGGTGCTGGTTTTAATGTGTGTGCCGTCAGCCCTGACTGAGCACACATTTTTGTGTTACTTTTTTGATTACCAACATGCTTATGAACATGAGTTGACAGGTTGACATTTCTCTTACAGTTACTGAATGGAATATACCACAGATATTCTATTGACCAGTTATTATTAGTTGGGGAATGAGTGATGTCATATCTATAGAAAGTAGATCAACTTTAATATTTTATTGGAAACAGCTTCTCATTTAATTAATTACCTTGTATTTTTTTTTTTTATATACATAGGAACTTTCATTTTCACTCTCAGTCTGGTGTGATAGACCCTCCAATGGAAGGTGAGGTAGGAGGGTCATGATTTTAAGGTCAGCCAAGAAGAGACCCTGTGTAATGTACACCAGGTTGGCCAACTGCTATGTGTTGGTTGAACCCACTGAGGAGCTAGCTGTGAGAATATGGCTGTCCACCTCCTCTCTTCAGACTCAGACTGGTTGGACTCTAAGTGTCCTTCAAGGCCCCTTATCTGAAGATGAGCTGTTTTTTGTTTGTTTTTTGTTTTGTTTTGTTTTTTGACTCTGTGACAGGGAGGGAAGAGAGCAGCACAACCCCGAAGTAAAAACTTTATGTCCTTGAGAACAGCTAGAAGGTAAACCATTTTCAACCAGCTTCACAATTGTTTAACTTATGATAGGAAAGGGACTGCAGAGGGAGAAGAAAGCCAGGAATTCAGCTGTGGGAAAAAAAGCTCAGTTCCAGCTGTCAACCTCAACTTCTCCAGCCAGTTTCTGCTGACTGTTGGGAACACTGGGTTTGATGTTGTCATTGCCACCTGTTGCTATTTAGAAAGAACACACCCTGCCGATGGATGGGAACCTCCAGCAGGCGCCTGAAGGGTGTTCCCTTGGTTGTTTTCTGCTGGACGTTCATGCTGTTGGTTTGATGATGTCACCTTTTGTTGCTCTTCCTTCTTTTACTTGGAAGCTTCACCTGAGGGGATGGGACTCTGCCGGGAACATCAGCTGGCTGCCTTAAAGGGACATCCCTCGTTGGTTCCTGCTGGGTTAACTCTTTTTTCTTTATTCTTGAGGATTTCATAGAGGCAAATAGTGAAATATGATTATATCCAACCTACGTTTCCCCATTCATTTTCCCCATGTGCCCCTCTCAACACATTCACCCCCTAATTTGTTGTCTGTCTTCCTTCTTTCCTTCCTTCCTTTCTTCCTTCCTTCCTTCCTTCCTTCCTTCCTTCCTTCCTTCCTTCCTTCCTTCCTTCTGATAACTTACTAATTCCAGTTACAGCTGCCCATGTGTGTATGAGAGTGAGGTTACTCACTGGAGCATGGGGTTCTGATTGGTAGCCATATCCTTCAGACGCAATGATTCTCCCTTCATCAGCAACTCTCAACTTCCAATAGTTCCTTAGTTAGGGGCAGGGCTTGAGATCATCTATCCCGCCTATGATGGAATTTCAACTGGCTTGATCTTGTGCAGGTAACTGCAGCTGCTTTGAGTTTGCAGATGTCACAGCCACATACTCTGGTGCTTCCATTCCTTCTACCTACTTTTCTGTGATGTTCCTGAGCTTTGATGGTGGTGGTGGGGTGATATAGGTGTCCTGCTTAGGGTTGAGCATTCTGTTATTCTTGGCGCTTCGACCAGTTGTGAGTCTCTGCTTTAACTACTGCCCATTGCAAAAAGAAACTTCCCTGATCAAGGTTGAGGGTAACTCAGGTCTCTGGGTGCAAACATTGTTTAGAAAATAATTTGACAGCATAACCAGTTAACAAAACAATAATGATAACAAGATCCTCAGGCTTATGACTTCCTCAGCCATGATTTTTGACAAGAGTTACAGTATTAGGCATGAAATTTTCTCTTTTGGAACAGGCTCCAAATCCAATTAGTTACTACATAAAAGTCATGCCCCTGCTGCTCCAACAAGCCATCTTGCCTGGCAGGTTGGTACTGCAGCACATAGGCTCCAGTGCTGGGTAAGACCATTAATGTCTTTTGTTCTCCAGCATTCTGCACACAGTACTTTCCGGAACTGTGAAAGCTGCTGGGTATTCTGAGTGTCCAATTTGATAACGTTTTGCTATCTGTCTAGTTGCTGTTATTTATTCTTTTACTTTGGCTTGTTATAAATTTAATACATTTATCCATTCAAATCCAAAAATATGGCTATCATAGATCATTTTCTAGATCGCACAGAGTATCCCCTTTCAAAAACAAAAACAAAGATGGATTCTATCCAATAACTCTGAAACGCCAAATTTATTAGACAAAAATTTAGTTCAAGAACGTGCTGCATGTTATTAATTTTATTCAAGAGTGCCAGCAAGGTGACAGAGAGAAATGTGCCAGGATAAAAGAAGGAGGTATGATGTAGAAAACAGAATGAACAGTCTTTCTTTTTTTAGAGTAACGGTTTTTGTTTTTCTTTTCCAAGATTATAAAAGCACCATCTCCGTATCAATTGCTAAAGAGGAAAGGATGCAGTAGAATGGTCCATTACCCCAGGCAGACTCTTCTCTGGCATGGCTTAGCATCATTTTGTCAGTTAATAAAGATAAACCATGGATACTTTAATGGGATTTATATTAAACCACTTCCTTGTCTTCCAGGATGTCAGACTCTCATGGGCTGTCTCCTGTTTCATCAAGTTTCCTCTCTGTCTCCTTTGCTGGATCTTTTATCTTGGATTTGATGCTGGTGATTCTAGAGCCTTCAAGTGCATCTCTCTACAGATGTGTATCTCTCTACAGATGTACATCTCCTCTCTACAGATGTGTATCTCTCTACAGATGTGCATCTCTCTACAGATGTGCATCTCTCTACAGATGTGCATCTCTCTACAGATGTGCATCTCTCTACAGATGTGCATCTCTCTACAGATGTGTATCTCTCTACAGATGTACATCTCCTCTCTACAGATGTGTATCTCTCTACAGATGATCTCTCTACAGATGTGCATCTCTCTACAGATGTGCACCTCTCTACAGATGTGCATCTCTCTACAGATGTGCATCTCTCTACAGATGTGCATCTCCTCTCTACAGATGTGCATCTCTCTACAGATATGCATCTCTCTACAGATGACCTTGTCCAGGCTCTGGCTCTGCTCTTGTCTCATTGCTGATGACCAAAGATGCTTCTTCTGAGAGTCAAACTAGAGCAGCTGCCTGCTCACCATGTCCACTTGAAGTCTCATGCATGTTCCACTCAGCAGGGCCCAAACCCCTGTTCTAAATTCTTCCCAGGTCTTCCTCACTGGGCTCAAAGACCTGGGAAACAGATTTGATTGCTTTGTCTTCCTCAACCCTCATATGCAGCCCACCAGTAAGACTTATTTTGTTTGGTTTTTGTGATGGTTTGTATATGCTTGAGCCAGGGAGTGGCACTATTAGGAGGTGTGGCCATGTGGTAGGTGTGTCACTGTGGGCGTGAGCCTAAGACTTTCATCCTAGCTGCCTGGAAGTCATTATTCTGCTAGCAGCCTTCTGATGAAGATGTAGAACTCTCAGCTCCTCCTGTACCATGCCTGCCTGGATGCTGCCATGTTCCTACCTTGATAATAATGGGTTGAACCTCTGAACCTGTAAGCCAACCCCAATTAAATGTTGTCCTAATGAGAGTTGCCTTGGTCATGGTGTCTGTTCACAACAGTTGAACCCTAACTAAGACAGTTTTGGTATGTTTGAAACAGGAATTCACCATGAAGACCAGAAGCTGGCCTTGAACTCAGATCCTCCTGTCTTAGCCTCTTGAGTATTGGGGTTACAGGTACATGTTACCAGGCCCAGATTTGTAACATGGAATCTGATTTTTTTTGACTCACCCCCAGGTTACTACGATGACATTTTCTCTGACCTCCATTATCGAATGTAGTTCTCTGCTTGCATTCCTCTCTCACCATCTCTGATTTATCCATCCTCATAGTTGAGATCAGACAGATTGTGTGTGTATGTGTGTGTGGCCGCATGCGTGCATGCATCATAGGCGAGAAGAAAGCATCAGGCAGCCCACTCTGTCATTTTCTTCCTTTGAGACAAACTCTCTCACTGAACTTGAAGCTAGTTTCCAACCTAGCCACGGGGTCACATGGGGTCGCATGGGGTCACATGGGGTCACATGGGGTCACATGGGGTCACATGGGGTCACATGGGGTCACATGGGATGGTGTGCTGCTTTTTATGTGGGTTCTGAAGGTTTAAATTCATGTATTCACATTTACCCTAGAAGCACAGAATCATCTCCCCAGCCACCACCCCTTTTTGAAACAGGGTTTTATATAGCCCACGCTAGCCTTTGCTATATAGCCAAGGTGACCTTGAACTACTGATCCTCCTGTCTTTGCTTCTAAGTACTGTGAGTATAACTGTGAGACTATACAACTGGCTTCAGATAGATCTTTTTACAAATAAAACTTTTTACAAAAAATTTTACGTTTTTCTAACAAATAAAATGCATCCTAAGCTGGTCAAATGCACTTATCCAACCAAACACAGAAGTATTCTGCTCGAAGCCTTCAGATGAAGATGTAGAACTCTCAGCTCCTCCTGCACCATGCCTGCCTGGATGCTGCCATGCTCCCAGCTTGATGATAATGGACTGAATCTCTGAACCTGTAAACCAGCCCCAATTAAATGTTGTCATTTGTAAGACTTGCCTTGGTCATGGTGTCTTCACACCAGTGAAACCCTAACTAAGATAGAAGTTGGTCCTTTTATGGTCAATAGGCTGCACGGTCTGACACCCCTCACCACCACCCCCCCCCCCCCCGTCTTCATCTTCATCCAGTCCCTCATTCTCTTACTCTGTACTAATAGCAATATATTTTTTGCTTTGGGTGGCAGTAAGCCTAACCATATGCCAGCATCTTTATATTCTGCTGTTCCCCTTTGCAAGAACACTGTTCTTCTAGACAAAGCTATTGACTCTGTGCTATATTTTATTTAAATATTTATTTAAACATTACTTCCTTGGAGGTCTTTCCACCCTGATATGCTGTACTGTGTTCCCTGCAACTGCAACTGCATTCGTGCCTGTAATTCCTAAGAGAAGGAAACACAGTCTCACTATGACCCGGAATTAGACAATGAGGACAGAAACACAGCAAAATGAAGAAACTGGATACATTAAATCAGTGATGGAAGCAAGAGACGTGTTATAGCTGAGCTGCAGAGGATGGGGCAGAGTGAGTGACTCCAAGGGGACTAACCTACAGAACCTATGCTGGTAAGTTTAGTATATACTTCACACAAGCTATGGGCACCTGGGAAGATAGAACTTCAAGTGAGAAATGTCTCTATTCCACTGGCCTGAAGGCAAGGCTATGAAGTGATGAAAGAGGACCTAGCCTGCTATGGGCAGTGCCCCCTTTGGGCATGTGGTCCTGGGCTGTAAAAGAAAGCAGGCTGAGCAAGCCATGGAGAGCAAGCCAGTAAGCAGCACTCCTCCATGGTGTCTGCTTCAGTTCCTGCCTCGGAATTCTGCTCTGCTTAAATTTCTGCCTTGGCTCCCCTTAATCACAGAGCATAATCTAGATGTGTAAGCAAAACAAGCCTAAGATGCTTTTGGTTATTTATTTTTAAATCACATCAATAGAGACCTAATTAGGACAGAGGCCCTGGGGCAGGGTGGGAAGGAGGTCACAGGCTGTTCGGCAAAAGCTTAGCGTTCTAAGACAAAATGAGTCCAATCACTCTTTCCTACTTAGCGGCAAGTGGTCCAAGGCTTAAGTGTGCTTCTGGGAAAAGGTAGCTTCTTATAGAACTAGAGATTTAAGAGAATTAGTCATCAAAAATGCAGTTCATATAATATACAATCTTGAGTCTTTGTATAATAATTTTAAAAACTAAATCAAACTGTTTCTTAACAAAAATCTCCACAGCTGGTCCCACTGCACTGGTGGTCCCGCTGCTCTGATGGTCCCACTGCACTGGTGGTCCCGCTGCACTGGTGGTCCCTCTGCACTGGTGGTCCCACTGCTCTGATGGTCCCACTGCTCTGATGGTCCCGATGCATTGGTGGTCCCACTGCACTGGTGGTCCCACTGCATTGGTGGTCCCACTGCATTGGTGGTCCCACTGCACTGGTGGCCCCACTGCTCTGATGGTCCCGATGCATTGGTGGTCCCGCTGCTCCGGTGGTCCCACTGGGCAGGAAGAGCTGGGACCTCTTTAAGAGAGAAGCCAGAGTGAATGTGCTCCATGTCTATGCTGGAGCCCCATCTGTGTCTATAACTTGCGCATTCCAAATATCTCTTCAGTGGACGCTTCTATTGCTCTCTGGTTAATGCTCTGACAGATCTTCTGTTTGCTTTAGCTGGCAATCTTCTCCTTTTGCCACTTCATGTTGAAAATCAGAGGTGTTATAACTGGAAATGAAAAGGGTTTACATCCTGGGGTTCTCCAATTTTCCTTAGCGTCAGGCACATTTCAGAGAACAAAACTCCAGTCTATGAGCAGACAAAAGCAGAATTGTTCTAAAGACCCATAGCCCAGAACCCACTTTGTTTTCCCACGTGCTTTACAAAGATACTTTGGAAGGTTCTTGGAAATCTCCCCCCACAGGTTCAGTCCAGCTTTATCCTTTACAATAGGGAGGGTTTCTTCCCACCCCGCAGTGGGAACTGGCTGATGAAGGCGGTATGGGCGGTTAGGATCCGTCTCCTAAGTCCTCACAGTTTCTCCTTCTTTATATAGCGTGGCCTCTTCCTCTCTGGGTCCATCTTGGTCATTCGCTGTCCGACTCCACAGAAAGAAGCACAGGGAATCGAATTACCCACCACAGCTTCACCACAAGGTCAAGAGAGGAAAGAGCTACTGCGCTGGATTGCCCTGGATTCGGCAGCTTCTCCACAGTGATCTCATTTATCTACGCTGCTCTACTTTCAGTCTCTTTGGTAATTCCAAGTGGCCTGTGCAATCGTTATCTGGCCCTTGCGGGGAGATAAAAAGCCTTGTTGGTTTTAAAGGGAAAGTTTTACTGATTGAAATTTTATCGGCAGAATGGCCATGGAAATTAGTTAGTGCGCATGCTCTCTCTCTCTCTCTCTCTCTCTCTCTCTCTCTCTCTCTCTCTCTCTCTCTCTCTCTCTCTCTCTCTCTCTTTAGGAAAAAGTACTGAGACCTATGAGCTAACCACTGAAATTGAGAATTGTTAAGAGACTTTTGCATGTCCTAGGAAACTGTCAAAGGAGGCCACGGTAAGGTCATTTGCCACCTATAAACTTTCTGCACTACATGCATACTTGTTAATTCTCCTAAAGTTATCTCCTGGCTACAACTTACCTCCTTGGGAATGTCTGGCATAAGAGTCATTGCCTAATCATATGTCTAAATGACAGGAACTAGAATCATTGGAGAGGAAGGAGGCTTAATTTAGAAAATGCCTCCATAAGATCAGGCTGTAGGGAAATTGGTAGGTCATTTTTTTAAAACAATGATTGATATGGGAGGACCCAGCCCATTGTAGGTGGGGCTACCCCTGGCCCAGTAGTCTCTTTCTCTTTATAGTCTCTATAATAAATATATATTTATATAATATATAATAATATAATATAATGTATATTTATATATAGTCTCTATATTAAGGCAGGCTGAGCAAGCCCTGGGGAGTAATTCAATAAGCAGCACTCCTCTGTGGCCTCTGCATCAGCCCCTGCCTCCAGGTTCTTGAGTTCTTGTCCTGACTTCTTTTGATGATAAACAGTGATATGGAAGATCAAGCTAAGTAAACTATTTCCTCCACAAGTTGCTTCGGTTATGATGCTTCATCACAGCAATAGAAACCCTAAGACAGCCATCCATCTTTAATTTATAGGAACCCAACATCAAACCTGCCAGGGTAGAAACCGTTCCCAACTCCATCCTCATATAAATGAGGGGAACACACGGGCACCCACTTTGTGTGGCAACTCATCACGTAGGTGCCCATCTCGTCATCTAGTTGTGTCTCCAGACTCAGATTTGTTCACATGGTAGTACTAAAAATAAAATTGGAAGCCAAGAAAATGAATAATTCAACTAACATATTCAGTCTGGAATATCTGAAAATTCATATTTAACACAGGATTGAATTTGCTCAGCTGTTTACATTCTCTCCCTGCCTCTCCCATCTTCTCTGTCTGATTTATATCAGGAGCTGAGGCAGCTGTGGATTGAAATGTATTGGTTTCTGGACTCCAGTTCGGCCCCATCATCCCCTCTCACCCTCACATCTGGCCACTCCCCATCCCCCTCCACCTACCTGGATCCCAGGCACTATGGCTGCTCTCTGAGTCCTGTGTGCCGAGAAGCAGCTCAGCTGGCTTCTGCATATCACCTGGTGCTTGTGACTAAAGGTATATGACCATGACAATGACCACAGACCCAGGATCTACATAGAATGTCCTGTGGAAAAAGTTTTTTCTTTCCTGTCAACAAAGCATTCCTTAGCTCAGTAGTCTACTATGATTCCTTACGTGAAGGGCAACTCCCTTCAGGAGGACACTTGGGGGGCACTTTGAAGATTATGTAAGCTTAGGATTTCCCAGGGTTCTCTAGTGAAAAGCAGCATATTGGCACTTATTTCTTTAAACAGATTCCTGGATCCCAAACAGATGCATATATATAAGCACCTAGAGAAAGGGCCCTGCAAATCTGTTTATATCAATCTTCTATAAAATTCTTGCCATTGTGCCAAGTTAGGAAACACTACTCTATAAAGATTTCTGTTGGCTTCTGAGCTCCATGCCAGCAGTTTATGAAGACCCAGGAACCACAGTCCTTGGCATTTATATAGTGCCAGGTTTAGTGTCAGAGGTGTATCAATAGCAGGATGCAAGGTTAGGCTGGTCTGCATGGGCTAGATTCTGGGCCTTGCTGAGTTCTGAGGGATGAAAGAGTTAAGAGAAGGGACAAGCTGTCTTTTCATAACAAGAGCTGGACTCCCTTCTAATTGCCTTGGTTCTAACCAGGTTCTGTTCTGTCGCACGCATGTATGTACTTTGGACCTGTTCCTCCTCTCCAGTGGTGGCCTGGTCCATCGGTATGACATTCTGACGTGTGTCTCCAGTTCCGGAGACACTTCCCTGCCCAGACAGTGTTAGAGAGAAGGAAGCCATGACAGGACACTTGAAGCTGAGATGCAGGTAGAAAGTAACATTACAGAAGCTGTAAGTTGGAAACCTGATCATTTCTGGGGTTTTATAAGACAAGAAGGTACTTAGTTCAGCATACAATACTTGCTGTAGTATTAATTCATCATACTGAAGGATGATAATTCCTAGTCTCTGCCTCAAACTTCAGTCTCCCTGGGTGATACTAAGTATTTATAGGATGAATCTGAACATAAAACTAGCTTTTTAAAAAAAAATAACAATCTTATACCTTTAAAAAATTTTTATAGAAGATAAATAATTGAATTGAAATAAAACAAAAGTTAGTTTTGATTATAAATTGCTTTGTATTTTATGCCTAGTAACTTAAGCATGTCGCTCTGGGATTGATGGATTTGAAAAATATACTGAATATTAGCTATTGCTATTATGCGAGCGATATGGAGATATTGGGTTTATGTATGTTAATTTGACTCATGTGCAAGTCAAAACATGTACACTCTTAATCAGCAGCTGGCTTAAGATGCTTTCCACACTTGTAAAAAATGAAAAGTACTGCAAGCTATTTTCTACCTTGTCGCTCATGCTGTCAGCTGTACTTACTGTGAATCCAGTGCATGTGGTTTATCTGGGTCCGGGACTGAGTTAACAAAAGCAGAAGAAAATATGTCCCTTTTGTAGGTGGGGGGAGGGGGCAACTTAAATTTTCTTGTTTACGCTCTGAGGAGTACTTCTGTAAAATTTTATGTCAGCTGGGTGTGGTGGTACAGCCCCTGTAATCTCTGTTCTTGGAAGGTAGAGGCAGGAGGTAGCAGGTCACGAGTTCAAGGTCGCCCTCAGTTACTTAATACATGAGACGTGGCCTCTAAAAACCAAACAAGCAAATAAGTATAAACTTGTTTGTGTCACTTGAATTCTTAAGTAGATAGAATTTTGGAGAGGCCCTATAGCCATTTAACGGATCCTCGACTGACATTTCCATTAAAGCTTTAAATCATTCAGTAATTTCCTTGCTTGATAACTAGTGCTGGGCATGAGCCTTTGTAGAATTTGCACAAGGCTCCTGGTCCTGGCAGTCTCCTGGAAAAGATGCTGAATCACCCACCTCACAGAGAACAGCCCAAGCTGTAGCTCTGCTGTCACCAGCACGTCCCAACTCACCTGTGAGGCACTCAGTACCTCTAGAGAGCAGAGGAGGCCAAAGAGCCTGGCTGCCTGTATGGCACTGCCTAGAAGGACCCAGGTTCTGGGGCTCCTGTTCTGGGCCTCCTAGATCCTCCTTGGAAAGAGTGTTTTTCTCAACAGCCTTCCTTGGGGTTCTAAGGACCAACCAGCGATTGGTTAAGTTTAGTAGGAGGGTAGCTCTATAAGAGAAGAAAGGAATATTGGGATAAACTCTGGGGTAAACATCATTTTTCATGAAACTGCCTCTTAATTAATTTTCAATTCTATGAGATCTCCCGAAGTGAGGACACACACAGTTCAACTGTAGACTACATATCATCTAAATGTGATCACATTTGAACAGAGCAGCTTATTTCTCTGTCTTGAACTGTACCTCACTTGTCACTTGTTAACATGGATTTTTGCTTCTATGGTAAACTGTGCATGACATCGTAGTTATGATCTTACCCATGTTAGGCGTACGGTTCCACTGTCACAGACACATTCTCAGCACCGTGCAACCACTACCTCTGTTTCCAGAACTTTTTGCAATCCCAAACAGAAATTAATACTTTCAAAGTTCATTCCTGTTGTAACAGCTATCAGATTTTCTTGCCTGTGAGATGGCTCAGTGGGTAAAATGCTTGCCATGCAAAACTGACGACCCGAGTTCAGTTCCTGGAACCCACAAAAAAACAAGAAGAGGAGACTGACATCTGCTTTCTCAGTCAGGACTTTTCAGGCAAGATGGGAGGCAGAGAATGGCCTGGAAGCTTGCTGGCCAGCTAGCCTAGAAAATGCAGAACAGTAGAGACATCAAGAGAGCCTCAACAAGGTGGAAGTTGAGAATCGACACATGTATGCAGATACATACACACACACACACACACACACAGAGAGAGACAGAGAGGGGGTGGGGAGAGAGACTCAAAGTATTTTTTGAAAAGCTATCAGAATTTCCACCTTGTTAAGGTGGAAACATTATATACTTAATATACTAAATTTAGTTGCTGGTGTAGTTTACTTTTTATTGCTGTGCTAAACTCTGTGATTTAAAGGTAAATTGGGGCAGAAAGGGTTTATTTTCGCTTACAGGTGGCAACCCATCATCAAGCCAAGGGAGGAACTGAACCAGAATCAAAGATCACAAATGATGCTTACTGACTTTCTTCCAGACGTATGTCCAGCTACCATTCTTCACAGTCCAGACCTATCTGCCTATGGGTGGTACTGTCCGACATAGACTGGGCCCTCCTACATCACCTGGCTACGGAAAAAAATGTCCCACAGATATGTCCATGGGCCAATTTGTCAGTTGATGGCCCCTCTTCTTAGGTGTGTCAACTTTGTGGCAAGTTGACATTAAAATCAACCATCATACATGGAATGGTAATTTTAATATAAATGTATGCCATAAATTAATATGGAAGTTTCTTTATCTTAGCTCGTTCTCCAATAATGACACAGAGAGACCAAGGTTTATTTTCAACTGAAAGTATAGTAACTAGGCCTTATAATTCTATTCTAATTCTCTAGTCTAATCTGGTTACTGGCCAGCCAAAATCACTGAGATACTTGCATTTTTGTACTGGTCTGGCCCTTGGCCTTCAGGTGTACTCTGCCTCGATGTCTTCTGGACTGCTTCCTCATGGCGACTCCTCTTTTCCTCTGGTTGTCTCCCTCCTCCCCTGGCTGGCAGAAATACCACCTCATGCTCTCCATTGTCTAGTTACTGGCTTTTCCAGCTTTTATTGACAAGGCAGAGAATAAATGATGAACGTTGTTTACGTAAACTCGAGACAGGAAATTCTTGACATAAGCATTACAATATCATGTCTGGATCACAACAAGGTATGGGCGCAGAAAAACCAGCATTCAAAACAACACAAGGATAAACTTTACATGCTGCACAAGACCATTATGCCCACTCATATATGATTGTGTGACATATAATTTTGTTATATGATAATACATATTATTTACCCGTTGACAGCCAGTTGGCTTCTACCCTTTGACCAATGGCCAGCGATCAACACTGAAGTCCTGTGTTGGTTTGTTTCCTATCCTCAGTTCTTTGAGGACTGGAATTTCTGGGACTTATGGGCACTGAAGGGTTTCCCACAGCAGCTACAACCTAGTGGGTAAATGTTGAAATTAAAACTCATTTGTGGGCTGGAGAGATGGCTCAGCGGTTAAGAGCACTGACTGCTCTTCCAGAGGTCCTGAGTTCAATTCCCAGCAACCACAAGATGGCTCACAACCATCTGTAACGGGATCCAATGCCGTCTTCTGGTATGTCTGAAGACAGCTACAGTACTCATATACATAAAATAAATAAATGTAAAAAAAATTTTTTTTAAAAAAGTCATTCTTTTGGTCTTGACCTCATTCAAATCAACAACTTGGATGTAAGACAGTCTTATATCCAAGATTAATAAAAATTTTACATAATAGATTACATGTAAGATTAATGTATTCTTGTTCCTGGTAGTTGTATTCAGTCAACAAAATGAGGGGAGAAAAAGAGGGGGTGGAGGAGAAGGAAGAAAAACAGAATTAGGTGGTTTTATTTATTTTTTAAAATAATTCCATCATGAACATTAACCCCATGCATCTTGCATGCTTTATTTAATCTCTTCTCGCCCATGTTTTTACTTATATTTCTTCCAGTTACTGACTTACTTAATCAGAAACCATGGATACAGTTTTGCTTGTTTACTTTTTTACATATGTGGTCATGGCGGTGGTAGATGGGACAGGATCTGACTATATAGCTCAGGCTGGAATCTAATTCACAAGCCCCCTGCCTCCGCTTATGAGTACTAGGATTATAGCCATGCATCACTAGACCAGGCTAGGCACAAGTATATGCTCAGTAAATATTTGTTGTTGAGTCAATTAATTGCAAAATAATAAAACCTAAACAAACATCTGATATATTTGCTGATACCCATTTCTGTTTCTTGACACCAAGTGCAGACACATTTGCACCAAGTGCAGAAAGAAAGTGATGTGTCACAGAAGCAGAGTTTTGTTTTCAAAAGGAAAACCGAGATTTTGCTTTTTCTTATTTTATATGGGTGTTCTGTTTGCATGGAAGTGTACCACATGTGTCTAGTGCCAGAGAGGCCAGATGAGGGCGTCAAATCTGGAACTGGAGTTACAGGCCCTTGCTAACTGTCATGTAGGGGCTAAGAATAAACCTTGGGTCTTCTACATGAGTAGCAAGTGCTTTTAATCACTGAGTGATTATATCTGCAGTCCCACAAACAAAGGTTTTAGAGGCAGAGAAGAATCAATGTTAAGAGAGGAAATTACTGGGTACAGTTAGCATGTCCAGAGTTAAATGGAACAGACTACAGAAGGATTTGGATTCTATTTAACCTGGGAAAATGTGGGTGGTGGGTAGGAAGGAGGAGTTTGTGGTGTGGGGAATGGCATTTCAAAGCTATTTGGAAGTTGGAATGAGGTTGGAAATAAAGGGCCTATGCAAACAGTTTGCCTTTAATGAATGAAGCCAACTGAGAAAGAAGCCACTCACTCCAGAATGTACTGGGCAACGAGGGCAGGTTCTGAACTGAAAATCACAGTCTCAAAGAGAAACTGGAAGTTGCTCCCAATCTGATGAAGAAGGTTTCTCTGCTCTGTGTTGGGCACTGACAAATGGAAGATTTAATGAACAAGACTTTTCTCTGCACAATAAGATCAAGCGTATTATTTACTAATGGGAAAAAATATGACAAAACATACATAATAGCTTTCTTTGTACAGTTTCCGTGAAGGACCCTTTAAAGGTGTCTTCTAAGTATTAGAGAATGAGGATATACTATTTTTTTCTGTAAGATGAAGCTTTTAAAGATCATGTTGTATTGATTAGAATGTTTTGGGCTAAGCTGCAGAAAGAGCCTTTAACTAAATCAGTCAGAAAGGAAGTCCACTGGAAAGAAGCAAGCTGGCTTGTGGAAGCCGCAGCCTGGCAGGACCAGGCTGTACTGAAGGAGGCAAAAGGCAGCCTCAGGCTTGTCCACAGGTGCCAAGGAAGAGGTCCAAGTGTGCCTAGTGGGTCCCTCACCCTGCTAAGTGTCAGGAAGGGAGCTTCTGCCAACTTGTGCCCCAGTCTTATGGAGAGCGTGGGCCCTGGCTTTCAGCTGTTTCTAAAGCCAGAAGAAATTGAGGGACTATGACTAAGAGAAAATGAAATGGTGCCCATGTAGGCATACACATCACGTCACCGCTCCAGAGAAAGGCCAGAGGATGACTGTGGGTTGCTTTCCTTACGTCATGTGGGTCCTGGGGATTGAATTCATGTAGTCAGGGTTTTTTTTTTTTTTTGGTTGGTTGGTTGGTTGGTTTTTTTTTTTTCAAGTACCCCACCCTAAGTTATAATGATTTTAAAGTGTAAGAAGCATGCCCTATATAGGATTGTTTAATCATGTTTCCCTCTTTTTATCTTCTTGGGGTTCTGAAAAGTTATTCCCTCTCATGGGTATGGCTGGGACATAGAACCAGAGGGCCATAGTGGTGGAATAATTCTTGGGGATTTTGCTTACTTTGGAGTGGAAAAGAAGGTACGATATTCATTTAACATAGCCAAAGTGGTGTTTAATTTAATTGCATTTGAGGTGGGGTGACCATGGTTTTGATCAGGGTTCTTTGCGTTGCTAATCTGAGATACTCACTCTGAAGTATCTAAAGCCAGGGCGGGATGTGAAGAGTTTGTAAATCTCAGGCCTGGAGCAAAGTCTTAGAGATAGCACGCTTCCAGAGAGCAAAACATGTGAGCCTTGTGGATGCCCACCCCGTGGGAGGTACCTTGTTTTCTCCCCGTTTAGCTCCCTTCTTTCTGCAGCAGAGGCTCTGGTTACCTGGGACAAAAGCATGGAAACATTGTCTCCATCAGAACTGCAATCAGGGATACCGTTGCTTTTGAATCCCAGCTGAGAGAGAAGAGTCTGGGGTTGACCTAGTTTTCATTTGGTTGTTTCGAGGACAGGGTCCACATACAGTCCTTGGGTTGTGAAAGTCTGAGAGAAAAGAATGGGTGTGAGCTGTTGGGTCCCCTGAGACATTCCCTGTGTATGTTGAACAGAGGCAGAAGCTGCGGTGAGAAAGGCAAAAGCATGGAGATGGTGCTGTGAGAGAAACCTGGGAGGACTTTGGTGGTGATTCCAGAAGATGAATCTAGAAGATTCTAGAAGATGGATAAAAAACTGACCTAGTTGGGTTTTTCTGTTGCTGTGGTAATGCACTGACCAAAAAACCAATTTAAGGGAGAGAACAACATTTAAGAGGTTGTTTCATTTTCTAATCCCAAGGTCCTACAGAGTATATCACCTAAGGAAGTCAGGGCGGGAGCTCACAGCAAGAACCTGGGGTCAGGAACTGAAGCAGAGGCCATGGAGGAGCGCTCACTGGCTTGCTCCCCATGATTTGCTTCTTCTGCTTTCTTGTAGAACCCAAAACCACCTGCCCAGGGTTTATACCACCTACAGTTGGCTAGGTTTCCCACATCGATCACTAATCAAGAAAGTGTCCCACAAACATTCCCATAGGCCACTTTGACAGAGGCAATTCTTCAACTGAAGTTGTTCCCAGTCTGTGTCAAGTTGACAGAACCTAACTTGCACAGGACCGCAAGAGGACAATGGCCAAGTTAAGGGGCTTTCTTTTATGGGTGTAGAAATGGCACCTTCTCTCCGAATGTCACAACTAAGAAAGTGCTGACATGGGCAGAATGTCCTTCAGGACCAGGTAGATCAGTCATGCACTGTAGTGTGACAGCCTAGGTTTCTTCATTTTTCTCTCTATTGTCCTTAGTGTGAATTTTATTACCAAGGGACCAGATGCCATTTGCAGCATAGTGGGGTTCAAGGGCAATGGGATGCCATTTCTTAAATACAAGAAGATTCACAAAAAACTCTCCTTACCATACATGGCCGAGAGAAAGGTAACGGAGGCTTCTATACCAGCAAACACTGGGGGTCTGGGCACAAGAAGGCAGTGGCAGGCTATCAGCAGTATGGGCTACAAAGTAGACAATGGGAAATTCAGAGCTTAGGAAAACACAGAGGCCTCTCAGGAAGGAGTCAGAATGGGGGGAGGCCAGAAGGTAGGGCAGGAAGACTGAAACAAGACAGAGGCAGCTGGGCAAACTGCTAAATGCAGGGTCTGTAGCAGAAGTGCCATGGCCGTATCTCACTGTTCATCAACGCAACTGTTAGAACATTCTTTACCTGTTCGTACTGCCATTTAAAAAACCCATTAGCTCTTTAGTAATTAAACTTATTAACCATTTTCAACCTCAGAATTATAAATGAGATGATTATAGCAAAATTCCCCACAGATCTCTTTTCACCTCAGAGTAAGCCAGGATTTATTGGATTGTGGTGGAGCTGTATGAAATATGATTGTTTTTTTATGTAGGTCTTTATTTATAATTTGCTTTCTAATTATAAAAGACACACACACACACACACACACACACACACACACACACACACACACACAGAATTCCACAGTCTTGGTGGGCATCACTGTGTCTAGAGGCTCCTAGAGATGGGATTGTGCTTGGGAGGGAGATTATGTGCACAGTTTTATAGTGGTCAAAAGGGAAGTGACCAGTCTTGTGGACTGGGGCATAGATTTGGATGACTAAGCAGACATCTCACTCATTTTGCTGAGGATATTTTAAATTGTAAGTTTGTTTCTTCTTGTGACTAGCTATTAGTTTAAGATGTCATGAGCCATGCTGCTTCAGACCAGATGCTCTGGGCCTGCTCATTAAGGTGTGGAATTCTCTGCATCCGAGCTAGGATTTCTTCAGGCCACTGTAGCTAGGCTTGTTATGGTTAACTCATTCTGGTGAGAGAGAGAGAGAGAGAGAGAGAGAGAGAGAGAGAGAGAGAGACAGAGACAGAGACAGAGAGACAGAGACAGAGAGACAGAGACAGAGACACTGACTCAGCTCAGAGGCAGTGGTGGCCTTAGTCTGAGTGGATGACCTGTTCAGAGGCAAACATAGCCTCACTTTGAGCACTCTGAGGGGAGAATAGTTCAGCACAGCCATCAGGCAGAACTACATCCCATACCCAACCACTATTATTTCTTAGGAAATGACTCTTAACATTTTATATATGATTGTAATCCATCTTGTAGAGAATATCATATACATGGTACAAGAACATGATAAACAAATTATCGCTTATGTGACAAGATTTGGAAAACAAATACATATGTACAGATAAAACAGGTCTTACCCTCGCTGGTATTTTTGAGTCTCCTAGTTTACGGCCAACATTACACTTTCTTTTATTTTCTATTGTTGATAGTGTGTTGGTTGGTTTTTGTCAACTTGGGAAGAGGGAATCTCAACTGAGGATTGCCAGTATCAGATTGGCCTGACGGCAAGTCTGTGGAGCATCTTCCTGATTTAATGATTGATGAGGGAGTGTCCAGATCACCATGGTGGTACCACCCCTGGGTGGGTGGTCCTCAGGTGTGTAAGACAACCTGACTAAACAGACCATGGGGAACAAGCCAGTAGGGAACATGGCTCTGTGGCCTCTGCTTCAGTTTCTGTCTCCAGGTTCCTGCCTTGGCTTCCCTCAGTGATGGACTGTAACTCGTAAGTCAAATAAACCCCTTCCTCCCACCGTTTCTTGGTCATGGTGTTTTATCACAGCGATAGAAAGCAAACTAAGATGGATCTCTTACTCACCAAAGAAATATGTGTACATGTACACTTTTGCCAACAGAGTTGTAATTCCACAGCATGGTAACCCACACTGCATATGTTGCTATGCCCCTTACATTTTGTCATTTAACAATCGTACTTAAAGATAATTCCTTAGACTATGCCTTTAAACTTTATAATTTGCCAATACATTGGCATATGCTTTATAATCATCATCCTCAATGGCTGTAAAACTTGAGCAAATGCTTCATTCAGTCTTTTAATAAATATTTACCAGGCACCTGCAGAGCCCAGATGATTCTTAGATAAGAAGAGATAAGCCACACCCTTAAAGGAGTGGAGAAGCAGCCAGGTAAACAAGCAATTACAAGCTATAGCGAAGTGCCAGGATAGGAGAAAGCCTCGAGACTTTACACACAGGTGTCGAAGGGTAAGCAAGGCAAGTCATAGGCAAAAGGCAAGCAGAGGACTCTAGCCAGAGCCTGGGCTGTGAGCAAAGGCACAGATATGGGGAAGATGGCTGTAGTCAGGTGACCATAAGGAGTTGGGTACAGCCCCAACTACTTGATCTATCAACTTGTGGTCAAGTGTTCAATATAAATAATGCTACCACATATAGCTTGCAGTATACAGCCTTTCCCATATCTCAGAGTATTTCTTTGGCTACATTCCCAGACCTGGGCCTGCTGAGTCAAAATGTGATAGTTTGACCTGAGAGACAGAGCCAAAACGCTTTCCAAATGGACCGTGTCTCTCGTACGTTGTAAGTGTGTAGACCTTGCAGGGCACTGCAACGCTATGTATAAGCCAGTGCTCATTTGATTAGCAGAAAGTTAAATTACTCCATATATGTTAATTTAGATGTTTTTTTTTTACGTGTTTTGTTATTTGCTTATTGTTTTGAGACAGGGTTTTATTGTGTATTGATGGCTAGCCTCAAACTCAAGAGATTCCCCCTGTCTCCATCTTCTGAGCCCTGGGATCAAAGGCTTGTACCGTTGCCCTGCATCAAGGAATATTTCTACCCAGAAGTTTAGCAAATATTCTACTTTGTGCATTGCTTAAAAATATGTTGAATGCATTAATCTTCACAGAAGTAATGTGGGCTATATGAAGTGATATGGGACGACTCGTGTTTTATTGTTGTCTTTTGTTTTTTAGCCATTCTCCAAATTGCCAATGAGTGATCTGAATTATACCTTCTCCATTGAACTTCTCTCTCTCTCTCTCTCTCTCTCTCTCTCTCTCTCTCTCTCTCAGATAGGTTCTCAGGTATCCCACTGTGGTCCAGAATTTAATATGTACCCGAGGATGACTTTGAACCTCTGACACTCCCACCCCCACCTCCCAAGTGCTGGCAACGCAGACACACAGCACTGTGGTCTATTGATGTTTAAGGTTTTATTCTGAGAGATGTTTTAGGTTCGTGGCGGCGGAGGAGGAAAACGACACACTCCGGCATTTCTGTTATATGACATCCCCCAAAGGCAAAACTGTGGAAATACAAAACATCAGTGGCTCGGGCGGGGGTGGGGAGTGTGGAATGTGTAGGCAGAGCCCAGAAGGTTTCTTAGGACAGAGAAAATACGTGGTATGATGCTCTAATGAGAGACACGTGTCATTAGACGTTCATCTAAGCTATGGATATGCAGCAGCAAAGGCTGACCCCAGTCAGCTCTGGATCTGAGTGATAATTATGTGTCAGAGAAGGTTCATCAAGTTGCCGAAAATGAGCCACGTTGGTGAGGAGTGGTTGTGAAGAGAAACCATCCCTGTGTGAAGGCAAGGGTCCTCAGGGTATCACTTAAGGATAAGGCTAAGTCATCGGTTGGATTTAATTCGAGTCCTTTTTTTTTTGAAAGGTGTCACATAGCTAAAGAGAGACCTTTCCTCTGACTTTTCCTGCGTTCTGCGGCAGCAGACCTATTTATATACAGAAAGCATTACAACAGCATGTGTAGGCTTAGGCAAAGCTGGCCAGCTCGCTTTTTGTTAATAAGGAAATCCACTGCTGGAAGGAGGCCTCTTTGAGCTGGGTGGAGGGAACTAGGGAGATTTCATCACTGCTTGCCAGCGACATGGCATGGAGTAAGTAGTGTTCCTGGTCCTCCTGCCTTTTGGGTACCCTCATTCACAACTGTGATTGTAACAGAGCCTTAACACCCCTGAAAGCCAGGTCCATCTAGAAAGAATTTACTGCAGGTCAGGTAAACTTCTTGCCTTACCAGAGCTTGACTGCAGGTTGCAGATTTTTAGCAAAAGGCAGAGGGAGTCACTTAGCAAAATCCTAGGCAAGAGACTTTGGACCTCAACTTCTCCACTGCCACCCCTGTGTTATCACCTGTGGAGCGTCTTAAACATGCAAATTTGTGGGCCCAATCTCACTGGGTGGTTCTGCAAATCCTTATCTTTTTCTACCGTGGGTGTTTGAAGACTTAAGCAAATTCCCCTAGATGTTGCCACGCACTTCCAAACTGCCATTTCTTTTCTTTCCTACAAAACCCTGTTTCCCTGCACTTGTGCAAAGTGCCCGAAGTGTGGGCATACACAACTGCCCGGTACCTGCTCACCTGTGCTTCTCAAAGTTCCCACCCTTTACTCTGTCCTCTCCCAGAGGTCAGGAGTGCCCTACATCTATAAATACAACTGTGATTTCCCAGAGGAAGACAGTCCAGTATGTAACTCCCGATCCCTTCCTCAGATAGGAAGCAGTTACGTTCCTTAGACCATATTCCATCAAAGGTGGGAAGAAGTTCGTGCTGTGGAAGTGGACCTGGGTCAGGACTCCTCTGGGCCAGCTCCCCTTACTCGCCTCCATTTGCTGGATGACATTCGTTTCTTTGGCAGTTGGGAAGAATGGATTGGTCACGGAGGGATTCAGAGTATCCTTTGAGACGCCCACTCCCCCATTCTCTCCTCTTTAACTCCTAGATCCCTCTTGAGCACCTCAACAAAGCCCGCCCGCGACCCTCTGCTTTGCTGTTGGGTGGCAAGGAGTCCGCTCTTCCTCATAGCAGTGCAGGAGGAGGTCTGTGTGGTTAGATAGCAAGGGGATCCTCTGTGTGTGTGAGTGTGTGTGTGAGTGTGTGTGTGTGCGCGCGCGCCTGTGTGCTGGGAGGAGGGCTCTCACCCAACCCTCGCGCCCTGAAGCCCCTCTTTTTCAGGGTACCCCCAGAGCTGCTGGTGGCCAAGAGAAGGACCCGCATCTTAGCCTCCGGGGTCGGTCCCTCCGCCCTGGCTGCTCTAGTTTAGCGCGCTGCTGGGCGCTCCCTCGTCTCTCCCGGCCGCAAAGGAGAAGAAGGGAAGAAGGGGCGGGGAGCAAGGAGGCAAAGAAACAGAGGGACACGCGGAGCGCGACAGAGGTGGCGCGGCTGCGTCGTGCGGCCGCCTCTCGGGAGCTCCCGAGCACGAGTCGAGCGCGCGCGCGCCTCGCCGACCCAGGCGCCGGGCGGAGCAGCGGGCAGGGGCGGGCGGAGCGAGCGGCGGGCGGAGCGAGTGGTGGGAGGCGCGCGAGCGGGCGGCGGGCAGCGTCTCCGCCGGCATCTGCGCGGCCGCCTCTGCCCGGAGCCCGGGGACCGAGCGCCGGACCCGCTGCCTGGCGCACGGACGCGGGGCTCCCGCTTTGTGCTCCGTGCTGGTTCGACGAGCATTCCCGGAGGCTGTGGCCACCGCGCCCCGGCGGCCTCGGAGGCCCGCGGCTGGAGGTGCCGGATCCGCTCGGTCCGCGCGGCTGAGCCCCGCGTGCCCCATTGCTCGCCGGGCTGCTCCGAGCCGCGGTGCTCCGGGGCTCCAAACTCGGGCTGGCGGGGCAAGTGTCTTCATGAACCCAGAGGATGTCCGGGAAGCACTACAAGGGTCCTGAAGTCAGTTGTTGCATCAAATACTTCATTTTTGGCTTCAATGTCATATTTTGGGTAAGTTGGAGCGCTCCTGGGCTTCCAAGTGCTGTGGCGGATGGGTGGGCAACGGTCCCCCGCCGTGGTCGCTGCCTTTACTTTTCGCCACCCCCTGGGGTTCCTGCCTTAGTCGCGGCGAGAGGCGTCTACCTTCCGCCTTCCCGGCTCGAGCGCGGGGGAGAGAAACACTTCATCCTTTCCAGGACCCGGAGGAGGTGAAAAGAGGAACCAAGCCTGGCAGGGGGCAGCCAGGCCTCAGGGTGGCTTTTTTCTTTCTTTTCTTTTTTTCTTTCTTTTTTACTAAGGGGGCGGGGGGGGGGTGAATAGCTTGGGTACGGATGGGAGGACGGCTGGGCAGTTTGAGAGACGAGGGAGCACACAGATTAGATTTGCTTCCCGTGGGATCTGGATGTTGGGCAGAGCGTGGTGTCATAATGGGGCAGGCTAATCGGGCAGAGCCGACCCCGAGATCCACCTTCCAGCGCCGATCTGATTGGCCGAGGGCTCCGCTCTGTGTTGCCGCGGCTGGTCTGTGCCGTGCTCAGCGTGTATCTCCTTGCACCATCTCGGGCTTTGTGTAGGTTGCAGATGCTGTGTGATGTGTGGCTCTGTAATGTGCACGTAAATAACACGTCCTGCATGCTCCTCTCAGGCAGTAAAGCGCTCCCTTTGCATAATGGACTGGCCAAGTGGGCGTGCTGGGTGGAGGGATTTATTTCTCTGTGTATCCTTGTGGAATAACTAGTCATCAGTCAACATATGTTTCGGTGTGCGCGAGCCTCACGTCTTCCCTTTTTAAAGGGGTGACACACAGCGGGCCGGGTTTTAGGTACCCTGGGAGACATGCAAAGGAGAAGGTGTGTAAGACCTGTTTTACTGGCTAAGCAGGTGAGCTGCTGCTTGCACACCGGCTCCAAACCCGGGCTCTGCTTGGCACTGCCTTGTGTGGGGCGCCTGTTGTAATCAGGCTGGGACCCTACTCTTTTGTTTTGATTCTTTTCTGCGACCTTAGAAACGTGTTCAGCAACCAGACAAAGAGTTCTCCAGGACAAGAGGCGCGGGGGTGGGGGGTGGGGGGTGGGGGGGTATGGTTCGTTGGTTGGTTGGTTGGCATTGGTTGGCAAACCATGTTATTTTCCAGTCCCCCTCTTCCCATCCGGTTGCCTTCCTCCTAGGCACCCCTCTCTCCATGGGAGGTAAAGATGGTTGTGGTCTGTGGGGATATCCCCAAGTTTCTGCGAGGTAAACAATGATCCAGTGGTCTGAATCCAGGGCGTTTTAATTTGGACTCCCCTTAATTGTGGCTGTTTGCTGTCGACATGCACATCTGTGAGGATAGTTATAGACATCTGATGTTCCACCCTCTTCCACTCACTTTCCAGCTTATTTAATTTTCTCTCAGAGTGTGTGTGTTTTTATGTGTGTTTTGTGAAAGGAAAGGAAATGGACTTTGTGTCAACATGTCATCTGTCCCCAGGACTGGACCAGATTGATGAGGGAGTGTGGGAATAAATACCATATACAGTCATTCACGGGCAGTTTTGTTTTTTCTGTCAGTAGTAATATATGGTTCCTGAGAGCACCCCCCCACCCCCCAGCAAATAGAGCAAGAGGAAATTCTTTTCTTTTCTTCTTCTTCTTCTTTTTTTTCTTCTCTCCTGGACCCTTTCTGGAAATGTTTTAAAGTGGTGGGTAGGCATGTTTCCCATTGAGGTATTCTGATTGAGCTGAACTACGAGAGGCAAGGACCCTCACATGGGGCTGCGGGTGTGTGTGTGTGTCTGTGTGTGTGTGTGTGTGTCTGTGTGTGTCTGTGTGTGTGTGAGTGCCTGGGCCTCTTCATTCTGCTTGAACACTTCCAAACCTTCCAAAAGTTGCACATTACAGCTACCAGGCAACAAAAAGCACCCACGGGCTTTCTCTGCACTTTCATAGCGGGGAGTGAAAGGGAAATAAAGAGGATTGGGGGACCGTTTCCCTGGCAGTTTGGTGTAATTTTGTAGAGAGCACAAAGGCAAATTTAGCCCTGTGTCTGGATTAGGCTGCAGCAGAACCCCTCAGTTGTGGAGAGCTTCAACAAAATTGCAGATTGCTTGCATGGGGAGTTCCAGAACAGGGCCCACATCTTGTCTGATTTTGAAGTATTTCTGTGGGCGGGCAGTAGGTAGTTTCGTGGCGAGTCAGAGAACAGGCTGAGGCCATGAAGTCCTTTCCTCTCTCTGTCCTTACAGTGCTGAGGGCTACTTCTAGTCTTCCACGCTGCTCACTGTCTCCAAATGATCTCCGATGTAAATGCCCCATTTCATCAGGGCCAGTGGGCTCTAGCAAAAATCAACAGGAAAACTCCCATGTTATAGTTAAAAGCAATCCACACCAAAATGTTAGTGAACAGAGGTCTGGCAGCAGCTGCAAAACCCTGCACACTTCTGTCTTCAGCCACCAACCTGCCCAGGATAGCAGAGTTGACCCTTCAGCTGTACAGTTCTGACGGAGGAATTGGTAACTGAGACCACGGGCTCCTGATCTTTCGTCTTCACATTGACTAAATTCGAAATTCATTGACGGCGTTTGAACGTAATAGTTCTTGTAAAATAAGAGGGAACACACAGTGGCAGATGTGACAGCTCGGATCTCTTGCTAATCAGTACTCTGACTGTGTTAATCAGTTAACTGCCCTGGGCCTTCGTTCCTCAGCTATTAGAATGAAGAATTTGGTTGAATCGTGAGGTTCTTCCTGTTTCTAACAAAGACTTTGTTGAGTTCTAATATGCCAGGCAAGACACAATCTGAGGGATGAGCAGTAGTCTGTAATGAAAAAGGCATGCACTGGAAATTTGCTTAGTTATAGACAGTCCTTTACTAGACATGCTCACAGGCTAATTCGTTTTTCATTTCTTCTTTGATGTTTTTTTTTTTTTTTTTTTTTCATTTAAAGAAAAAAAGCCTTTCACTGAAGTTTTCTTGCTTGTTGAGTTATTGGTATGGCCGCATATTTCCCTGTCTCTCCCCTCGATCTCAAGTGTGACGGGCGCTCAGAGTCATTAGCTGTATTTTTATTATTAGAATTACAGCTTCATGTGTAAGATCCTAATTCTTTTATATAACAGTGCTGATATTGTGAGTAAGAAAGTCAACATCTTGTACAGATTCCTTTCTTCTTAGTTAGCACAGGGTGGTGGGGAAAACCTTGTTTTTCTTGCTCTATATTGGAAGAACTCAAGCCAGCAGGAATTGATTTTATTGAGGGTGTCACCAGAGGAAGATATGTCTCAGAAACACTGAGTTGTCTTTGGGGTGGAGGAGAGAAGGGAAGAGGGGTTTGTTTTAAGGTCAGTCCTTTGGGGAGTTAATTCCTCTATCCTGTCACAGACCATCTGTAGATGTTTTGTTCTGGACCTTGACTCTTAACTGTTTCTCAGAAAGTAAGTGAAAGCCAACATCCTGGTTACTTACTGCTGCCTAACAAGCCCCCAGACTTTAGAAGTTCAAAACAAAACCTCATTATTGTAGTTCACAATTGTTCCCCTTAGGGAGACTTCTAATCTGGGGCCTCTATGCAGTTGCCGTGAGCAGAGGCTGGAGTTTTTTGATGTTTCCTTTGGGTGGGGAACCCGGGCTGCTGCTCACCTGTGACTGGCAGGTGATGCTTACCTCAGCTGTGGTTGTCAGCTGTAGCACGGCACATGGATTCTCTGAGACTTGAAGCAGCTTCCAGGCAGTTTAACTGTGCTGCCACTTGGCACGTTAGTCAAAGTCCTCATAGAGTCTGCTCAATTGAAGGTTCCGTCTTTGGATAGGGAAATGTCAAGGTCACTTTGTGGAAGGTTATGCAGTGAGCCGGCTAGTCTTATGTCCACTTGACACAAGCTACAGCTATCTGAAAGGAGAGCACCTCAACTGAGGAAATGCCCCTCTAAGGTCCGATTGTAGGGCAATTTCTTAATTAGTGATTGATGTAGGAGGGCCTAGCACATTGTGGGTATTGCTATTCTTGGCCTAGTGGTTCTGGGTGCTATAATAAAGCAGGTTGAGCAAGCCATGATGAGCAAGTCATGGTGAACAAGGTATGACAAGCAAGCCAGTTAGCAGCATTCCTCCATAGTCTCTGCATCAGCTCCTGCCTCCAGGTTCTGTCTTGCTTCATGAACTGTTATATGTAACTGCAAGAGAAGTAAATTCTTCCCACCCCTAGTTGCTTTTGTTCATGGTGTTTTATCACAGCACTAAGATATGTGAATGTCAGCCATTGTTGGAAATGATTTCTTAGAAAACATTGACAGATTGGTCAGCAGAAGCCTTGAGTTGGTTGGTAGGACCACTTGATATTTTCTTCTCCATGCTGTCCAAGGGCTAGAACAGTTGTTGGCTGAAGCCAAATGTCTCTTTGGTGTGTTTTCAGATATTGCTTTGTGTTGCAGGTGGAGGTTTATCCAGAGTAGATGGCAGAAAGTTGCATATGGTTTGTTTCCATGGGGTTTACATTCAAAGAGGAGGGAGATTCAAGGAATCTTGGGTGTCGGGGTGGGGCACTAAGTAGGATGTCTTATCTTATGATTCAGTATAAATTTCTAGATGTTCTGGAATGATGGTACATCAGCCGTTTATAAGTCGTAATTTTTGTTTTAACTTGCTAGACATCTGTTAGCTTCGATGGCAACCATATGGGAGTCTCAATTGCCTTTTGAATTTCAGGGAGAGGGTAGGAAGAAAACTTTGGAAGTGCCACATAGGGAAGTGTGCAGACCTCAGAGGAGTTGGGTCATGGAAGTGTCACATAGGGAAGGTATATAGACCTTAGAGGAGGAGGGTCAGACACACTTAGCATCTCGCCTCTTCCAGGGGTTCACTGTGGGGCTGATGCATTCTCCATGGATGATGTTCTTGAAGGTTAAAATGGAGCCAATGACAAAAGTTGGAGAACCAGTTAACATTCCGCCCTGCATAAAAGTTGCAACGGGGATCTCAGTTAGTTGGGTCTCTCTGTCCTAACGTTCAGATTGGCATGTCTTTCCTTACAACTGGGGAAAGCAATGTGCTCTTTTGATTTGTACATGGCTTCTTGCTGTCTAACCCAGCGTGGTCTCTAATTTCAGCCCATGAGATATTCCCCAGTCTCTGACCAGTAGCCAAGGTTTTAGATACAGTCTGCTGTGCCTAGAACCGTGTGTGTTTTCAAAAAACCACAGCATTACCATTATGATGTCCCTTTTAAAAGCCTGTAAAAGTATCTGACGAAAACATATGGTGATATTTTTGTGACCAATAAAAGAAATTGGAGCACAGAGATGTGAAACGGCTCTTGTGGTGTTGGAGCACTTGCAGGGTTCGCTTTGGGAGTGTTAAGTCTGTTCTGTAGCTGGAGCCCCAGTTTCTCAGTCTGAAACTTATTTTAGAAGATGCTTGTTATTCTAAAATTAAACATCAAGTAAGTCATTTACATCTGTTCATAATTGAAAAGTGATAAAGTTTTTTTGCATATGCCACAATTAACACCACCCACAAGCACACACAAGAAAAGTTTAGGATGGAATGTTCTTAAAGGGTATGCTAGGATAATAAATTATTATGCAGACTGTTGAAAAATTTATAAATGACAATTAGAGTATTAATGAGGGTTTTTTTTTTGAGTCATGTTTATTTCTATGCATAATACTGACTGCCTTAAGATGACTAGCTTCAGAATTCTAACTTATTGTTCAGTACGGGATGATGAGGGCTTCCTGTGTGAGGACCATCTCCCAATCCTGTTCTTAAGCCTCGTGTGTCATGTGTTGCTGGAACACATAGGTATTTAATAACTGCTTGTTGAATGAATGAGTTTCAGAATGTTGAGAAAACCCGTGGGATTTATCTTTCCAGCCAAGGAAGCCTTTTCTTCCAGAACAGACAGCCAGCATCTAAGGGGAATCTGTCTTTGGAACATTTAGTTAGAGAGTTGCATTTGTCTTCAAACCAGATGCATTGTCTCTGAAATTTTCAGCCTCCTAATTTACTGTTGATTTTTCTTTTTTAATTAAAAATATTTAAATTTTTTATGCATATGGATGCTTTGCTTGCATGTATGTCTGTGTACCGCATGCATTCCTGGTTCCTGCAGAAGCCAGAGGAGGATGTTGGATCCCCCTGGAACCAGAGTTACAGATGGTTGTGAGCCACCGTGTGAGTGTCAGCACTCTGAATCACAGAGCCATCTCTCCAAGCCTCCTGGTGTTGAATTTGCACTTGAATTTTAACATATATCTCAAACCTACAGGAAAGGTTAGAGGAAACAAGTGATAAAGTTTTCTACTTCAGACATGTTATTCATACATTTTTTTAAGTTTCCCAACTTGTTTTTTTTTTACCACGGTTAAGGCGGAAGTTGTCCGCCTAATGGGAAGTTGTCCGCCTAATGGCTTTCACAAACACAGTGTGAATTTTGTCTCGAAGGATTCTCTCCTTGATAGCCACAGTACCACCATCAAAGCAAGAAAATTACTCATATCTACCTCCCAGGCCTTGGGTCTCCTTCACTCTCCCAGTCTCAGTAATGCCATTTAAAGCAATGGAATTCAGGCCAGAATGACACGTTATGTCAGGTTCTATCTGTTAAGTCTCATTCAGTCCTTCACTATCAGGGGCTTATGAATGGCAGTGCTGGCTGCTTTCAGTGTGGGTTGCCTGTGGCCTCCTCAAGCGTAGGCTCTGGCTGTGTGTTCTGAGGAGGCAGCGTTCAGGAGGGATGCTTTGCTTCTGTGGCGTCTCATCAGGTGGAAGCGGTTGTTGCTTTAGATGTTTCGCCTGCCAAGCCTCTCCACTCACATAGCTACTTTTATTGCTTTGGCAACTTATAACTATTTTTTTGGCAAGTCCCTTTGAAGCTATAGATTAGCCCATTTCTCCTTGACTTCATACCAGTAATTAATGTATGTCAGCAGCATTTTATGGCTTCTTTTCCATCTTTGTATGTTTCAACAATGAACACAAAATAACCCTTCTTCTATAAGTTGCTTCTGTAAGGTATTTGGTCACAGTGATAAGAAAAGTAACCAACCCTTTGCTATTTTTTAAAAAAAGTGAATTTATTAATTATATCCCAGTTCCTGCCCCCAGGATCCCCTTCCACAGGGTCCCTCCCCCATCTCCCCCCCCTTCTCCTCTGAGAGGGTGGGGGGCCCTGGCTATCCCCTCCTGATCCTGGAGGGGTCACATAAAGTCTCTGCAGGGTTAGGTGCATCCTCTCTCACTGAGAGCAAACAAGGCAACCCTGTTGGGGAATGGATTCCACAGACAGGCAATAGCTTTAGAGACACCCCCACTCTAGTTGTTGGGGGACCCTCATGGAGACCGAGCTGCACGTCTGCTACATATGTACTGGGGGCCTTGGTCCAGCCCATGTATGCTCTTTGGTTGGTGGCTCAGTCTCTGAGAGCTCCTAAGTATCCAGGTTAGTTGACTCTGTTGGTCCTCCTATGGAGTTCCTGTACCCTTTAGGACCTTCGGTCCTTCTCCCAACTCTTCCATAAGAGTCACCAGATGCCAACTTTGTTTAGCTGTGGATATCTGAATCTGTTTTAGTCAGCTGCTGGATAGAGCCTCTTAGAGGACACTTAAACTATCGATGCTCCTGTCTGCAAGCAAAACAAAATATTAATAGTGTCAGGGATTGGTGCTTACCTGTGAGATAGGCCTCAAGTTGGGCCGGTTATTGCTTGGCCATTCCTTCAGTCTCTGCTCCATTTTTGTTCCTGCATTTCTTTTAGACAAGACAAATTTTGGGTCAAAATTTGTGAGTTGTGTTGGTGTTCGTACCCTTCCTCTGGGGGTCCTGCCTAGCTACAGGAGGTGTCTTCTTCAGGTTCCATATCTTCACTGTTATGTGTCTCTTGGCTAAGGTCATCTAAATTGACTCCTGTAGCCTCCCCCACCCCAGGTCTGTGGAACTTCCTAGAGATTCCCCCCAGATCCCCACCCCCAGCAGCTGCAGATTTACATTTATTCTTCTGGCCCTCTGGCCCTCTCTCCTGTCTTTCCCAGGATCCTGACCCCCAGCCCTTTGCTCTTACCTGCCAGGGTACAGGCATCCCAGACCACAGCTCTTCACCCTCATGGGACTTCCTTCTTCCTATGGTGCGAGTTCCAGGCTCCTGCAGCAGCCTTCTGTTGCCTGTGCCTTTATAAGAAGGCTGCCTTGCTTGGTTCTACCCAGAAACTTATATTCCTCTCCCATGCTTCTTCCTTATTTTAAAATAGCCCTGGTATCTTTTCTAAAGCCATTTTTCATCTTTGGAGGATCCCAGGTCCTTCTTGTGTCTCATGGACAGGCTGTGCTCTGGCCTGGTCACAGCCTCTGGTCATGATGTTCTGCCCAAGGTCTCATTTGCATGCACTTTCCTTAATATAGGGACCAGAATGGAACAAGTTTTCCACAAGTCGTTCAGTCCCTCTAGAGGGCAGTTACCCTTGAGCTCTCCCCTTCTCCACAGAGCTTCGTCTTGAGCCAGACTCTGCTGATTTGGCCTGGGAGAAATTACTCTCACATTAGAGAGCTGAGTTTAGCTACTCATCTGAAAGGCTGGGCAACTGCATTTCCAGAGTCGTCATCTTGTATTAAATGAGATTATACATGTGAAAGCACTTGGTAAGAGGCAAATCTCCCAGTGTAAACATTAGTTATTAACCCAGGCATACTATATATACTCATATCCCAACAACCAGGGAATGTTGCTGGCTCAGGTTGAATTTCTAGAGAGTTCAACCTTCTGTCTTCTTTTCAATGAACTTCTGCCAAGTCTATCCACCCAGGGTATACACTAATCTCTGAAACCTTAACCTTTACCCTACAGTTTTCAGTTCGGACCTGGTATCACATAGATCTCCTACTTAAATGGCTATTCTGGCCCATTGCTTTTCAAACTAAGCAGCACCAATAAGGCGTGTTCTACATGGGGGAGGTTGAGTAGGTGTGTCTCTCTCTTCAGAGAAGCTTGGCTGTTAGTTTTATTATTTTGGAATTCCATCGGGTGTTTTTCTTGGGGGTGGGTGTTAGTCAGCCTTGCATCACTCTGAGGAAATACTTGAGGTAGCTAACTGACTTAGGAGGATGAAAGGGTTCTGGCTCACAGTTTCAGAGGTCCATGGTTCTGTGGTCCTATTGCTTTTGGTCTAACAAAGCAGAGTTGATCATCATGGTAGGAGTGTGTAGAGGGAGAAGCTACTCCTGCCGTGGTAGTTGAGTCATAGGTAGAGGGCAGAGAAGGGTCATGGTCTAGGATCCCTTTCAAGGTTATGCCTCCAATGACCCAACTTCCTCCAGAGAAGACCCCATGTAAAGGCTCCACCTCCTCTCAGTAGCACAGAAGCTGCACTGAAGACTGTCGTACTCAATGTGGTATAGAACACAGCAAAGTGTTTCTGCTTAAATTAGAGGAGAGGAGATGAAGGAGGAAGAGGAGGAAGAGGAAAAGGAGGAGGAGGGGGAAAAGGAGGAGGAGGAAGAAGAGGAGGAAAAAGATGAGAAGGAAGAAGAGGAGAAAGAGGAAGAGAAGGAGGAAGGAAGAGGAGGAGAAGAAAGAGGAAGAAGAGGAGGAGGAAGAGGAGGAGAAGAAAGCATTATACCCTTTAGAAGTCCATGGGATTCATCTTCCCAGTCATGGAAGCCTAGATGGCTAAGGTATGTTGGTACAGAGGCTGTAGCTCACTGGTGGCATTCTTGCTCAGTATGCACAGGGTCTTGGCTTGGATCCCCTTCAGTGACAAAAATCAAAATGGTAGGCAGGTAGTAGATGGTTAGATGACAGGGAGTTAGTGAGTATGTGAGTAAATGAAACAGTGGTGCTCAGATGGAATTTTCTCTTTCAGTGTTCACCAGTGGGTGATGAAACTTCTGGAGGATATGACGATTTGTAATTTTACCTCCCTCTGGACACCAGCAAGCTAGAAAAACTTCAAACTCTACATTGGGGCATCTGGTTCAGTAGGTCCAGACAGGGTGGAATTAGTGTTATATTAAAAAAAAAAAAAAAAAAAAAAAACAACCTCTTACAGATGACTCAAATACCCAGGCTGTGGTTTATTTTTCAGGGTGGGAGAGAGGTGTCTTGACCCTCCCTTCCGTTTTTGAAGGAGGCAGATGGGTGTGCAAGTACTTGCAGAAGGGTGATTGATTGATTGCACCAGCACAGGAAGCTGCTATTATTCACTTACGGGGATAAAAAAAATGTAGCCCAGTTAATCCCTCAAGGAATTTCTTATTAATCCAAAAGTGCCAGTTTATTTTTAAACCCACGGGCCCTAAAAACAAAATGAGAGCATGTCTTTAAAGAGAGCGTGTGCCGCAGAGGGTATGCCAACAGGCAGGGCCGTAGAGGGAAGGGAGCCAGTTAGAGCAGGCATCGTGGCGAGCTCTGCACCCGCCTGTGGGGTCTGCCCGGGTAACCACAGATGGTGAGCTGATTGCCGCACACAGTCCTCCCTCTGAAGCACCAACCTCCCAGCCACGGCAGCTCCTCCTGCCAGCTGCCGTGCCCTGGGCTGCCCAGCCTTCTGATGTTGAGAACACTGTCTTCAGAGGGAGGCCTTGACAGAGGTACCTCTGCTACAGTGCGTGGAAGGGGCATTCCTTCTCCCAGATCCAGCTCATCAGTATAGCCACCAGGACAGGTGACAGCGAAACAAACGTGGCAGGCAAATGTGATGTCTTCTTTGTCTTTGCAAAGAAGTTTCAGTGAATAATATCCAGATCATTTTGCATAGAGGAGGTTCCTCCCTTTCCCCCCACATCTCTCCCTTCTTCTCTCCCTCCTTTTTCCCTCCCTCCCTTTCCTCCCTTTTTGCCCCTCTTTCCACCCCCTAGTCTCTTTCTTCCTTCCCCAACCCCTTAAAAATTACATATTTTCATTATAGCCAGGTACCTAAAGTGGAGATATTTTGAAAAAGTTGAAGTTTTGAATAAAAATCTCCATTATCCGAGACATTTCACTTCACTGGGGCTGGACCATCTCCTAGAATTGAAAACAAATAAAAAGCTTAAAACCAAAGTGGCATACAAAAACAAAAACAAAAACAAAAACACAAAAAACAAACAAAAAACCCCGGTGTTGTCTGTATGTGTGTAGGGTATTGCTAATTATGAATTCTAAGGTGTAATTTAAAAATGTATAGTCACCAATCTTATTAGCAGAGTTGTTTCAGGAGTGCGTGGTAGGACAGTTTGCCACCTCACTGCAGGCATGGCGATACTCTGCCTGCTTCCAGCAAGTGTTTGCTGTCTACATGTAGGTTGCATGACACAGGCTCGTCTACTTGCCCAATGCTCTTTCCAAATTACTCTTGGCACCAAGGCTTGAATTTCTAAAAATCTGGAGGGAACAGCTGGTGCTCTAATAAATATTCAGGCCAGCTATTTTAATGCTTTGTACTCAATTAAGTAGTCCTAATAAAAGAGGAGCCCTTGCCCTAAGCATTTCTCAAAGAATAATGTTTTGCTTCTAACAAAAAGTTACTCCCAGTGTTAATATTTCTCCCAAGCAACCTTAAAACTTCATTGCGTCCAGTAGGTCTTGGGACCTTAGACAAATTATCTAGTTGCTGGTGAAGTCTTTTCTTCTTTTGCAAAACGGCACATTTAGTAGTAGTTTTAATATTATTTTTAGTGCTAGGACCTGCATTTGAATGCAGTATTTCACAAGTGCTAAGCAAGCAAGCCAGCCAGCCAGCCAGATGTTCGTGTGTCTCTGCCAGTCAAAGGTAGTTGGTATATCTAGGTTGGGTATTGGGTTATACTCCTGATTGTGTGGGCATCTTGTTATTGAGCATTACCAAACTTATAAAGCCTTTGATTAACATTTTAAAAAGTTACTAATAAAAATAATAATAATAAAAAAGATACATCCCCAGCCATTTATACTCCCCTTTTTCCCCTATTTTGAGACATAGTCTTACTGTGTATCTGTGCCTAGTCTGAAACTTACTATGTAGACCATACTGGGCTTGAACTCACAGAGATCTGCCTGCCTCTGCCTCCTGTGTGCTGGGATTAAAGGAATATGACACCACTGGTTAATTAATATTCTTAACGGGACTATTAAAACCTAGAATCTATCTCAGTCGTGAGGATGAGAGGAAAGATGTGTGTAAGCTGCCTGGAATGTCCTATCTGTATTAGCAGTTGCTACTGCTTTCTCACCACCATCATGTCTTTTGTTGACTTTCCATCCCTTCTTCAGGACCATTAAGATAATCGTAGTGTGTAACATCCACTTTTTGTTCTCTGTAATATTCTGTCTGCATACGTCTATCCTCAGAATAACTGAAGAGAAATAGATCCAGCTGATGTTCACAGTGCTCTTCATACTGTCCTGGATAGAACAACATTCCTATCATGAAGACAAGGTCGTGAATTCATAGCTATTGTTTATTTATTGTTAATTTCTTACTTCCAGTACCCAGTGAATTCGTTACCTTCTTATGGCTGTGACCAAATACCTGCGAGAGACAGTTAAAGGGAGAGAGATTTCTTTTTGCTCACATTTCAAAGGTATAGTCCATCATGGTGGGGGAGGCATGGCATGTTTATGGCTGGGTGATCATATGGCTAGACCTCCTCACATTTGGATAGGCCAAGGTGTGGAGAAAGTGGAGTGCTGGCTCTTGTGTTTTCTAGGTGATCCAGTCAGCTTGACAAGGAAGACAAACCGTCACAGCTAGTTAGAGCGAACCTTCATTTTCTTTGCAAAACTATACTGCCCCATATTAGAATTTTGTACCAGGATGCCAGGTTTCGGAAGCTCAGCTCTGTTACTGAGGGGGTAGGTTGGCGATTGGAAGTACTTTATTTTTATTAGCACCTGTTAAATGTATTCTGAAGCTCTCTAGGTGGCCTGACTACAGTTTCAGCTTTTCACTGTAATGTAAACACTGCATATCAGTGCCATGTTTTATTTTACACACACACACACACACACACACACACACACACACACACATAAATAAAAACCCTGCCAGAGATGATAGCAATGACTTGTGAGTTCCCCTCACGTGCCCTTTCAGGGGATGCCCAGCTAGGCTTTGGCCTGCACCACCCAGATCACTGAAGGATTGAGCCACTCATCTGTGTGACTGACTGACTGGCTTCTCTGGTACATAAATGTGATGTGCTGTGTACTTGTATCTCAATATAGCCACCTGGCATAGAAGGCACCAGCTGTTGTATTTCACCACAGTCTTCCTTCTGGCTAGTCTCCCTTTTCCCTTGAAGGAAAGGAGTCACAGGGCTGGGGCATAAAGAACCTTGCTACTGAGTTGCCACGTAGAAGGTATGCTGAAGACCCTGTACCCCCAACCCCTTTACTCCCCATGATTCCAAGTGCAAGCTCCAAGGGCCAGGCATTGTAAGAGTAGCATGGCCTTGGACAAACTTGTGTCTTCACAGAGTCTTTCAGGTGCCTGCGTGTTGTGTGGGACTCCTTACCTGGGTTCGGTAGTCAGGAAAGGGACCCGTGATGTGGCATGTACCTTGAGCAGTCTCTCACTCGATGCTTCCAGTCTGATGATGACATTTTGAGTCACAAGGATCGGTCCATTTTAAGTGTATTCTTTTCTTTTAAATCAGTTCTGTGCTTAAATATTAAATATACTATTTAAGAGGGAAAAATTTAAAAATATCTCTACTCAGAGGCACACAGTGACAAAAATATGACCTATTTACTTGTAGGTAGCTGTCGGAAACTGCTGGCAGACCGAGCCATAGGCTTGCTTCCTTTGTTATACGAGAGGTTACCAGGTGTAACAGTATTTGGCATTTTTGGCATCAAATGAAGAATATCTCCTTGACTAGAGCAAAGAATGAAGAGACTGGAGCGGAAAGAGCCTCCTCACTCAGGGTTACTTATGGCCATGGTTTGAAGTTGTCTCCTCTGGGACCCCACATCTCTAGGAATCTTACTTTGGGAAACCCCATGTTTAAGCAGTTTGCAAGGCCATATGTGTTTATGAGTTGAAAGTTACAGTTTCTGGAGGTGCTTTGTTTGCAGAATGTGTTGACATGTTTGTCTTTTCTGTGTTCTGTTTCTTTAGAGTGCTGGGCACAGGGAGCAGAAGTCTCCTCCACTTCTGAAAACTTGTGAATCCCATGGTCACTGAATAGTTAGAGTTGAGGCACAAAGGGAAAAATAACTTGGGGATATATCTCAGACTCACAGGAGGTTAACCTTAAATGTTTCCAAAGTCTGTCTTAGGAGGCTCCACCTTCTCCTGTTTACTGTTGGGTTCAACATGGGAATAAGTCTTATTTTATGGACTTTAAAAAAAAAAAAAAAACAGGCACTTACTGTGTGCTTTTCTACTGTGAAAGCAATATAAAAACATTGATAGAATTTTGAAGTAAGGATGCTCATAATCCTAGTAATACTTTAATTGGATTCAACTGGAACTGGAAACTCCTATCCAAATGCTGAAAGCAGCAAACAAATGCCCCAAAACAACCAACCAACCATCCATCTATCCAGCCAGCCAGCCAACCCACCATCCATCCATCCATCCATCCATCCATCCATCCATCCATCCATCCATCCATCCATCTAACCAACCAACCATCCATCCATCCAACCCACCATCCATCCATCCATCCCATCGACCAACCAACTAACCAACCAGCCAACCAGCCAGCCAGCCAGCCAGCCAGCCAGCCAGCCAGCCAGCCAGCCAGCCAGTCATCTTAGAGTTTCCCTCCAGTCATCTGTAAGGCTATGACTTTAACTTCACTTTGAAGTGGATACTGTTACATCACTACCCTTTAAGCATCTGTTTTGACTTTACTAGTGTCTTCCCCCCCATCCCCCCCAGGACAACATTTAGAATAAGTGTTTTCAGCATACAGAGCAATACCTTGTGAATAAACACTGGTTTCAGTCAACCAGAAAGAGGGAAAGAAAGTAAAATCGATAAACCTCCTGCAGGCATTTGAGAAACTGTGTACTTTTAAGAGAAGGAATTGCCAGTGATAAGGAACTTTGCAAAACCATAGCTCCCATCTCATTTTCCGAGCCCTTGACTACGGCTCTCTGTGCTGAACATTGTAGCTGGGATTTCCTGATTTTCTGTTTTGTTGGTTATACCCCACTTGTTCACGGAAGGGCAGCCACTGCCCCTGTGACAGCTCAAGGGGAACAGCTCTGCAAACTTCCTAGATCTTGAATGTCATAGCAGGAATCCTAAGGAAAACAGTGCTTCTTTGGTTCTGGTTCCTTTCGCTTTGCCTGCTGGTCTTGAGAATAAATTGACTGAAGAGCTGTCTGGATGATCTAACTGTATATGGCATTTTCATTTTTCCTTAAGTCTGCAAAATTTAATCATTCTTGGTATTCTCGCTGTATACTTAGAGTGTTTTCAATTGCTTTCTGGCGAGAGTTTGAAACAACTATATAAAAGTTTGAAGTAGTGTCTTACTTATTTTTCCTGAAGATGAAGAATCAACATTTTAAAAATGAATGGAAGGCACCAAACCAACCTGGAAATATCTCTTATATTTCAATTTAATTTAAATATAGATATATATCATTTGATGGCTGTTAAACACCAATATAAATCTTTGGATTCTTTTAAATACAGATAAGTACTGTCTTTGCAAAGATATGTACAGTAATGATTGGAATTACTGTTACCTGACCTCTAAACATTTTTATTCATGGTGAGAGAAGAAAATGTCTTTATCAGAGCATAATAGAAAATTTCAAACTTTGTGGGACATTCTGTTTATTTGTTTGAGACAAGCTAGCCCAGGCTGGTCTCAAACTCACAGCAATCTTTCTGTCTCGGCCTTCCCAGTGTTGGAATTATAGCATGAGCTACCAGACCTGATGAAACTAATCTTTTGAAGTTCCAGAATATAGAGGTCTAGAGGTTCAATATTTACTTGAATAAAATTAATTTTATTTATTGAATCAGCGTCAGTATTTATAACACACACAGAAAGAACACTGCTGTGTTTCTGATTCATAGATGGGACGAGGAAGTGTAGATATGATGTGTATAATAATCTCGCCCTGAACTGCGAGATTACGTCGTCACAACTGGGACGACCCACGCTCATCCGTCATTGCTGCGCAGCTTTGAAAGCACAGTTTTAATTCTGAAGTTCCTTCCGGCGGAATCTCCCCTCTCCTGCCCCATCCTTTCTCTGACTTTAACTCCAGAATTGAGGACGCAGAGGATCTTCTTAAGGGGAAGCTAAACCCCACTTAGTCTTTTAAAAAAAAATAAATAAATAAAAGAAAGAAAAAAGTTAGCCTGCTGCGGAAAGAATAGAAGGTTGGGATTCCTTTAAACAGGAATGGTTGTGCAAACATTTGATTCGTTGTTCTTTAGTAGGTCTATCTAGGGCAGAGTACTGGGAGGGACCATGCTTTAACTGGCCTTCTGCAGACCTGATTATGTAACCTTAGGAGTCACATGTTGAAAAGGACATGAAAAATCATCTAGTCTCTGTTACCTACCAGTCATCTTTCTGCTCTTCTAAGGATTTCTATCCTCCAGCTGCAAGTTATAAAACGGGACAGGGCTTTTTTTTTTTTTTTTTTTTTTTTTTGGTCTGAGATGCCCTCAGCCTCACCTGTAGGGTCAGCGTGCAAAGACAGGGAGAGTGGGAGTCCCTGTGGGTTCGCTCACGGGTCAGGTTTTAGCCGGGGCCAGTGGCGAGGATGTCTGTATACCATTTACACACTGATCTGGGGTGGAGGTGGCATTTGGCAGTGCTGTTGGTAGGATGCCTGAGCGTCGAATCCCCAGGGCTGCCAAGTCCCCATTCCTTCACTCCATTTGGCTCGACTTGACAGTTTTGGCTCAGTCATTTTGATTAACATCAACCTTGCTTATGTTAAGTAACTATTCAGGTTATTTATTATGTATTACTCTCATGCTCTGGAATGAGCGGCCAAGAAACTTCTGCCTCATATGGACTCCATATGCAGCTGTTAAGTTAGCAGCAACACAATTAATTGGCACATAAGCTGCATATTGAGTAGATTAAGCTAGATCGCATAGGCGTTGTTTGAGATTGTTGTCTCCGATATTTAAGAAAGCTATTAGGTGTTTGAAGATGTGGGGGTGATAAAGCATCTCTGAGCTCACATATGTCCTGTTTTGTATTTTTATTATGGGATGCAAATATCCGTGGAATCTTTGTTTGTTTTGCATCGATGAGCTCCGGAGAGGATTAAAGACATAGTCTGTGAAAAACAGACTTCTCTTTATTTCCATTGTTCCTTCCCCACTCCCAGGCTTGGCAGAGAATGCTGCAGTGGGTAAGAGACAGCTTGGGCTCAGATGTAGGCCCTGATACCTCTTACCTGTGTGAGTATGTATAGGCAACATCTTTAGGGTCATCAACGACACCAGCGTCCTAAGGAGGGCTCGTGAACAGGGACTTCAAGAGAGCACCCCACTGTCACGGCATGCTCTGGGTCACTGTCACCTGAGAAGGGTGTTGTCAGGTCCAGGATGTGTTCCCTGAAGGATGGAATCTGTCACTTTTCAAGCTTGCTTTCTGTTCTCCTTCTCCCATGGAAGGAACTTGGGAGTCCATCTTTTTCCTTGGCTAGTGGATCGTAAGGTTTGGCCTGGGGACAGACACCACGTGCTCTCATGTCTGACTGCAGCTGCTCTCCATGTCTGTGTGTTGTTACAGTCTGTTCCTGTGCTGTCACACAGCTTTCCTCTTCTTACGTGGGGATCTTGGTTTGTGCAGGTGCCCACGTGTGTATGGGTATGACCGGATGTCATATCTCAGTTGTCGTCCATCTTGTTTTCTGAGACTGGGTCTCTCCCTGGCTTGGAACTCACCAGTCAGGCTACACTGGCATGCTGGATATCTCCTGTCTCTGCCTTGTTAGTACTGAGATTGCAAATGTGTACCACTGTGCTTGGCTTTTTGAAAAAAAGGGGGTTCTAGGGAATCAAACTTAGGTTCCCTATGCTTGCATAGCTAGTGCTTTACCAACTAAATTATCTTCCCAGCTAGGGGGTCCTTTTGAGGCCATTTATATACACATTATAATTACAATTAAATATACATAGGTATGCCTAACAACTGCTTAAAATATACTAAGTAATAATTATCTATTGAAATAATTTAATTAAATTTGAAGTAATTTTTTTTTTCATTTAGGAACAAAATAAACATCTATTTGGCCCCAACTACAAAAAAAAAATCATTATATGCAAATAGGTATGCTTATGAGATTACTTACTTTATTAACATATAATTCATCTGGATTATTGCATTATCTTAATTGAATTTATGCTTGTATGCTTATAATTTTTAAAATACTTTTAAACAAGTGGTGTGTACAAGCTGCCGAACTTTAAGGGCTCTGGCATTTTGAGTTGTCCGAGAGGTAAAATTCTAGGTCTATAAGAAAAACGTTGATGATATAGTAAAAGATACCTGTCCTGCTGTCTGCTGTGGGCATCTGCAAGCAGAGTTTGGATTGACGTTCACCTTCTGAGCCATCACAGATGATTTCTCTTCCTTCCTTGATGTCGGAGATTCCTGTAGCTCAACCTTAACTTAGACCGACACCATCTTCTGCCTCTTCACGGTGCGGTGCTGTAGTTCACTTTCTTGTCTTTTGGCACATCCCTAAACACAGACAAGTTCCTAAAGGTAGAAAAGTGGGCTGGGGAGGGGGATGAGAAGCCATAGCTGGGGTTGGTTACCGCACTGAGGGACGCGCTTGCCTGCTATTGGCTCTGCCAATGGCTTCATGGAGTTAAGTCATGTGGACCTCAAAGCCCCTTTCCAGGGAGGGCCTTACTGCTTGCTGCCTTTGTAACCTGGGATGTGAGGCTCACGGGAAGGAATCACTGGCATTGGGAGCTGCCCAGGGATACTCATCTCTGTATTTGGAAGCCCACACAGGTGTTGGGTGATTCCTTGGACAGCGTTCCTGGCAGTTGTAGTGAGAGTGAGCTTTACCTGGGCCATGGCTCTGGTTGGGTTCACAGGGAGCAGCCTTTAGCCTTCAGACGTGATGTAATGTCTTTCTCCAGACAAAGAGCAGCCTCTGTGGATAGTGGGGCAGCAGAATCCCCAACATTGGTTCTTAGCTATGATGCCTACCCACTGCACATACATTCTATCTTTGAACTTTAGAGCAAAGAGAACCCAGGCCAGAATGATCCTGCTGCCTCCTGTGCTCTGTATTATAAGTCCTCAGTGCCTGGTCCAGAAGTCTTTGTCTTCTTTCAGGGTTCAAAAAGCAGACGACAGTTAATTTATCATCTTGACTATGGGGTAAAGTCAAATCTAGGTCTGACTGGGTATCTTGTGTACAACTTATCTATATATCCAGTTAGAAGTGCTCACGTATGTCCTGCCTCCTCCACAGAGAGCATGGTTGGGAAGGCGAAGGTTGGTAGTACCTTATAGCTTGTCAGGTTTCTTAGCTCCAAGGATGTCACTTTAGATACTTCTCTCTGTGCCAGTGGGCCTCTAGCAAGCAAAGGAGACAGAGCACGGTACCTTCAGGAGTTGTGTCCTGCGTTGGATGAGAATGAAGCTAAGGCCAAGTGTAATTGGTTGATTATTGGACCATGGAAAAGGAGTCTGACATCAGGTCTGTGGGCAGCCCCTTCAGGGACAAGCTGTAGCCCAACTGAGGCAAAAATGCTGAGTTGGCCAGATGCCTGGCCCTTGAGACCAGATGGAGTGTCCTAGCAAGGTGCTTCTCTGGCAAGGCAACAACGGCCTGTCTTGACAGCGGTTGGCCTCTGATGAAACGGGGCCAGAAAGATCTCGAAATCTGTGTCTGGTATTTATAAGTTGTTTTCAGGCACTCAGCCATGCTGTTGGAGAATGCCTCTGAGCTCACCTCCACGCTGGCTTAGGCAAGTTCGGGAAGAATTTATGATTAACAGTCGTGCAGCTGGTCAGAGCCAAGGACAGTCCTTGGTTCTGAGCAATTTTGAGTGCATTTCTTTGTGAGCTCTACATGCACTTGCTGTCTGTATTGGAATCCCTCCTCCACCCTGCCAAAAAGAATAATATACAGTAATCAGGTTTAAAATTAAGACTTTAGATGCTAGATGGTAAGAGGTGCCCAGGTAAGAAACACGATGCTGAACCTTCGTCCTCTGGTTCCCAGGATGGATCTTACAGGCATCTATCTAGTAAGACCCTAAACGGAAGTAACATTTTCGCTCACTTAATGATATGTGAAAAATTATTAACTGGCTGTGGCTGCTAATTGAGATCCAGCGTAAGTCAGGCTAGAACTTAGGAAGTCAGGAACAGGGTGAAAATAACCACGGATCAGGAAATGAATTTTAATGAGATATCTATGGGAGGGAGACCCCTATTATCTGAGGGCTAGATATGATGATTTCCATTGGTGCTGTGCTGGGTGCTGGGTGGGGGAGGGGCGTCAGGGCTCCTAAGCTGCCACTCTCCAAGCTTTAATTGACATAGAGAGCGGGCGGTCCTTGTGAAGTCGGATGTCTTTGGGTATTTCTGGTGGTGTAAATTCCATCTTGTCTCTCCCATTTTTGAAGAGAATCTTGGTGGTAGGAGCGAGGGGCTTCCTGTGGTGGGGCTCCCTGCCAAAGGAGAGAGGGTCCTCCTGAGATGGCTGCAGCACAGGGGCTGTGCAGAAAGACAACGCCCACCGTGAGTCCTTCTCAGCCAGCCCCCATGGGGAACAGCAAACACAGCGGTTTCTGAAGCTGTGCCCTCTCGTTGTTCGCCAGTGTGAATCAGAGTGGGCGTGGCCATTTGGGGACAACATTGTCATCTGTTGGCTGTGCTTCTCATCTTTAGTTAATGATTTCATTCTTTAAAAAAAAAACTCTACACATCAATTTTCACATTTATGGTGTTGTTTGTGGAGTAGTAGTCTGTAATAACTTCAACTCTTGGGCTCACTGTATTTGTTATCAAAGTGAAGAGGGTGTACCAATTTTTTAAAAAGCAATTTCTCTTTTAACTATGCATGTGAGATATTAGCTAGTTTAAATGCATATGTTAATAGAAAGACACATAGTCTCTCTACAGAGTCCTGGATGTCCTAGAACTCACTGTGTAGACCAGGCTGGCCTCACAACACACAGAGCTCCACCTGCCTCTGCCTCCCAAGTTCAGGGAACATAGACATGCGTAACCATGCCTGGTGAAAGATGATTTTTATTATGTAGTTATTTTACTGCAAATAATTAAAGGAAAGAAAGACTTGAATATTAACACACTTTTTAATGCCATTGAACATAAATTCTAAAATGCTGAAGTTTTTTTTTTTCAGGGCTTTGGGGAGGACTGAAAAGACACTTGAGGTGGGGCTGTTCCTACCCTCACATCCAGGTACCATAGTTGTCTACTGTAAGAGCCTATTTTTGGGTTACCACTTGACTTTCGACAAAATCCATGCTAACTTCTCCCAGTCCCTTGGCTCCTGTCTCAGAGGAGCTGGGTCAGTGGGTTAGGCACCTCCCTAGGAGCCTATAGGACCTGTCCTGTTTGTCACCCGCTTCCCCTCTGCCTCTCTACAGATAAACAGGGCTTGTATTGGACATTTGATAGTGGAAGACAGTAGGATTTGGCAGCAGAGGGCCTGAGTTTGAATCAATTTCTCTCTCTCTCTCTCTCTCTCTCTCTCTCTCTCTCTCTCTCTCTCTCTCTCTGATAGACACACACACACACACACACACACACACCATACATAATACTGAGGAATGTGGGTCAGTGTGGAATGTGTGCTTAGCCATGGGTCCAGTCTGTAACGTTACAAAAACAGAACAAAATTCTAACTCTGTTGTAAAATTAAACGGGACAGTTAATATATCTTTTTTCTTTTGTTCAGTTTGACACATGGGATGTGGGTATGGATTTCTCTCAGTCAAAAGTGCCACTCGAGGGAGGGCCTGTGCTCTCTTTAGTGTGGCTGGCTCTGGGCAACCTTCTTTGTTGTTTCGGAGCCTGCCCTTTTCTCTCCCTGAACCCCATTCTCTACCTGATGATTTTTGAGTCAGGCAGATTGTTTTTTTAAGGGATGTATCAAAGTTGCCTTTAAACGGTTGATTTACAAGATGGCTGTTAAAGTGAGGTTTACAGGCTTTCAGATGACTTGGGCTCAGTGATCTGACTAGGTCCACTGTCACAACAGTTCTAAACGATGGTGCCAAGATGAATACATCATCAGCAGCCCACTGCCTCACGTAGGGGTCCCGTGGTAGATGGCACCATCACAGTTCCTCGTCAGGATGCCCCCCAGAGGTGACTCACTTAGGTCTTTCAGGTCCGCGAGGGAGAAGATCTATACGAGAGACTTTCATCCTAGGCTTTGGCAAGGCTTGGCTCCCAGAAGGCATTCCATAAATTGTTTTGCACGCTTGAGTGACTGAGAAAACATGAAAGTGCTTAGTTAACTGTAAAGTGTTAGTCACATGTGAATTACTATCCTCCCATCCCCGTCTGCAAAGTAGACCGAGGCTCAGGTGTGGCAGAGGAGAGCCATGGAGATCAGTGAGGATGGAAATGCCCACCACGCTTGCCTTCCTCTCCTCTAGCAGTTCTGTGTTCCCTAAACTTGAAAGGTTGACAGGTTAGGCTATGAAGCAGTTTCTTTCTTTCTTTCTTTCTTTCTTTCTTTCTTTCTTTCTTTCTTTCCCCTTCCCCTTCTTTCTTTCCCCTTCCCCTTCTTTCTTCCCCTTCCCCTTCTTCCCCTTCCCCTTCTTCCCCATCCCCTTCTTCCCCATCCCCTTCTTCCCATTCCCCTTCCTTCCTTTTTCCTTCCTTTCCTTCCTTTTTCCTTCCTTTCCTTCCTTTTTCCTTCCTTTCCTTCCTTCCCTTCCTTCCCTTCCTTCCCTTCCCTTTCCTCCCTCCCTCCCTCCCTCCCTTCCTTCCTTCCTCCTTCTCTTCCCCCACTTCCTCCTCTCTCCCTTTCTCCCTTCCTTCTGTGTAGTCCTGGCTGTCCTGGAACTCACTCTGTAGACCAGGTTGGCCTCAACTCACAGCCTCCTATGCGCTGTGATCAAAGGCATGCGTCACCACCGCCCTGCAAGTGGAACAGTTTCTAAGGAGCAGAAGGTTCCAGAAGGTCCCAGCTCCTGTTAATCCATTTATAACAAACGTGGAGATCTTTCCAAAGGACGGACATCGTTCATCTCTCCTGCCACTCTCGTCTTATGGACTTATAACACTTTAACCCTTTAACTATTTCCATCTGATTCTCCCCAGCACGTTTCTGTCTTCGTCTGTAGGGATTTTATCTGCCACCATTTTCTTGTGTCCAAAATATCTTTTCTCCCAGAGCCATAGACCCCTTTCATGATTCTTGGGTGGTTTCTGGAACCCTCTATTGAGTGAGCTGGGATATATCTGGTAAGATAAGGGCGGGGTCACTATGTGCTTTTAGAGTCTGGCTTTGGGACAGAGCAGCTACCAAGGAGCCCCTTCCATGTGTGGGCTTATTTCTGTAGCAAACATTTACAAACTGCACATGTTAAACCATCCATTTAATGAATGGAATTTGTTATAGATAACAAAGGAGAAAGGTACATTTTTGTGCATGTCACTTGATAGTATTTGAAATGAAAGTTGTCATTAGTTTCTACTGTGATGATGATTTTATTTTAATTAACAAATTGTTGAGTGTGTTTGTGTGAGCGCCTACATGTTAGCGCTCAGGCGGGAGGATCAGAATATAGCTCCAAAAGCCAGCTCATTCCTTCTACTGTGGTCCAAGGGATTGAAATCCAGGTCATCAGGTTTTTGCGGCAAGTATCTTTACCTGATGGACTCTGTCACCAGCCCTGATCATTCTATAGATGCCCGAGAATCCTTACTTTTCTATGTAGGAGAGTCTAGATGCTGTTTCTTTGCCTACTTAGGATGTATTTTTGGAGTTACTGGTTCAGGGTGGTGCCACCATTGTAAGCATTGTGGTTCCTTTATTTATTAGATTTCTCTGGAAGGATGACTGTCAGTCATTGTGAATTCTGTTTGAGAAACAGAATTGCTCCTCAAAACGATGAAAGTAAGTGGGGACCAGATATGATTTTAAAATTTTCGATTTGGAAAAGCACCTAGGATTCTGGTGCTCCATCTACAGAGGAAGGCTGACATCAGGACTCAGCATCACTCGGAACTCTCAGCTACCTCGTCCCTGGCTGTGCTACTGGGTGGCATTCTGAACAGGTCACCACATACATGGAGAGTTACCGAGTTGTTTAGGTGGGTATGTCTTGTTTAGATCACTGAGCAGGGTGGTGATTTATGGGCGTGGAAACCTGCGGTAGGGGAATTTTTCAAGTTTACATTTCATTTTACCATGCTCGCCAGGGAGTTTTGAGGCCTTGTGAACAAGATTACAAGGCCACCCTCAGGCAATTTAGGATTATATAAGGAATCTTCTTTGCTCCTTTACACCCAGGCTCCGTTTTTCCAGCTGACCCAGAATCTTGGTTAACCTCACTGACTTCCAGATTTGGCATGGGTCCATTAGTCCTTCTATGTGTTGACATCACCCTGGTCCAGCCTCCAGCCTCCCTGCAACTATTACCTGCATCCCGACTGTCTCCTGTGGTGCATGTATTACCTGTGTCAGACTGTTCTTGCCCTGAAAGTGGCTCGTTTCCCAGAGTTATCTTGAGGTCTTATGCTCTTCTTCCTCTCATTCCAGCAATTCCCCTGCCTCCCAGTTAGGTTAACCCTTAAAGGATTCTGTCATCCTTCCCAGGACTTTTCCTTCCAAGTATCTATCATAACTGGATCAGATCACTGTTGCCTATTCTGGTGATTAATTGGGAACTGAGCGTTCAGTTATAAGTGGACAGAGCTATTGATAGTATATTCCACACCTACACAGGGCCTTAGATAAGTGCTCTGGGAGATTTGGTTTTCAATGACCATGTGGTTTACACCCATAATCCCTGCAAAATTCTTAATAGTGACCCCTTTGACTTTGACAGTTACTAATTTGAGGTGACAGTATGTACGGTGATTTCTCTTTCTTTCTTTCTTTCTTTCTTTCTTTCTTTCTTTCTTTCTTTCTTTCTTTCTTTCTTTCTTTCTTTCTTTCTTTTAGTCCCAAAGTGTGAAGCCATTGAAGTAAAGGATTCCATTTTCAGGCTTCTAGAGATGGAGAGCTGGCTTGCAGGTGATACGGCTTTATTTTGCTCCTGATTGAAGATACATTCTGTTCTAAAATTTGGCATTCTATGCAAATGCAGAGGCTTTTTACATTTTGACGAGGAAAGAATATTCTCTATGCACCTGGGATTTCTAATGTGGTGTCGAGGGGCCCTGGGCTGTTACAGAAATGGAAGATAAACAGAGGGTGGTAAGGGAGGCCCTTCTGCCAGTCAAAGACTTGATCAGAAAGAGTGGAGGCTACTGCTTGTATTTTGGGGAGATTTTTCTCATTTCAAAGGCTCCTGGTTTCTAGGTGGCCATTAATGAGGGAAAGTATGTGATTTGTGGGGCCATATGATTAATGGAGCCATCTGATAGTCAGGGGCGATTACCTGGAATCACCTGAGGACACATGATTAGTGAGTCCTCTTGTTACTAGCTGGGCCACATGATTGGAGAGACTGTGATCCTGAAGGCCATGTGGTGTGTGAAGGGACCATGGTTCACGGGCCATTGAGGATCATGTGATCACTAGGAACCAGGTAGTTAGTGGTACATCGAGGGGACATGGGCTTCCTTTTCTGTGTCCATGTATACTCACCGAAGGTGGGGCAGACAGTGCCCAGTAAGCTTGATGAATCAGAAAGAACCGAAAACTTGAAAGAGGGCGTGAGGCCCTGGTTTCTAAGACCTGCTCTCACGACACCCCTGGAGACTCAGCTTCTCCCTTTGACTCCTGCTGACATTGGCCTGCCTCAGGGAAGGCTCTGAAGAAAGAAAGCACAACAGTGCTTTGCAAGGCACTTTCAAATTGCTGGGTCCCTTCAGGGGAAAAGGGCTTTTTGTGACACTGGTCTGAAGATAAATTTTTATCAGATTCTGTAGCCTGAGGTCTCAGTAACAGCGGAAAGCCCTTCCAGGTGGCCTGGCTTCCGCACTGCAGGCTGGACCAGATTGAAGTGGTGGGGATTCCTTCATGCTAGCCCTGCAGCAGGCCCAGGTACCCCAGGGGTGTTCCTGTGGAGTCAGAAAGAGGTGCCAGAAAATGAGACAAACCTGTGAGAACCCTGGCAGGTGGTTGATGCTTGCTAAGGGCAGGTGCATGCAGTTCCCATGTTCGGGTGCTGCTGCAGGATCAGCGTGGAGTATACTCATGACACGTGACACGTCACGTGCTTTGGACAGGTCAGGATGCAAATGAGGTTGGGAAGGGAGGCTCTGTGTTTCTTTCTGAGTATCAAGGTCATGGGACGGGGTGTGCTTTGCTTGCTGTGGAGAATAGAGCCACTCCAGCGTTAGAACGTGGGGGATACACAGGCCTCATGATGATTTGCCAGCCAGATGATTCAGCAGAGTCTTTTGCTAATGGTTAAATATCTACAGCAGGCTGAATTTGGATTGGCTGAGGGACAAGGTGAAACAAGGTAATCATAGTTACATGATTTTTTTTTCCCCCAAGTTCTGGCATCTTGTGTTCTCTGCCAACCAGAAATATTCCAGCAGAATCGTGGTAATGCTTCTCATCTGTGCAGCCTTCCAGATGGCAGCTTCTCAGCCAGCGAGCAGAAGAGAGCTTTGGAAGCCCAGGGGTATCTCAGTCCTTTCCTCGGCCTGGCCCAGGGAACTCTTGTTCCATGTTTGTACAGGATGCCAGAACAGGCCTGGTGTCTCATAAAAGGCCTTGGACAAGGCCTGGTGTGGTGGTGCACACCTGTTATTCCAGCTGAGGCAAGAGGATTTTCAGTTTGAGGCCAGCCTAGGCAACATATTGAGATATTTGTCGCTATTGAAAAAACAGACAAAAAGCCACCAGGCCTCAAATCTCAAGGGTGAAGGGTGTCATTTTCCCAATAGCAAATGACCACCTGAGTAGAGCCCTTCAAAGGCCTTCTCAGAGAACTGGCATCTGAGTGGACGTTGTTTGTTGCAGAGAGAGGGACTCCCTCCTGTGGGCAGCACAGTACACACAGCAATGCTCCATGAACACTGCTTTTCAAGCTGTGGCCCAGCCTATATCAGTACCTGGCATCAAGACACCCTTCCTCCCTGGCAAGCATTCACTTAAGTGACGGTCATAGAATGAGTTTGTCTGGAACTATGAGATAACTGAATTATATCTTCTACTGTGGGAGCCCATGGTGAGGGGAGGAAAGACACGTGAATACACACACACAGAAGAGAGTGGTGTGTAAGCCTGAGGCTGGGCCAGTTGAAGAACCCTTAGGGAATTGCTGCACACAACATTGACCGTATTTCCCCATGTGTTCCAGCGACCGACCTCTAATAGCTACTGGGCTTCTTTTGTGGATCTTGTTTTTTTTGTTGTTTGTTTTTTTATCCACCCCCCCCCCCCAGGGTTTCTCTGTGTAGCCCTGGCTGTCCTGGAACTCACTCAGTAGACCAGGCTGGCCTCGAACTCAGAAATCCGCCTGCCTCTGCCTCTCAAGTGCTGGGATTAAAGGCATGCTCCACCACTGCCCTGTGGGTCTTGTTTTTTTGTCTTCAGCTTTCTTCTCCTTCAGTCCCTTTGAGAACCCTTTCAGCCTACCCTGGGTGTGCTCTACTGGAACTCTTACACTGTTCTGTAGATACTCTGAAGAGACTGTTATTTTTCTTGCTAATCTTGATTGTAACTCGATGAAGGCAGGTAGCCACATCAAATGTAGTTAGTACAAATGGCAGCAGGCTCGGGCAGTGTTAGGGCCAGATAGACCATGGTGACAGACCTTCAACACCACTCTTAAATATAGCCGTGTGTGTGTGTGTGTGTGTGTGTGTGTGTGTGTGTGATTTTGAAAATGTGGTGCTTTTTGTAGGCCTGGGGAGGTGGCTCCCCCAATAAAATACTTGCCTGGCAAGCAAGAGGATGTGGGTTTAGCTCCAACTGTTCACATAAAAGGCCCAGTATGGCAGCATATCCCTGCTATCCCAGCATGAAGAGTTGGAGACAGCCATTTTAGCCAAACCTTGAGCTCCCGGTTCAGCATGAGAACTTATCTCAGAAAATAGGTGGTGAGCAAAAGAGTAAGGCACTCAGCATCAACCCCGGTCTATACACACACACACACACACACACACACACACACACACACACACTTTATGTGCGCACACACTATTGTTTTTGTTTTAGAAAAGCACAAATTTGTGGTGGGCAGCCCATCATCATTCACTTAATGTTTGTTCATTCATTAATTCATTCGTTCATTCATTCATTCACTCACAGGCTATACTTTTTTTTTTTTTTTATAAGACCAGATTTTTCTCTTCAGTGATATTTTTTGAATCTTGGATATTTTTACCACTCTGGGGATTTTCTTTCAACTTGATAATTATTTTGATAAAGCTTTATCACTTAGATGGTGGCTTAGAGTTAATTCTTTTCTATTAAGTACTTTTTAGAAGATAAACCTTTTGAGAAATCACCACATTTTATTAATGACTTGTGAGACTTAGCAGCAACTTACATTGATAATAGTGGAATGCGCTTTGGGTAGAAAATTCTTCTGGCTGACATACCAAGGTAGAGATGAAGATGTGTGCAGATTGTTAATTTAGGCCAGTGTGTCAAGATAACAGAAGGCTGGGAGTAGTCTCTGCTGATTTTTCTCATGTAGCACCTAAGAGGTGGTGGGCACATGCTTGCATGCCAACTTGCACAACTCTCCAGGTGGTCCCATGAGGTGCCTGCAGTATTCTTCATGTGGTATGGGGAGGGCCTGGGAAACGGAGTAGTTGTGAGGTTTGATTCTGTGCCCACAAATAACCCCGCTAAAACTGAAGGTTTCTAGTTACACAGTATAATCTACAACTGGAAGATTTTGAAATTATTAAGAAACAATAGCATTCTTTTGGCAGTTTATGCTCAATGCGTCTTTTAAAAGATATATGTATGTATGTATGTATGTATGTATATGATTATTTAGCATTGTCTCTCTTTACTTAATTGTGCTAAACTGTCCATAGCCATGATGGTTAATTTCGAACCCATTTGAAAACAGTGTTGTCACATTTTCATTGCTAAGAGACACTATCACTTTCAAAGCAAAGGATGAACTTTGCCTTTGCCACTGGTGCTTGTGAGAATGTCATGTAGAGAAATGTTGACGTCACTTCTATGCAATACCAGCCAACGTGTGCTCTCTGAAGCCTTCCTAGGACAGGGTGCATAAGATACAGATGTTGGCCGGGGCTTTGTTTTAAGATCTAGGGTTGTAGGCCACTGGAGGTGGGCAGTCCTGGGGATGTATTGGAGTTCTGGAGTCCATACAGCTCTCATGCCTTATAGAGGGATGGTACTTTCCTCCAGTTGGTAATTGTCCTGGGAATGTGTGCATGTGTTGCTAAATCTAACTATTTTCCAGTAGTAGTTGGAACCCCACATACTCTGAGTTCATTTTAATATGCAAGAATAAAGAAAGTTCCAATGAAAACAAACATTAGACAGTCCTAGGGGTGGAGGTAGACTTTGGAACCTTACTGTATCAAATCTATGGACTGTCCTATTGGCATCATGATCACATGCCTGCTTTCATTGTCCTTTCAAGGTTTGGCTATACTCTGTGTATCTGTGCCTTTCCATGGCTGCTTGCAAGTTAATTTTTTTCCCCCTAAAAAATTTTAAGTGTTCTCTTCTACCGGATAGAAGACTGGGGGCTTTTTCTGAGTCTCAGTTTGAGTGGTAATCACTTGGGATGCTTCTTTTGTGTGTTTGTGCTTTTCTGTTCAGAACAGGGAACACCGTTAGGTAACACATAGAGCTTGAGTTAAGGGGTCATTATCTGGGCCCGCTCTACATTACACAGGGGTTCTTATAGCTGTGGTGTTTGTTGTAATGAGATTTGACCTGCCAGGGGAGCCGTAGAGGCTTGGGAGAGTGTTCAGTCCTTAATATTGGCATCTAAATTCTAGGCATGTTGCCTGCAACTTCCAGTTTCAAAAAAAATCTATGTCAATCTGTTCTTTTATAACCTAGTGCAATTGCTTCCACCCTCCCCTCCGTTTTATATTTAATCATTCTTGCGGCTCGCAACACCAGACCAGTCCAAAGATTTACTTTTTCTATTTCCAACCCCATCATTAATTTTATGTAAAAAGTATGTTTTGCGTTAGAGCAATTGGTGGAGATCAGGCTTGGTCTCTGTAGGGAGAGGAGAGATGTCATTTACAACAGAGTTTATACAGATGAATGTTCTGCTACGTGCTGTGTTTCCACTGTAATCCAGGGGGTTTGTTTGCATTTACACTGAAAAAAAAAATGACCATATTTGGGCTGACTCTAAGCCAATGTGATATACTCCCCAGAGTCTTTCTTGGAGGTGGGGGTGGGGGGCAGGGAGCAAGGTGAATAGAAACATCTGGAAGCAATAGTTTGTTCCCCAGTTTTCTTTGTATTTCATTCAGAATATTTCATGTGTGACTCAAATTTTCTAGCCTCTTTTTTGGGGGGGGGTGGGGGGGAAACAATTTCAAACTTCGAGGAAAGCTGCAAAGAGAAATGGAGCACTGTGTCCCTTCATACAACTTCATCCCCCGGGTTTGTCCTCAGAACGGTGGGTGTGCAGGATCACACCTCACACTCTCGTCTCCTGCCTTATCTCGGTCTAGGTCTTATTAACTTGAGCTCAGGCTGGATTGCAGCTCCCTGCAGCCTTCTCAGCCTCTGGAGTGTTCGGGCTTTATGGTGTGAGTCACCACACTTGGCCTTGGCCTTGGTTGTGAATTTTTTTTTTTTTTTTTTTTTTTTTTTTTTTTTTTTTTTTTTGTGTGAGTTTTTGGCACAGAAAACCCTTTCTTTCCTCAGAGGATGTTCTCTGTTCCCTTCCCTTCCTTCACTACTGGCTGAGCTTGTGTTTCATTCTGTGTTAGAGGCAGGGTGTGTCCTTGAAGACCTGGAGTTTCTCCCCTCTAGATTACTACAGTGATTCCTTAGTCAACTATTCTTTATATGGGTATTTATTTATGTGATATTTATTCTTCCACCCAGTAAAACACACACACACACACACACACACACACACACACACACACACACACAGAGAGAGAGAGAGAGAGAGAGAGAGAGAGACAGAGAGACAGAGAGAGACAGAGAGAGACAGAGAGAGACAGAGAGAGACAGAGAGAGACAGAGAGAGACAGAGAGAGAGACAGAGACAGAGAAAGTGAGAGTTAGTTTTGAAATCATGCATTTAATTAATGGATCAAAATATTTTGAAAAAAAGTTTGTAGCAGCGTGTATGGCATGTACACCCTCTGGCTCTGGGGAGGCAGAGGTGAATGGAGCTTTATTACTTTGAGGCCAGCGTGGTCTAAATACTGAGCACCTGGCCTTACAGGACTACATAGTCAGGCCCTGTCTCAGAACATATACTCATAATTATTGACTATTGACAGAGCAGGTGCTAGATCATTTCCTAAACAGCATGATGTAATGGATATTTCTATACAATTTACATATTCTGGGAATAAGACATAATCTAGAGAAGATCTAAAGCATATAGCGGGGTATGTTTAGGTCCTGTGCAAACGAGGTACCATTTTATGGAAGAGACTTAAGCATCCAAGGACTTAGTGATCTGGGAGCCCCCGAACTAGTCCTGTAAGGACACCGAGGAACAGCTGTGCTTTGGAACTCGCTTGTGCCACATGGCCTACACTTATGAAGAAAGCCAGTTAGTAATAAAATCCTGCCCTCGTGCAGCTCGAGTTTTAACGGGGCTAACAAATGAGTAAGTAGTAAATATGTTAGATCTTGATAAATGCTGGAAGAGAGTCAAGTCAGGAAGGGGAGGAGGCGGGAGGAGGGAGGGAGGAGAGGGAGAGGAACAGAGAAAGACTGGATGTTCTTGATAAGAGGGCAGGGAAGTCTCCCATGAATTTGATTATGGAGCAAGGATCTGAGGGAAGAGGCCTAATGGTTCTGGGCAGGGAAGCCTTTGGAGCAAAGGCTTGTTGAGAGGCATCCTGGTAGCTGGAGATGGGAGAGAACAGAAAGGTGGTGTTCCAGTATTGGTTGTAACGGAGATGAGAATCCCTAGGAGAGTTTCGATCCCAGAAGCTGTAAGATCTGACTGGTGCCTTACAAAGAACGCCTTTTGTTCTTTGAGCAGAACTGGTGAGGGACAAGGTTAAAGGCAGAAGGGAGAAGAGTTAATGCAGGCTGGGGTAAACTGCACAGTGGCATGTTGAGACATCAGAGGCACTCAGTGGTCATCAGACTTCATCTTCATCATCTTCATCATCTTCATCACCATCACCATCACCATCACCATCATCACCATCACCATCACCATCACCATCGTTTTTTGAGACAGGGTCTCACTAAGTAGCCTTACCTGGCCTGGAATTTGCTATGTAGACCAGGCTGGTTTTGAACGCACAGAGATCCATCTGCTTCTGCATCTGGAGTACCGGAACATGAAATATACTCATGGTGATAACAGTGGTAATAGCAGGAAGGAGAGGAGAAAGGCTAATTGTTGAGGCTTTATGTCAGACTCAACAGTGTCTCACGGGCATGAACTCAATGAACTTAGGAAGCAGGTACTAATTGTTCCTTAACAAACACCACCTTGTGTGTGTACCACCATCCTTGGCTGAGGATCAAACCTAGAACCTCATGTTTGCCAGGCAGACATGCTGCTCTTGAGGTCTTGTGGCCTCTCTCAAACTTTAGAGCACATGGGGGTTTCCTGGGCTGTTTGTAACCAGTGCTGCTTGTTGCTTCGCTAGGAACTTGGAAGTGTTTCAGTCTCACCTGTATTAGTGTGAGAGTGGTCCTTGAAGCTTATGTTGATAGATACAGGAGCGAGTTGTTTTGGGATGAGTGAGTGATTGGGTTCTGGAAAGTTCTTTAGAGATACTTAGCTATGAAGTGTTTTCACTCTTACTGCTTTCATTTGTCAAGAACACATTACCCAGCTTAAAGATGTGGTCGTATGAATTTTCTCTCGATATTTATCTGGTACAAAAAGATATCACTAGGCATAGCAATTTTTTTTCCTGAGAGAAGTTACATATTTTATGAACTAAACACAAGACTCTGACATTCTCTTTTTCTGCCCCTAAACACTTGGTTTTCAGAAAGAATAAATACATGCTACCAACACAATTCATCCACAGAGAAGCTATTAAATGTTTCAGTAGGAAGTCGGACTCAGGGAGTAGGTTAAATGGAGCCATTAAAGGCGGACAGGAGAGAGTACCTCATGTTGGGCCCAGTGGACCCGGTTGCCTGCCCTTGCATTACAGCAGGACTTAAAGGAAGGAGAGGGTTTGGCCCTCTGACTAAAGATTGTTAAGGCCTAAGCTTTGAGGAACATTTGGTTCTTTTGTGAATTAACTTCCATTTTGCCTGAATAGTATTGGGTCAATTAAGAAAAATGAGTCATGCTTTACTCGGGCGATGCTAAGGTCAAGTGCACACATCCTTTGGAACCCAACTGGGTCTGAATCCTGTTCTGGTAGGCAAGGCATGTTACCTTGGGCTTCCTCCAAGGAAGGAACAATTAGTACCTGCTTCCTATAAGTTCATTGAGTTAATGCCTGTGCGGCACCATCGAGTCTGACATAAACCCTCAACAATTAGCCTTTTTTCCCCTCCTTCCTGCGATTACCATTGTTATTGCCATGAGCATATTTCAGTGACTTCAAGTCTATGTCTGCCACCTGGAATACAGAAGACTCTCAGTTATTGCTCCTTGGGGTAAGGTAGCTAGCATTGGTCATGCCTGGAAATGTACTCCTGTGTCCTCTGTTCACGAGGTGTTCAGTGTTTGGTGTTGTTAATCCCGTGTTTACCGTCAGCCGTGGCTGCAAGCAGCCTACTGCCCATGTGCAACATCACCTTTGTCTCTCCCTGTCAGAGAGAGATGCTCCAACTTCCTTCAGGGACATGTGGTGAAAATTAATGAATAACTTAATGTTTGCGGCTCTAGTCCATTAAGTACTAATGAACACCCGTTACTATGCTAACAGTCTCTCCGAGTGTTAGCACCAAACCGCTCTCCAAAGCAGGGGCATTGGTTGAAAGGGCTTTTCTTTTTCTAGTCTGGGGGAAACTTAAAAACCTGCCCCGTTGCTTTATGTGCCCACCATTCTCCATACCCAAAATTCTATACCTCCCTTGCCAGAGAAGAAAGATTGCTAATGGAGTGACTTCTCCGCAGGCTTCTGTAAGAAAAGGCATCTATCTCATAGTGATTAATTAGCTCTGGGCACCTGCATCTTTCACATTTGACACTTGGTCATCTTATGTGTACTGCTTGTGTCTGCACCCTCCAACAGCCTTGTAAATTTCTCATCACAGATTTATGACGGTGGTAGAGACTCTGTGTGTGTGTGTGTGTTTGTGTGTGTACATCTATTAAGTTTGTATTAAGTGTTGTGATAAGTCTTTGTGTTAAGTGTGTGTTGTAGAAGCAAGATTGGGAATGTTAATACATACTATTTGGGAATAGCTCTTATTAAATGTAGCCAATACAATGGTTTTATTATTGTCTTTTCAGTGTAACTCTATTTGGTAATATTTGCAGCCAAAGAAGGTGTTTCTTTGGGTTTTAGTATTGTAATGAGACTTTTGTCCAATGTAGACTTACCTTAAATAACTGATTTTCAGTGGACACCTCTTCTGCCCATTGGTGAGATCTTTTAGAGAATTGGAATGTATGTGTGATGTTCAAATTAGATAATTTAGTGAGATGCTATTTTACTCTTCCTGGTGTGGCACGGACACTATACCACCTGGGGAGTACGGGGTGGCTCTGGATGGGTCTGGTTCCTGAGAGGTCCCAGGTCTGGAACCCATGAGGCCCCTTGCCTGGACTAAGGCTGATTCTTACTTTCTTCTAAAAGCAGTGTTTGTTTAATCCCCAAACTCTTTGTTCCCATGATTACTAAATTACAATTCAGTGCCTTGTATTGTAAATCTAAAGGGTTAGTTTACTCTTGACTGATGCATAAAGTGAGTTTTATAATTTCTGGAACTATGTCTTCTAAGGAAGATGACCTCTGAACTGTAATTTTATGATAGGACAGAGGATATCATTATAGATTTGGGTTTAGGAGTCCTGTCTTTTGATTGGACTCTGTAATTAAATAACCTGTTCATCATCGGGAAGGGTGTGTAGAGGGGTGATAACATTCACCTGGGCTAATCTCTGCTAATCTTAGTGAGCCTTTGAAGTGGGGTCCACCTGTCTCCTCCTAGTTTCAGGTCTATGGAACAAACCATAGAACCCATTAAGGACGTGATTCTGTGCACGAAGGTTCGCCAGGAAAAGACAGTTTGAAGGTAGATAGGCTTGGCAGCCACACTGAGATGCGTTTATTCACCAGTTCTGATAGTGGGTCAAAGTAGTTTAACCTTTTACATGGCATCGAGAGAGCTAACAGCTTCCCGCTCTGCCATCACTGACCTCCTTCCAAAAAGGGACAGGGAAAAATAGAGAAACGAGATGGTGCTTATCTTTCAGGTATAGGAATTTAGACCCTGTTCAGATCGTCTGGTTTTTAGTAGTTCCGTGGCTCTTGTCACTGGTTTGTAGTTTTGTGAGGTTTTTTTGTTGTTGGGAGCAGACTTTAATCAAAAAGGGGCTAAAAAACAGCTATCAACTTTGCAGCCATCTGGAACCGTATACCCTGATAGAGACTTCTTTTTCAACAACATACAGTAGCTGAGCACACTCTGACAAACATCTTGTTTATCCCACATAATTTGTTTTACTGTTTAGTGACCCCAGCTACATGATGCACGTGGTAAAATGTCTTCACCTGTGTTCTCCTGCTTGTGGTTATAAATACCCAAGATTTTCTTGTAATAGAGAATAGGGGAAATAAAGGAATAACCAGACTTGACTACACACCCTGCCTTGTCTCCATTCTTCGAATCTCTTGCCCCTCCATCCCCACACTCTCTCTTAACCAGAACACTTAGCCCCAAAGCGTGGGGCAGTGTAGACAACAAATTAGTAGCCCCAAAGTGTGGGCAATACAATTCTCAACAGTTCTCATCACAGACCGTTTCCCTCTACTCCGACACTCTGACACTTCTAAATGTTTAGGCCAAAAATGCCTACCAACTCCCTATTTTCGTTTGAGAGAGATCTGTTTTTGTTGTTGTTGTTACCAAGTCCCGGCCGACCTCATTTCTAAGCCAGAGTAACTGTCTTACCCAGCACACCCACTGAATGTCTTAAAAGGCTTGTCAGACCCATCCATATAAAACCCTCTACTTGCCTTTTCATGAAAGACAGCTCCTGTGGCCTCACACAAGCACGGCTGTGCTGGTGGGATGGAAAAGATGCCGTCACTCTAAGGCCATTTAGACAGGCTTCTGGACAGTTAGACAGACGTACAATTACTGTAAGAACCAGCACTCCATATGTGTATGCCCAGGAGAACTGAAAAGCCAGATGAAATGTATACATGCATGTTCAGTGTCAGCATTATTCCAAATATTGCCAAGGGAAGGGAAAAACATCCCAGATGTCCATCAGTGATGAGTCCACGTAAACAAACTGTGGTATTCTCCTACAGTATAATAAAAAGGAGACAGGAATGGTTCATGCCACAACATGAGTGTACTTAGAAAAAGTTATGCTAAATTATAGCAGCCATCTGCAAAGGGCTGCGTGTTGTATGATTCATTTCTATGAGGCAAACCCATAGAGACAGGGAGCATATCAGGTGCAGGGGAGAGTGACAGGGAACGTGGGGCAGTGGACCACCACAGGTAGCCTGGTCCTTGGTTGAGCTAAAGGCGTTGAAGCCTGGGAGACCCTGAAGGGACGTAGGAGCTTCACCTGCTCCCAGGTACCAGGCCCCTGTCACTAGCTGCAGCCCCCCATAGGTTTGTGGCCACCAGTCATGTAAGGTCAATGCCCCAAGCCCTTCCACATGTAGATCTAACATCTCAGACCAAGACAATAGGAAAAGAGACTTGACTCAAGTTAGGGATCTCCATGCTAATGAGGTACCTAGAGGCCTGAAGGACATGGCCAATAAGCTTTCCTTCCCAGACATTCCTCCCTGCAAAAGGTATTTAATCTCAGGCCCACCCTGAGAAGTGGGGTATGGTTTTACGAATCCACTTTCCATCATGGCAATAAGGGATTGAGAATCATGGACTGCCTCTTTTCATTGAAATCCATCAATGAAATATCAGGGTGCAGGGGAGAGACACAGGGGGTAGATCAGGGTGCAGGGGAGAGACACAGGGAGCATGTCAGGGTGCAGGGGAGAGACACAGGGAGCATGTCAGGGTGCAGGGGAGAGACACAGGGAGCATGTCAGGGTGCAGGGAGAGGAATGGAGGTTTTGGGGAGGGATTTGAAGATGTTCTATCGTTGGAAAGATGTACTGTATTGTGAAGCTACCAAAATCCATGAGTTGGCCATTTAAAAATAGTCTAAGTGTTGATTACACAAGTCCCCAAGGACGGCTGTAATAAAGTGCCACCAGCTGTGTGGCAGGAACAACAGAAATCTGTTATCTTCTCAGTTTGAGAGGCATGAAGATGAAGATGGAGGTGTGGGAAGGCTGGATCCCCAGAAGGACTGAGGGCAGTCTGCTCCAGGCCTCTCTGCTGCTCCTGGTGTGTTTGGCAGTCAGTGGGTTGGAGACCCTTCACCTCATCTCTGGCTTCATTGTCATGTGACATTCTCCCTGTGTGTTTGTCAAGATTCCTCTTCTCATTAGGACATAGTCGGAGTGGAGTAGCGTCAACCCTTGGTGACCTCAATTTAAGCAATTATACCTGCATTGACTCTGTTCCCAAATGCATTGTGAAGTGCTGGCTATCACTGTAACATATGACTTAGAAGGGGGTATTCAATTTAGTCTATAATGGTGACTATTACCTAGTGTGATTTACTTCAATTTTTTTAAAAAAAGAAAAGTGGCTGGAGAGATGGCTTGGCAGTTGAGAGAACTTGTTGCTTACAGAGGCATATAACTCCAGTCCTAGGGGATTCAGCACTCTCCTCTGGCCTCCTGGGTACCAAGCATGCAAGCAGCACATAGTCATACATGCAGGCAAAACACCCATACACACACAAATAAACAGTGACAGCACAAGTTTACAGTCAAAGAGCAAAGAAGGATATAAAGACATACACAGGAGACAATTGAGCCCTCCGTGAACTTCAGATATCTGGGCCACTCAGCCTCCCCTGGTCTGGCTACATAGTCCCTGCTTGCCCAGTCTCTCTGCTTGTCAGCTGGTTTGTATCCACAGCCTGATTCTCTGTTCCAACTGATGGAAGTCTCTTCACCCTTAGATTGCAGTCCCAGTGTCACATTGCAGGAGATGAGACTGTCCCCTGTGCGACCTCTCAACATAGGGCTGTTGCCTCTTGGTCTCATGGAGCACTGTGTTTGGGTGACTTGCCACTGTGTGACAAAGCACTGGCCAAACAGCCACCTTTCCTTTACAGATTTTTGTGGGCCAGGAATCCAGACGGGGCACAGTCGGGTGACACCTCTCTCTCCTCTGGTATAGAACCTTTCTGGGAAGATGAGAACACTGGGGGACAGTTCCAGGTGTGTGTCTGCACTGCCATGACTGGAGGTGACTCCCCGGCGCCTTCGTGTAGCTGAGATGTTTTCCCAGCAGGCGACTTCAGGGTGTTCACGCTTCTCCCAGGGCATATAGAGGTCCAAGAACTAGAATTCCAGACATAAAAATAAGCGAGAAACTGTATGGCCTCTTCTATCCTACCTAGCCTTCAAGTCACATAATGTCATTTCCACCATAGTCCTGCCCAGACGCACAAGGAATGGCCTTAGATCTCACTTCTCGTCAAACAAAGAGTCTGAGGCCGTGTTTAATGATACTCAGTTCTATCTTGTCTCTGTGCTTGAAGCTCCTCCCACCCCCAAGCCCTCCACCACCACCACCCCCACACACCCCCACCAATTCACATGTTGAGACCTATTCTCCAATCCTATAATATTACGCCCTGGGGCTTTTCTGAACTGAATAGGTTCTCGATGCTATGGGATGTCTGCTCCTATAAAGGAAGCCCAAGGTACCATCTAAGAAGCAGCGAGCAGCTTCACTAGTCTTAAATCTTCAAGTACTGCGACCCTGGACTTCTCAGCCTCCAGACTGTGAGAAGAAATGTCTGTTGGTTTTTAGTTACTCCTCCCTGGTAGTTTCATTTAGCAGTCACCTGAACAGACAGCCGCTAATCAGTCTGTGCTTCATCACGTTGCCCCTTGGTAAACCGCTCACTTCCTTGCATCATGATGTAATTGATCTCTGCTTTTCCAGTGAGACGGTAAGCTGTCTTTATTTTTTTCTAACTGTTGGATTCCGAGCTTCTCGGTGGCTGGCACAGACTAGGAGCATGGTAAATTGATGTAACTTGGGAAAAAAAAAATGTAGACCCAGAAAAGCCATAAGCATGACAAACCTGTACGGCAGACCCAGCCTGTGTTGACAGGACACGTGATCTGTGGCTTGGTTGGATCATCATCCTGGTCTTGATTCTGCAGTCCATCTGAGGCTGCCTCGTGAGAGCTGCCAAGTCTTGTTGACGCCCGCCGTTAGACACAGCAACATAAGCAAAAGCGAGGCCGAGTGTTTGCTGAGTGCTTTCTATAAAAGCGAATAAACAGAATTAAAAATTTAAGGTTTAAATAGGCCACCGCTAATAGGGCTTGCGCTCTTACGGATTTCTGTTTATTGGGTAAAGGGAAGGTGGGGCGTAGTACAGTTTTTTAGTTTTAACAGCCTGCCTTTGTCAGAGCTTTATGGGGCTGATCATGTTTATTTAACACTCCCTGTGGGATTTAGTCTGAGAGTCTCTCATCTGCCAGGCTCCTCATTTCTTTTAAAAATCCTAGTTGGAGGCAGAGGCAAGCGTAACCCTGCCAGACACCATCCGCTTCTTCCCCGGCTTCTGCACAGCTGTCTGACAGCTGCCTTGGACTTGTTAGGTGAGTGCCAGTCTCCTTTCTTTGCCTGTAGAATTTCAAGGCAGGTTTGCACAGGACCTTGAACCATGCAAGTCGAGGTGATTCTGTGATTAAAAGTGCAGTTTTTGTTTTCTCCTATGCAGCAAAGACCCCACCCCACCCTCAAGGCAGCTGCAGAGTAGTGATAAAAAGCACTGGGTACAGAGTTGTGTGGACCCAAGTGTGAACTCTGACCCTATCACCTTTTATTGATGTAACCTTAGGCAAGTTAGACACCTTCCATAAGTCTTACCTGAGCCCTTCACAACAAGGAAATGGGGGTGGGGGGATGGTAGAGGAGTTAGAAGTCGGGTCAGGCCTGTGAAGATCCTACTGCAGCCTGTCATGTGGAGAATGTTTAGTCACTGTTAGTTATTAGTTATGTAGATGAGATTGCTTGGGGTCTACTTGGAATTTATATGGAAGGGTATTTGAATAGCTTTTAAAGACTGGTCTTATTCTGGCTTTGTTTCTCATTGGAAGGAAAAGCTTATGCTGTTTCAGGTCTGGACTATTAGTATATAATATTTGTGAGCTCCTTCTCAGCTTGTCTTTGCTTATCCCTGAGGATTTTACTTTGAAAAGCTTCTATTAAAGAATACACATGGGCCAGGGAGATGATGGCTCAATAGTTAAAGCACTTACTGCTTAAACATAGGGACTAGAGTTCAAATCCTTAGCACCCACGTGAAAAAGCCATAGGCATGGTCAATGCCTGCAGTCCCAGCACTCAGATGACAGACATGGGGTCCCTGGAGCAAACCCATGAGTTAGATACGTCAAATCAGTGAGCTCTGAATTTGATTGAGAGAGTCTGCCTCAATAAATAAAGTGGAGAGCAATCAAGGAAGGCACAGGATATGAACATTGGGCCTACGTGTATATGCCCCACTCCCCATATATATATACACTCACACCACAGAATGAGGTCTTGGGAAACTGAATGTACTTTTCTACATTCTCTAACGCCTGTGATAGCTAGCTCATGCTGCCAGGTAAAATATGTGAACTTATTTGTTTCATAACACTGAATTTAAAGTTGGTGGCTCTCTTCCCCTTCAGGGTCTTCTGTTCAGAAGAGCAAAGATGGCGGCAGATGCTGCGGCTGGTGGAGAAGTGAAGTCAGAGGAGGGAGGAGGGCTTTGTAACAGATGGTTTCTTGGATATCTGGGGCTTGTCCAGTTCTAAGCTTTGAAAACGATGGGCCAGACCCCGAACTGGCACAGACACAGGCGTCGTTGCCAAAACAGGAAGTGAGGTCCTAGAGCAATGTCTTTGGGACAGCTGCTGTTACTCAGCTGGTGGGCTGGCACAGTTGGCATTGGCTTCCTGGGGTTTAGTGAGGTGTGTGTGTGTGTGTGTGTGTGTGTGTGCTTGAGCGTGTGTTAGAATAGCAACATTGAGATGGGAGGCTGAGCCTGGAATCTGAGAGGGTCATGACGAGTGGGAGTTGTCCACCGATTTAGAGGAGCTGTCAGCTGCACTACCATGTGGTAGTTTTGCCACCTGTTGGCATGGATGGAAAGGTGTGACTGTCGGAACCAAAGACACATGCATCTCACACACATCAGCCTGCAGTTCTGGCTTGTGTGGCGCACAGAGTGGTGCTCCATGGGAGGGCTTGGCTGTCCTCTTGACATTAGCCTCCAAAGACTAGGAGCCTATCCCAGACAGTGCTAACATTCTCTAATACCCTTTTGGAATAGTTAAACCATTCTTGGCTGGATTCTCGTATTTATCCTGCCTCTCATTAGCGGCATATCCTTGGGCAAATTATTTAATCTCTCTCTGCCTGGCTATTTTTGTCTATAAAATGAAAACCTGAACTGGATGATATCTTATGTCCAAATATGATTTAATAATTTTGTTTTTTTACATGTATTTTAGTATTCTCTTTTAAATGTGAACTTCATGAATTTTACTTAAGATACATACCTTTCTTAATTTTTTCTTTCTTAAGGACTTAATGCTTTTCAGTAACTAGTGTTCAAGTGTTTGGGAATTTGAGTTTTCTATCATCATGTTAAGAATTTATATTTTCTCTGTTGGTGTTTATAAATTGTCGTATTTCTTTTGTTGTTGGGACAACACTAGTTGCTATCACTCTTGGAGAGCAAAGGCCCAGAAAGTATGTCAGAGAACCATAGGAACTATTTATTGGCACTTAGAGGCTACCTGGTCAGTCATGATGCTGAGACGAAGAAGATACTGAGGCCTTAGAATGTTTTCTGGTGAGCAAGGCTGTGCAGCATAGACTTCTAAGTGCAGAGGGGAGCTTTAATCATCTCGACACCTTGGCTCTTAAGTGTGCTTTTCTATGTTGTTTAGTGGCATTTGGCAGAGTGATCTGAGGAAGATCTGTCACCTGACAGTAGGGATGCTATCTGGTCCTCACAAGTCCAGTAGCATCATTTTAAGGTAGAACTAACTTAGGTGCTTTACTTTTCTTTTTGAGCATGCTACCTCTCAGGAGCAGAGCTCAGGGCTTAGGTGTAGTTTTAGAAGCATCTTCTACCTGGGGTCTTAACCTGTGGGAGGGAAGTAGAGGTACGGGATGGGGAGTAGGGGGGAATCTGTGGAGTGTGAGAAAGCCAGGCTAAGGGACTTGTGTTCACATGGAGCTCACAGACCATAGTGCAGGCCTTGCTCACCTAACTGGTGTCAGTAGATGGCTTGCTGGCCAGGTTCTGTGCAGTTGGAAAGCTTCAGTGAGGGTGGTGAGTCTTGGGCACTCGGTTGCTGGTTGCAACTCACTTCCCTTCTACTTTCCAGCCTCCTGCGCCTACCTAACACCCTGTAACAGTTCGCAGGGCTCTGCACTCCTACTCCATTATTTCTCCTTCAGCCTCCTCTTCCTCACTGCACATTTTCTTCATGTTAAAACATCGGTTTATTAAATGTCTGAAATTCCAGCTAACCTCAGTGCCCTTGTTAGTCTTGACTTGACACAGCCCAGAGTCAGTTGAGTAACTAACTGGCTTTCTCAGCATGGTCTGTGGACATGTCTGTCAGGGACTGTGTCATGATTGTTAATTAATTAATGCATAGAGGGCGCAGCCCACTGTGGGCAGCACCATCCCTAGGCTGGTGGTCCTGTCAGAGTGAGTAAAGCTGGCACAGCGTGGGCCTGAGAATGAGCTAGTGAGTACCATCCTCTACCAAATCTGCTTCAGATACCTGCCTTGGATTCCAGCCCTGACATCCATAATGATGGACCCTGATCTGGAAGTGTAAGATGAAATAAATCCCTCCCCACCCCCACAGTTGCTTATGGTCTGAGTATTTTTTTTTTCTATCACCATAACAGAAAGGAAACTAGAGCATTTAAGAGTCAGCGTGTGTATTTGATGTAGTCATTTTCTTTTCCCTGAAACCACTTTTAGGAAGTCTTCCCAAAATCCGAAAGACCAGTAGATTGATGTTGAGAGAGGAGAGGGAGGCCAGCGCTAGCCGTAAAGGGCGATTTGTTAAGTGATGGAGAAACTCACTGTTATCAGGTTCCACATCTGAGTATTCTGAGAATACTATCATACTGATAATACTTTAACGATATTCCCGATAACCTCCGATTTAATTTTAATTTTTATTTTTAATTTCTATCTGTTCCGGGCACACACAGGCTTCTTTCTGGGTCCTGTAGTATACAGAACTGTGTATTACAGCTATTGCAGGAGCATTTGTTCTTTATTGAGAACTGTAAATAACCTGGAGATGATCTGAAGTATACCAGAGGCTATGCAGAGCTTATACACAACCTGTGGCGTTTGGGTCAAAGGACTTGAACACTAGTGGGCACCGGAGTCAGGCCCTCACGACTGTCCAGGGATGATTGTCTTCTCTACCTGAGATTTTCAGGCTGGTGTAACTTACTCAACAGCAGCCTTTCAAAGATTGGCAAGAAAGTTGTGGCGTTAGCTTGGTTGCAAGGTGCAAAAACTGTCCAGCGGGGATGTTATCATTGTAGATTACACATGGCAAAGGACGGGAGCCTTGAGGGTAGCTAAGGATAGGAAGGGTGGTCCTTGGCTAGGTCTCGTGGGTACCCAACTGACAGATGTTTCTAGATCCACAGCAACATTGGGAAATAGTTTCTGACTAATAATTTATCAAAAACTCTGCCAAGATGACAGTGATGAGCCAGTAACCACAGTGGAGCTTGAGGTACATGGTTGCAGGCTGTTGGGCATTGAGGTGGCGTCTGTGTGTGGTCAGAGAGGACAGGTGGACGTGGGCTGTAGGGAAGGGGGAGCTCAGCCTCACGCCCAAGTGCTTTCCTGTTAGCCTCCTGAACTCACACATTTAGTCACAGAGACAAGCTGGCAGGATGAAACGATGGTGGCATTCGTCATCCAAATTTAAATTTGTTTCTCATTAACAGGCATTCTGCCTGTAGTGCACCATGAATTAATATGTTTTATAACTCTTGTAACTGTCTCGTGGAGGGCATAATTAGTCATGAGTGTTTGGGTGTTAGAAATGTTAATCTGTTCAGTGTAGGCATTGAAATGTTGTATCGTTTCTTTATTTTTAACATCTCTGAGAGCTCTAAGCGGATGAGAGTGGCCGTGGCCTCTCTTGACCTCTGGGAGCCCTGCTGAGCTGCCTCTGCATTGGCTGGCCTGGTCACGTGTTCACTTGTGGTCCAATCAGCTGGGAGGGAGGCATCAGTGTATAGAAACCTTTGCCCCTGGGGTGTGAATCAACTTCTGCCTTCCGGAAATGCTGCCCATGAGTGTAGGGGTGTGGGGAGGTTGTGTGTGTGTGTGGAGGGGGGTGGGTAGGGTGGGGGGGTGGGTGGGGGAGGTGGGTGGGAGGTGTGGATGTGTGTTACAGGGTCGTGGCTGAGTTGAAGAAGACTGACTAATAAAACTGAAGACTAAAGCAGAATTCTGATTCAGCCCCGAGGCCCTGAAGTTTCGAGCTCCGTTCCTTTTCTGCATCCGTACTTAAAAAGTGCGGGTAGATCACACAAACCCTGGGGACCCCGTAAATCATGTCCGAGAGATCGAGCCACTGCTAAGCTGCTTCCTTAGAGTGAAGTGATTGCGCAGGCAGTTGGTTGTTGTCTCAGAAAAGCTACAGAATAGACAACTCTGTGAGGGTGTGAGGGGAAAACAATTCCAGAAACGAGCGGATAAAGAGATGCGAGGGGCCGTTTAGTCAGCTAGATGAAGACGGAAAGTGATAATTGGCGGTGCTTAGGGAGGGTTAGAATTGGAAAGCAACCTGAAAACGCAGTTTAAGCCACTGGAGGGGTGGGGTGAGTGAGGAATCAAAGTAAACACTTGATATTTGGTAGTTACACACAATTTTAAATCGACATTAGCACCCTCCAGCACTTTGTGCCCCAAGTTTCTCTTTATAACTTGTAATAATTTATACCACAACCACCCTCAGAAGATATCTTAGGCTGGGCTGGACTGCATTCGATACCATGTTTGTTGTTTGGCCAATACTTTGATGTTAACGGAAGGGGACCAGAGGCTTTTATAGGGAAAAAAAAAAAAAAAAAAAACTGGCGTGCTGACAGATGTTGAAGCAAGCAGTCCTGGCCCCTGTTGTGTTATGATGGAAGGGATTTTGGACCTCAGTGGTCTGCAAAGGCTACATTTGCATGACTAGAGAACACAGCATTGTGGGTAAAATGTTGGTAGCTGCTACACTAGACTGGCAATGTAGATTTCTTGTTCGTTCACAACGTGTTTACTGTGACCGGAATGCACCGGGTGGGTCTTAATCCGGTCATTTACAGCACAGTAAACATACCTTGAGATACCTCAGGAGAGTGGAGCACAGGCACCGCTTGAGAGCCTGCTTCTCTGTGGGGAGATGGTGCTTACCAGAAATTGTAACATTACTGTGAATTTTTCTTGAGACTCTTCATCTCGAGCTATTTACTAGACATTGTTATATTTCAGCATATTATTTTGCCAGGAAAATGTCAAATTCATATATCCCTTGGCAAAGGGCATTGACTCACCCATGCAACTCAAAACAAAGAAGGTTTTGGGTTTACTCCTGATTGGTTGAGATTGAGCCCTCAGTGCTGGGCCTGGGCCCTGTGTTGTAGTGTATTTGTGTGTGTTTGTGGAGGCCAGAGTTCAGCATCCTGTGTCACCCCTTATATATTTTAGGAGACAGGGTCTCTTGGTGAACCTTAAGTTCACATTTAGGCAAGCCCAACTTGGCCAGCAAGCTCCAAGGGGCTTGTCTCCATCTCCCCAGTGCTAGCATTTGGATCTAGCATGATCATTTTCACCCGGATACTGGGGATTCGAACTCTGGTCCTTATGATGGCAGCAGACACTTGACTGACTGAACCATCTCCTGAGCCCTGGGTACTGAACCTCAAATTCTTGTGTCTCTCCTACTTTCCCGTGTTCTTTAAGTGACTGAATTCTGAGCTTGGTGATTGTCACTGTCACTAAAATGTTGGAGGAAAAAAAAAAAAAAAGACAAACCAATTGTGATGGTTGGAATATGCTTGACCCAGGGAGTGGCACTATTAGGAGGTGTGGCCCTGTTGGAGTAGATGTGTCACTGTGGGTGTGGGCTTTAATACCCTCATCCTAGATGCCTGGAAGCCAGTCTTCTGCTAGCAGCCTTCAGATGAAGATGTAGAACTCTCAGCTCCTCCTGCACCATGCCTGCCTGGACGCTGCCATGCTCCTGCCTTGATGATAATGGACTGAACCTCTGAACCTGTAAGCCAGCCCCAATTAAATGTTATCCTTTATAAGATTTGCCTTGGTCATGGTGTCTATTCACAGCAGTAAAACTCTAACTTAGTTAGACACCAATTCTTGTGTGCTTGGTGATATCTGTCCATCTATCTCAGAGCTTGATAATAAATATGTAAATATGTCAGAGGGAAAAAAAGTCTCATAGCTATGAATTGGGGTTATTGGTGCCAGGAAAAATAGAACACGGGAGAGGGGCAAGGTGAGAGAGTGAGAGGAAGGAAGTCTACATGCGGGCAAAGCTGCCATGTAAACTGAGGGATGGAGAGGAGGTAGGAGTGTGGGGGAGGCCAAGGCTGCTTTTACATGGGACAGTGTCCGGGAGGGCCTGATGTAGGAAAGTGGAGGCCGGGTGCTTGAGGAGCTAAGCTATGGCCTTGAGTGCCTTGTGTGAAGGGACTGTGACCCTGGTAGATGTGGCCATAGTCACTCTGTGCTGTGTCTCCCCTGTTTCCTTGGTCCCCTGCTTTCAAAATGACTTGTCATCTTTAGCTCCATCCCTGCTAAGGACATTCTCCCGGCTGTTGGCTTTGTTTAAGGAGCTATACGTGGACTTCACCTGAAAAACATTACAAGCACTGCAAGATTAGTTTAAGCAAAAGAATTTGATTGAAGGCTGCATCTTGTTCTTGTGAATCCTTTGATGTTTGGCCATTGTCTTGTGTGCTTTCTGGTTTTTTTGTTTTTTTTTTTTTCTCATTGGCAGCTGCACCCGGTGTGGGGCTGGAGAAGCCTTCACCTCCAGCTTGTCTTTGTGAAGCTCGGAGGTAGCTTCCTCCTCCCTCTTCCCCCTCCTGGGATAGGAAAGAAAGCTCACCCAGTTAATTCTTTACAGCAAACTATACTCGGTTTCCAGGGAAGGAATTCTGTTCCATTTATTGGTAGGTTGTGGTTACTCCCTGATCTGGAGTGGGGAGCCTAGGGAATCATTAGGTCCAGCCACATGCAGTATGGGACAGAGGTGTGTGACCTAGTAAGGAGGTCCCCGTGCTTTCAGCTGAGGACAAGCACAGGCAGAATCCACTGCAGTGTAGCCACCCACCACCCTCCAAAGGCCCAGACCAGGGCCTGGGGCTAAGTCAGCCCAGAGGAAGGGAGTTTAAACACTGTGGCCACTCAGCCTGGAGAGTTCTAGATAGCTCTGTCTGGGAGACAGCCCCACTCAGTAAGCATTGGGGACTCCAAGAAGGTCCTTTTCTTACCTGGAGTTGGGGCTAGCAAGCAGCTTTTGCCTCCTGTGACAGAGGCATCCCTGAAGAGAGCTGAGACTCAGATCATGGCACAGAGTGAGTAGCCTGGACTGAAGGGGAAGTTGTGTCTTCTTATGGACTACCCCTCTGGCTACATTTGTCACATGTCTTAGCCAGTAATCTAAGTGACTTGTTTCTTTAAGAGAGTGACTTCAAGGTCAGGGCTATGGCTCAGTGGTTGAGCACTTGCCCCTTATGTATAGGGCCATGGGTCTGATGCCCAGTACTGCCCCTCTCCCCAAAACGGAGAGAGAAGGTGACCTCAGAGATAGGTGCCTCATGTCAAGTTATACCCTACCGATTACAGCAGTATCCAGAGAGCTTGGCAGATGTGTTCCTCCCCAGGGTTTAGGGGAATATGCCAGGCTTGTTCACCTGTGGGTGTTTTAAGAGCTAGTTAATTTGTGCTGACCTTGAGTTTCTTGTCTGAAGCAGTCCCCCTGCCTCTGCCTTGGAAGCCACATGAGGCAGCATTGGAGTCTAGTACTAAGAGGAGAAGGAGGCTCTGGGGGCCTACCTGCCACATTGGTCCTCGCTGTTCCCTGATCTGGCACCAGGGTGGTGAGGGACCAGGTGAGGTGTTAGCTTAGAAAGACACAGAGTTGTGGGGCTGCCACTGACATGCTATCATTGTTGACAATCGTTCGTCATTAGCCAGCCTGTTGTTTGCACACCAGTTCGAATGTGCTGCTTGGATTTAGTTCATTCTCTCCTCCAATATGTGGTAGGCACCGAGGGACCCAGTAATTGGAAGTATCTGTTGGATGGCTCTGCCAACCTGGCTCAGGATGAAAGCCCTACTTTTTATAACTAAATGTGAACCTTAATAAGAGGGAGGCTGGTTCGGCTATTGTCAAATCTTAATGTTTTTCCTACCGGGAGGACTGCAGTGGGCTCTGCTGAAGACAGTTGCTGTCTGAGCCCAAGGCCCTTCCTTGTAGCTGGGCTGAGGACAGCAGATCACTGTAGCCTGTATGCACTAATAGATCGCCCTCCTGCTCTGCACACCATCTTTCCCAAGCTCATCACTGGCTCCCTCCTTTCCCCCCAAGCCTCAGTTTTGGAGGTGGTTCTCCTGCCTTCTGAGGGCAAAGGATACATTCTGCCTTAACCATCCATGGAAGAGGGATTTAGGGGCATTAGTCCCCTACACTGAGAAGTAACACAGTGAATGGTGAAGAAGTTGCCAGAAGCATCCTTTTAACATCCCCCCGTGAGGAAAGCTCAGTCTGTGGAGTGGACTGGTACCCAGACCCCAAGATCACAAAGGATTGGCTGCAGCTGGAATCAGGATCTGTTTTCCTTGGTCATCACTCTTGTCTCCAGGTATAAGACACCACTGCTGTCCACCATTGTTACTTAGAAACGGATTTCTAAGACACCCATGTTGGGTGATAGTGCGTACCCTGAAGGACCAGTGGAAAGGGACACACAGAGACCACACCTTAGTTTTCATCCACTGCTGAACAGGCCCTGCCTGATTTAGTCTGGATTGGTCTTCTCTGCTGCAGCTCCAAGTGGAGTGAACAGGATTGCTTTCATGTCCTGTACCCTGCATCTTCCCTGGTACACCCAACTCTGCTCAGTGGTCATCTGTGGGGCTTGGTCAGCAGCATTTCTTAATGATTTTTTTTTTAAGTTGAATTCAGTGTGGTACCTGGGCTTGAACATCATACTCTCATGTTCTTGTTGCTGATCAGTTTTTGCCCTTGCTATTCCTGTTGCCAGCCTTTAGACTACCTTGAATTCACCCTGACTTGCTGTGCTAACATTTCAGAGCCATAGAAAGCTTTCTTAAAAACAGAAACACACACAGTTTTATTGATGTCTGAGTTTTTCTCCCTGGAGAAAAAAAAAAAACTACACCAAACCAAACCACTACCACTACCACTACCACCACCAAAACCTCAAAAAAAAAAAAAAAAAAAAAAAACAAACAAAAACAAAAACAAAAACAAAAACAAATTTGGATGCAGGAGTGGGAGAAAGAGAAGAAATGAACACGTTCTCGATGACGTTAACGTTTTGGACTTAGAGGGAAAAGTCCTCAAACAACTAAAACCAGAAAACGCTGCAGTGGATAGACTGAATAAGGCAGACCCTGAACGCACCTGTGGTTCAAAGGCGTGGGTCTAAATGGCCAGTTGCTTCTCTAGCACCTGAGGGTGTTGCATGCGTTCCTTTTGGAGAAGACATGCCACTTTAAAAGAGGCTAAAGAGTGCTAGAGACCACGTTGGGGTCAGGATACCTGAGCCTCAGCTGGCTGTTGATGCCAGCCAGTGTTGGGACTTGGTAATAAAGTCTAGGCCTTTGGTGAATCCCTGGGGATAGGGAAAGAGTTAGAGTGGGCCTGGGGAACTGTGGGCCACAAGAAGACTCCATTTCAATGTGAACTTACTCTACCAAGAATTGCTGTAACAAGGCAGGGGGTGGGGGTGGGGGATACCCTAGGTGGAACAGGAGTTTCTGAATGCTCCATGTCTCCGTGTTAGCATCTTGAGGGCAAGGAACACCAAACCCTAGGGGAGAAGTTCAGTGGATTTAGAAAACATAGATCCAAGGAAGAAAATAGTCTCTGTCATATGGATCCATATGGGTCCTTGTCACAGGTATCCTTGGAGAGAGGGTATATAGTTTGCTGTCGTAGATATTCTTGGTGAGAGGGTATATGGGTCCTTGTCACAGGAATTTTGGGAGTGGAGGGGGATACAAGTTCTAGTTACAGGTAGCCTTATGGGTAGTGTATGGATTTATTTCATAGTTAGCCTACTGGAGAGACACATGGGTTCCTGTCACTGGCATCCTTGGGGATTGCATGGATTTGTGTCACAGACACTCTTGTGGGTGCGGGTGTGTGTCTGTACCACAGTTTAGAATCCTGCGAGTTCAAACAGACGTGGTTCATTCACGCGCCAGCAGCGTGTCTCGCATGTTACATGGTAATGAATCAGGTTTCAAGTTAAAAGTGTTTCTCGTGAAATCCTTTGGGGAAAAGTGTCAATTTATGGATAGGTGCGATGTACATAGATTTCATGTCGAGCACCCCAGATGCTTTCCTTTTTAAAATCCATGCGCTCTAATTACTTTTGGTAAGTAAGGAAAGTCGGACTAAAACAACACAGGCAGACATATATATTATATATAAAGATGGACACTTGTAAATAAATGATAAAAGCTGCATACAGGAAAGGGCAAGGGGCTGGAGAGATGGCTCAGTGGTTAAGAGCACTGGTTGCTCTTCCAGAGATCCTGAGTTCAAATCCCAGCAACCACATGGTGGCTCACAACCATCTGTAATAGGATCTGATGCCCTCTTCTGGTGTGTCTGAAGACAGCTACAGTGTATTCGTATATAATAAATAAATAAATCTTTTTTTTTTTTTAAAAAAAAGGGAAAGGGCAAGCTGCCTTAGACTGTCAAACCCATTACAGATGAGCATGACACATGGCAGCTTCCTGGAAACCAAGGCAAAAAGAAAAACATTGTGCATGATAGGTTTCCTTCTTCCTCCCTCTTCATCATCTTCATCCTCTTTTTCCTTTTTTTTTTTTTTTTTTTTGAAAAAAAAAAAAAAAAAAAAGACACAGAACCTCAATATATTCCTTAGGTTGGCCTTGGATGTATTCTATAGCCTAGGCTGGATTTGAACTTACCGTCTGTTCTACTGACCATCTGCCCATCCATCCATCCATCCATCCATCCATCCATCCATCCATCCATCCATCTCAACCTTCCAATTAGCTGAGATTAGAGGCCTGTACCACTAAGCCTTCCTAGAAATCTTTCTTCAAACAACAACAACAAAAACAACAAAACCCACACAGATACATTGTATCATTAAGTGAGAAACTCTGTTGCTGACTCTGAGATTTTATAGTCTGTCACTGTATGTGCTCTTATTTTGCCTAGCTTTACCAGACACCCAGAAGTATCACAGTCTGTGACAGCTTTCCACCTGCAGTTGGGTTTTCATGGGAGTCCTGAGAGGTTCCTAGCTTGGGCCTCAGCTCTAACTCCTCAGTGAGCATAGTTCTCTTCCCTTAGTTTGCAGACTTACTTGTGGGGCTGCCAGGAGCTGGAAGGGCCGCACTGAGGTGACACTGGGAGCCGTGGACGGTGAGGGGGATGGTTAGTTCTACTGAGAAAATGGCAGCTCAGAAGCATGTGATGGGTCTGACGGTGAAGGAGGGGCCTGGCCTTCCTACCTGAGAGAGCTGAACTGAGGGTGGGAAGCCATTGCTCCAACATCTCCCTTCTCCTCTCCATGAAGTCCTGCGCCTGCCATCGTCCTCCAAATCAGTCGCCTGACGATTATTCAGAAATGCCTTGGAAAGATGAAAGTGTATTTTTAACACTGGAATGAGAACACAGTAAAGCTTTTGAGCTTCAAATTGGATTGCTTTACTGAAAAGTTCTCTCTTCCTTTAAAAATACTCACAAAATTTAAGGAATTAAAAAGACTCTGGGGGCTGGGAGTGTAGCCCAGTCGGTAGTATGGGGACTGGGAGTGTATCCCAGTCGGTAATATGTTAGCCTAGCATGTTGAAGCCAGGCATTCTAACCCAGCACAGCGTTAGACCCCAGCAGGAGAATTAAGAGCTCAAGGCTAGCCTTGGCTATGTGAGATAGTTACTGTCTCCAAAACAGCAGCAAGACCAACTCGGACACCTGGAAGGACAGGGAATATGTGCTCAGTACATAGTTTCTTCACCTTTCCTCCTCTTTTGGAATTTGTAGTTGGAAACCGTTAAGTAGATACATTTTTTTTTTTTTTTTTACATTATTAAAAATGTACTGTGCTCTGTCTAAATCTCGCAAGCATGCACTAACTACCCCAGCTCATTTCAGTTTGTATTTTCACACATGGAACTGCGGACTGCATGTAGTATTAAAGTTATACTTTGTGAATTATTTTCATGAATGGGTCCATGCAGGGCTAACAGTTTAATAAGAAAAGTCTGTTGCTGATTCCTCTCAGTTCCTGGTTTCAGAGCAACTAGGTGGCAGAGATTTACTGGCTCTTTTGTCATGATGAGGCAGGGTAGAACAGCATTCTGTTGGTAAGTTTGTTCAGCCTCACTAAGCATTCATCCTTCTAGAACATAGCCTTTAGAAAGCTCAAGAACTCATGGAAATAACCCCGTTTTGTTGTTTGGTACCAAGGTGAAACAGTCAAAGCCTGGGGGGTTGGGGCTGAGAAAGTTCCCAGAAGTTAAGTCTCAGACTTTCTGGATGATATTCGATCATGGCTTTTTGACAAAAGAACAAGGCCTTACGTACGTGCGTGTGTGCGTGCGTGCGTGTGTGTGTGTGTGTGTGTGTGTGTGTGTGTGTGTGTACGTATCTATCTATCTATCTATCTATCTATCTATCTATCTATCTATCTATCTTTCTATCCATCATCTATCCGTCCATCCATCCTTTATTTATCCTGGCTCAACATGCTTTCACACCTCTCTAGGTGAGCATCAGGCAGGGACAGGAAGTAACAGACACAGTGGCAGTTCAAAATGACCTAAGTAATTGTGGATGGTCAGGAAAGTAACTGGTTTTTAAGTTCCTTTTGGGATTGGGCCACCTCAGAGTGCATGGCTAGGAAGGGGGAGGGGTTGTGTGGCTGGCTTTGCCATGCTCTGGGGGCTGGAGCCCATTGCCTGTTGCAGAGCCATTAGAGGATTGAAAGGGAGGTGCATGGGCGAGGATGAAGTTGAACAAGTCGGACATTGTGGGACAAACAATGCAAGCACATTCCAGAAGAATCTTCCTGGCCACCCATCCGATGACACTGCCCAGCATGGCTTTGTTAATGTCAAGTCAGTTCATTGCTTCACAAATACTTTTAATTTGCATAAGCCAGAAGAGTTACTCTTGGGGTTAAGATAGCAGAAGACTGAAAAACACAGTGGGGTGGTTCAAAGCTCTGACTTTGTTTCTGATTCTTATCCTGGTTTGAGATGGCTAACCAATGATAGTGTTAGGTTTCAGATCTATTGACAACATACTGGCCTTGGTATCAGAATTTCTTCCTTTTAAAGTAATTTAAATTAACTATTTTTTAAAAATGTGTATGGGTGTTTTGCCTGCTTCTGTGCCTGTGCTGACAGAGGTATCAGATTCCCTGGAACCAGAATTATAGACTGTTATGAATTGCCATGTGGGTGATTGGAATTGATCCTGGGTCCTCTGGAAGAACAACTAATGCTTTTAAGCACAGAGTCATCTCTCTGGCCTATCAGAATAGCTCTGTGACTTGAGCTTCTGAAACCTGTTTTTTTCTGAAAGGTCCAGGGTGAATCTTCTTCAGCCGCACCATGGAAGTCTATGGTACTGAAGATAAGGCATTGAGGTGCGTCTGCAGCAAGCAGTGTACATTTGGTCCTAGGATAGAGGATGCCAGCTATGCTGCAGAGTGCCAGGTAGGGTGCAGTCCAGAGGGACTGGAAGGTAGCAGGGAACAGTCTTGCTTTGGTGTAGATGACAACCTGTAGTTTATGCATGGTATCCTGTTGTTACTACCATGGTGCAAATGACCATGAGACAGTGTGAAAATCTGTGAGTTCTGGGGTGCAGAAGGAGGAAAGAAACCAAAGAAGCAATAATGGGGTATGGGGGGCAGAGGATATGGCGAGGAAGGTCCAGCCTGCAAATCCAGTGAATTTCCTACCCTGAAGTGATCTAAGTTACTCTCCAGCAAGCAGCCTCACCTCCTGTGATTTCAAGTCGCTCATGTGTTACTGTGTGTTGCTTGTACTTCATCTGGAAGCAGAGCACCTGTGTGGTACAGCAGTGGCACCTGTCCCGAAAACTCAGGACTACTGTTGTTGAGAGGCCGCCCATTCTTTGCATAGGGTGGCATCTAGTCAGATGGCCTTCCCAATTCATGCAAGTAGTTTAGCAGGGGAAGGTAGTTTGATTTTGGGCAGGGTAGACAACATAAAGAATGTGGCGTTGAGAATGGGACACCCAAGTGGCCACACTCTAGGGCTTTATCTGGGTAAGACTGGGCTGGTGTGAGCATTGTGTACCAGGCATTTAAGAGGGCAGGGAAAGGAGAGAGGCATGAATAGAACTTTGTCAAAAAGAAACTTGACACCACCAAAATGGGCAAGGAGAGCTTTTTTCAGTGTTTTCTACACTATAAGCTTACTTCCATATCCCAGCAGTGTTGACAGTATCAGACACTCTGTAGGCTAAAGGACTCTTGCAGGGAAGCCTTTAATCTTTACTGTTAATCACAGTATAGAATAGTACATTAGTTTCTGAAAAGCTTGTAGGAGTTACTCCAAATCATTTAAAACATGTGTCTGCAAAAACGCATTTGTGAATATAAATAAAGACATTATTAGTAATATTGCAAAAACCTGTAATTGACCCAAGTATCCATCACTTGGTGAATGGTGGTATGTCCATACAATGGAATACTACTCAGCAACAAAAAAGAGTGGAATTCTAAATGTATACAGCAACATGCATGGAAACTCGGAGGCATTGTGTAAATCCATTTAGATGATATTCCAGTGTAGACGAAACTAATCTGTGGTTATACAGAGCAGAGTGAGTGTCTGGGGTTCAGCGTATAGGGGTCAACAAGGGAACTTTGTGGTGATCGTGTACCAATCTTGATTGTAGAGATGATGGAATGGACATATACACTTGTCAAAACACTTAACTACATGCAACAAGAGTGGATTTTAAGTGAGTTATATATCAAAGTATTTTTTACAGGCTCATGTTTAAATGTAAGGCATTTGTGCCATTCCTTATCAATTTTGTTATCAATTATGGCTTTTTTTTTCTGTAGGTAGGAATGAGTTCAAGTTTCAAAGCATGTAAAAGTGACATTTTAGATTATAATCTGTGCAAAATGGGGAATTGTTCGTATGCTCAGACTATTATTCCATTTTAATTCTTTCTGAACAGCCTTCTGGATTCTATTATTTTCAGAGGGCTTTGGAGACCTTTTAAAGTGCATGTTTTCCCAGGATTTTCCTGTACCTCTTTGGCAAGCGTCATACTTACATTGTTTCAAAAGTATAAATAACAGCAGAAGAGAGCTCTGTTTTTGGCACACTCCTTTGTCCTTTCCTGTTGTCCTGATTCTTTTATGTTAAATCAGTCTGTGGTTCCCGTCCCTTCTGCCTTTGAACTTAGAACATGGGCTCCCTGTCCTTTGCAAACAGACCCAATGAAGACAAAGCACACAGTGCCTGGGAAGCTGGGTAGGACAGAATGCCGGCCCTGCCCTCCTGGAGCGAGGGCAGAGAAGTGTGGGGGCTGATTGCTACTTGATAAGCGCATGGGGTTTGGAAATCTGGGGTGTCACGCACCTGTGTCCTATGTGGCAGCTCCTCTTCCTCTTCCTCTTCTTCTTTCTCCTCCTCTTCCTCTTCTTCTTCCTCCTCCTCTTCATCTTCTTCCTCCTCCTCCTCCCTGTCCCGTGGAGTCAGCTGCTTGAGAAATTCATGGTCTAAGACCTCAAAATTTCACAGTGATCTGTTGTCGTGACAAACCTAAAATAATGAAAGGTAATTTTGTTTCTGCAGGTACCAGTCTCTTGCATGTTTAGGACTAAGTGTGCATTAAAGTGGGTTATTGAGTTTTTGAGGGGAGGGGGCTGGTGTGTGATAGTGTGTTGAGGTCTAGGGCCAGGGTATATGTGGTCTATGGTTGGTGGCCTGGACTTGCCGTTTTCCTAGCAAAAGCAGGTCAGGAAGAACAGAGGCAGTTCTGTCCCTTCAGTCTCTCTGAATACTGACAACCAGGCTGATGGAGCCCGGGCCCTCTTGGGGGACATTGTCAGGAGGCTTGGGTGTGCTAGTTAGTCTTCATGACCCTGATGAACTCTCTGACTTTGGGGAGGTAGCTTCTTTTGTGAGCTTAGGGATCTTAGCTCTGAGTTGAGAACACCATTTCACATGGTGGGATACTTAACTCTCTCAACTTTGATGGGGTTTATAGTCTCTGGGTGTGTCTGAGAGAGACTTTCTGGGTTAGGTTTACTAAGATGGGAAGACCCACCTAACAGTCAATAAAAAGGAGACCATGAACTGAGAGCTAGCAAGTCTCTTTATGCTTCCTGACTGCAGATGCAGCCAGGCCAGCTGTCTCAGGCTTCTGCCGCTGTGACTCTGTGACAGAATGGACTGCACCCTGTATCTGTGAGCCAAAGGAAGGGCTCTCTTCCTTAAGTTGCTTTTTCAGGTACTTTGTCACAGCCAGAAGGCTAGTAATCACTACAGAGGGATGTCTAGAACATTAGATGAGATAAGGGATCATGGTAGGTCTTTGTAAACCCTTCTCTGTTGGGAAGCTGGCTGTGGACCAGCTGCTATAGAGCCGAGCTGACTGCCTGGTAACGCCTCTTAATATCTGGTAACGCCCTGTTCATTTTGTAAATCCAGGGGACAGGGAGGGAACAAGGCCAGAATAGTTTGCAACCACAGGTGCTGTTTTGTTAGCAACACGGTCTTTTTGAGATGAGGACAGTGTCCCTTCATTTCCTGGTTTGCTCTGCACACTTCAGTTTCTTAATACACAGGCATGTGACTAGAATCACAGACCATGGCTGCCAGGCTCAGAGTGAATGTGCTCACTGGAGGGTCATTACCTGTGATTGCAGACACAGGGAGGAGATTTGACTGAGGGAATGGAGCTTGATGTGCTATTGAAATAACTCGGCAGGTTGGTAGAAAAGGTGGGCGGCGGGAGTTGGGGGGGGGCTTCCACAGTGGTATCCCCTCCACACACGGATAGCAGCATTGCAACCCCCGATGAGAAAGTCACTGTATTTTTGTTCTGTTCTATGCAACAACAAAACAATTAAACAGACCCCTATACTTATCACAAGGTAATGAAATTAGGGGGATCATGATGAGTATTTTTTAAAAAGCTTTATTGTATAATTGCTGTTCCAGCTTTAGGCTTATTTCTGCTGTTCTATATGTGTCCAGCAGCCTGGTCCCTGGATGTAGATCTAGGTAGTGGGAGAAAGGAAACAGTTATCGAGCAAATGCAAAGAAATCCTGCCAAGGAGCAAGAAAGACACCCCTCAACCCCTGGCCAATTACAGAAAATTGGTGTTTATAGGGAATTAAGTTGTCTGGCAATGATGCTTTCTCTTCCTTTGTCTGGTAGAGCCATCATGAGCCATAAGCAAAGGCCGGGAGTATTTCCGGCCTCTAAGCTGAGGCGGTGATCTGGCTGCTAAGTGCCCACCTTTGGGGGCTCAGTTGCTTCGGGATCAGGATTGATCTTAGTTCCAGAAGATTAGTTGACCCTAAAATACTATGAAGTGAGCATGTGTTTATTCCAGCTCGCTGTCTCTGCTTGCTATGTGGGAACTTGATGTTCTGGTGTACAGCTGTCTGGTGTTAAAGATGGCTTGGGTCTGGGTTGCAGCCTTTGTCAATCCTGGGAAACTCTTCCTGTGTTGGGGACATCAAGAGGGTCCTGGGGAGTGACTCTAGTTACATCAAGCAGTAGAGCTTGCCTTCTTACATCTGTTTACTTGTCCTAGATCTGCTCTCTCATGTGAACAGTGTCATGGTCCTTTCTAGGCAACATCTACAGTTTGTAATCTATCTTCTCACCCGAAGAATAACATGGCACGTGACACCGGAAGACATCTTTAACAAACAGAGCTTTCCACAAGTGTAAGCTTCGACTAACTGTACACTCAGTGACATTATCTGAGAGTTCACATTAGAGAGGCAGTATTTGCATCTTCTAGGAGCCCATGTGCTGCAGTAGAGCTGTGGCTTCCCTCCTTGAAGCCTTCTAGAGCACATCAAGATGCCCCAGGGAACTGAATCTGAGTGGCACAACTGGGTTTTATTTGTCTTCCACCTCTCCTTTGTTTGGTCCGCTCTGTCCTTTATTTCCGAGTACCAGGAAGGATGGGAAACCTGTAAGATTTTTATATCGGTAAACAGAAATAAATGGAAGGCCTGTGAGAAGAGAGAAGAGATTATACTAAACATATTCAAAGCAAGAGGCAGGAGAAACGAGTCTGTAAAAGTTGGCGGCGGCAATCCCAGGATTCGTCTTATGAAGTGACAGGCACGGAGAAAGAAAAGTGGGGCTGTAGCATTTTTGGAAAATTGAAGTTAACACCAACGCTGCCCTTTCTTTGCTCAGTGAGACATATGGCAGGGACAGATTTCTGTGATCCTCAGCAATCGTGTGACACTGGTGCATTTGGCTCGCTTTTTTTAAGAGGCTCAGCAAAGTCTTAAGAGACGAACTGAACGCCTTTTACCTCTTTGATCCTGCGGGGCTACGAGGAAGTTAATTCCTTTTTAACTTTTTGAGATGTACAGGTTTTACAAAACAGGAAGATGAAAGGTCTCTCAAAGGACTGAGATAGAATAACCAGTCAGCAGAGTAGGCAGGGGCAGCCTGAGCTATGATGGCTGGCAAAGGGCGTGGTGAGAACAGGGCGGAGATGTTGCATGCCTGAGGCCCAGCGTTTGATCCCCATGGGATGAGTGTAGCAACACCTTCAGGAGGATACCAAAGAGGACCAGCTACTACAAAGCTTGAAAGTGCTGTGTTTAGGGCCCAGGTTAGAGCACTGAGGTGCTTATGTACTGAACCTGTCCTGCCTGCTGCAGAGTTCCTGATCAGGACTCACCCACTTTTGAGTAGAGCAATATGTGCTTGCTTTTCCTGGAGCCAAGGAAAAGGCAGACAGGCTAGGAAGAGACTGAGTAATTAGGTTTATTTAGAAGGTAAGAGACAAATTGGCAGTGTGGATATCCAAGAGAACACAAAGAGGTCTTTGTTTGTACCCCAGACCTCTAGAAATCATGGAGTCTGGGTACTCCTAGATTGTTCTGTAGCCACAGGAGATTTGACCCGCGTGTGCCAAACAGGCCCTATAATTGCATTCCTGGTGCTCACAGCATACTACCTCTTTCCCAGCATCTTAGAATAGATTTGGTTTTATGTCTACCATGTCATGAATGTACCACCATTTCCCTTCTTTGGCTTCTTCACGTTTTTTGGAGGAAGGCTTGGGAACAGCCCCTTGGCACACAGTGGTGTGCTCTGGGTGCTAGCCATGGCAGGACATCCGCCACAGGAAGAACTGCTATCCCTCTGCCCCCTCACCCTTGGCTGGTGGCCGTACCACCTTCCAGCTGCCAGGGGTTTCAGTTCCTTGCCTTTGTCTGTGGGATGGGGGGGCACCACCTCCTTGGCTCTCCATCTTCATTTAGAAGCCAAAGTAGGGCCTCCAACGGGGCACTGTGTGTTTCATATGCATGCAAGTGGCTCAGTGTGAAGATCAGAAAGGGTTGTTGCTGCTCACTGTGTGGTGAGCTGGCAAGGGAGCGGGCTGTGCCATTGCTGGTGGCTGCGAGGGAGCTGTAGAAAGGGCATCTGTAGTTAGACCCCGTGCTGAAGAGCCCCTTTCCATGTCTGTGTAAACCCTGTAGACTCTACAGAAGCTGCTTCTCTCTGGATTAACTGTCACAGCCTCCTCTGGAGTTTTGTATTTAGAAACCACATTGCCCAAAGACAATCATTTGAAAATGTTGTAAAAGCTCTGATCAGATTCTTCCTGGTGTAAGTCTGAGAAGAGTTTACCTTCTGCCTTCTTGCCTATTTATAAAATAACTAGAGGGTCACCCGTTCATCTACATAGTCAATGTTTTACACCTATCTGTGCTTTTTTTTTTTTTAAACTTGTTACCTTGGAAACAGTGCCCCAGCTTAGAAATTGTATGAGGCCAGCTGTCTTGTTTTTCCCCCCACAGGAAAAGCAGAGGAACAGGGAAAGGTTACATTTTTTTCTAAAATATCTTCAGGGGTTAGGAGAACAGGGTGGAGAAGGAAAGGCACAGATGTGTTCTTCTGGTAACATTTTCATAACCCTCAGTTGAAGTTCTTTAAAAAAATAAGATTTGGTTGGTAGGCAGTGAGTTTCAACGACCCACCTTCTCAGCTGTGGACTTTGCCTTCACTCCGAGGTGGAATTGGGATGCTACAAAAGTTCCAAAAGTTCTTTGTTCCATGGGTGAGGAACCAGGCATCCAGAAATGAGATGAGTCACCCAATGGTCATATCTGGTTTGGGACAGAATCTGCTCTAGAATTCAGGATTCCTGACTCAAAGTTTAGTGTCTGTTCCCATCCCCCACCCCCAACTTCATCCTGATTCGATTAATCAGGTGCTCAGATGCTGTCAAGGCTGAGGGAGGGAGGTGTCTGAGAATGCTATTGTCTTGAAGTCAAGTAGCAGTCTGCTTGCTTGGCAAACAAGGAAAAGGAAGGCAAACAAACAAGGAAGGAAAAAGCAACCTGGCCTCACATTTTAAGTCTCTTGTTCCTGGCAATAAAAGGATGCTGTGTGCATAAATTCTCAAAAATGTGACTTCCTATCCAAAGTATCCTAAGGTCCTCTTGGTAACTGTTTTGTTCTTTTTTGTTTGTTTTGTTTTTTTGTTTTTGTTTTTGTTTTTTTGTTTTTTTTTGTTTTGTTTTGTGAAGTTCCTCTCACTTTTCTTTTCTATAGTGATCTACCTACAACATGAGGGAATACACCGACTTTTAGATGTTTCCTTCTTAAAAACTTATATAGAACATGTTAGCCCAAGGGAAGTGCAGAAACTTTGGAAACAGACCTTGAGGAGATCGGTAATTTTTAAACACAGTACAGTATTCTGGTCGTGCCTTTAAGGCAAAGGTTTCATGTGTAGTAGTGGGGTCTGTGTAGAATTTCTTTCTGAATGCTGCTGTGTATTCATCTTGCCTTGGCAAATGTATTTCATAGCTCCAAGCTCCAGCATAGGCAGGCAGTGTATTTATCTGGTGATACAGCAGTTGCTTAGCTGATCTTAAGTGCTTGCTGTACACTGAGAGTGCTTGCGCAGCTTAATTGGATATTGTTTACAACCTCTGGTAATACTTGGGCATACGTGTTGAATTGGTTTCAGGACATTTTCAGATAAAGAGAGGTAGGGGTATGTGTGTGTGTGTGTGTGTGTGTATGTATGTGGTGGGTGTATGTGTGTATGTGGGGGTATATATGTGTGTGTGTGGTGTGTGTGTGGTGTGTGGTGTGTATGTATATGTGGGTGTGTAGGGGGGTATATATATGTATATATATGTGTGTGTGGTGTGGGTGTGGGAGTATGTATATGCATGTGTGTGTGGTGTGGATGTATGTGCCAGGGGTGTATATACATGTGTATGTGTGTGTGTATATGTGGTGGGTATATACGTGTGTATATATGTGGTATGGGTGGGTGTATGGTGTGTATGATATGTGTGGGTGTGCTGTGTGTGGTATGTATGGATGTGTATGTGGTGTGTGTGTGTTTGTGTGTGTGGTCTGTGTAGCTGGAAGTGACCATGTGTGTAGATGCGGGTGACTTCCTCCATCATTGTCCACCGTTTGTGCAGACAAGGTCTCTCATGGCACCAGGAGCTCACAGTGAGAATTAACAGCCAGTAAACCCCTGAATCTTTCTGTCTCCCCCTCCCAACATCACGATTGTAGGAACACTGCACCTCGACAACCAGGCGTTTTACATGAATGCTCGGAACCTGAATTTAGGTCCTCCAGCACTCGCAATGCTCACCGCACCATCTCACAGCCTCTGAGAGGAACATTTTCACTGCTTACATATATCGGGGATGATTGAATTGGTTTCATTCAGTGGTATTAGTTCTTCTGTTCTTCTAGTAAGACTCATCCTTGATGTCTCCCTGCTGTGTCTGAGGGTAGAGTAGGGACCTGTGGACTTTGGCATAGAGGCAGTTTCTGAGCAGTGGGACGAGGAATCCGGGATGAGCGGAGCAGAGTCACGGAGTGTGTGAACTAATGCCTCATGTTGGCACTGGCTGCACAGTGGAGGGGGTTGGAGGAGCGGTGACCCCAGAATAGGAGATGCCTGGCTGCATGGCTCAATCTACATCAGGTGCCCAACCTATAGCTTTGCCATTATTCCCCTGGGTCCCGTGTGGAGGTGAGCTAGTGGTGGTTTGTCACGTCACTTGTGAAGACATGCTCCTTGTGGTCCTATAACCCAGCTGTGAGCTGTATTAAAGACTGTACAGGCTTTAATCCCAGGTCTCCAAGCTGCTAGAAGACTGCCAGCCAGCTCTTGCCTTTACTTACCATGACCTGTCTTTCGTGAAGGCAAATTACTGACTCCACAGATTATTTAGAAATATTTCTTCTTCTTCTTCTTTTTTTTTTTTTTAAGGAAGAAGGTTGAACTGAAGACAAAGGAATGGTCTAATGTGTAGCAAAATAGGTCTTAATGACGCAGTTATAAAATGTCAAGATGATGATACAATAAATAAAAAGTTAATCCATTTTGGACTCCACTGTTTTGCTCTTATTTGTGGAGAAATGTCATTGTGACAGAGTAATTAAAACCCTACAGAGGGATTAAGAGTCAAAAAGGAGATAAAAGAAGCAGGGGGAGCTGCCTAGAAGACAAGAGACTTTCTAAAGTGCTGAGGCATGCAATTCCTTGAGGTGATTTTTAGCTTTCCTGACTGTACAGTTCATGTCTATGAGGGCTAAGCACCTGGGTTACACAGGTGACCCAAATTGGAAGTGATCTCAATCTGAGATGGACCTTCGCTTGCTCTGTAAGTGGCACGGTTGCCTGTGAGCCCTGAGCCCTGACTGATCACGGCTTTACTGTGTTTTCTAAAAGGCTGTCTTATTTCTAGACCTTACTAGGTCTTGGTCATTGTTTGTGCTAGCACAGGCCCGAGAAGACGAAAGCTAGATGAGTGTGTTACCCTCTGCCGTTGAGTTCATAGCTTGGTTGGTCTCCAAGTGCCTACAAGTCATTATGGTTCATTTTTATTGTCATTTTTTTTAATTGGCTCTGAGGTTTTCAATGGTCAGTCTGTGCTTATAGCTTGAAGTCATTAACTTTGATCAAAACAGGAGGGGATTTGAGACGTCAAAAGACAGAGCAGAAAATCCAGCTAGCTACAATCTTTGGTTTTCTAAAGAAACAAGGGGTAGAGGGAGGGGTGTGGGAGGGGAGGAGGGAAGGTTCCAGGCATCAATATACTGGCTCTGTCCTTCCCAGCCTTGCCTAATTAGAGGGGCTTCTTTCTATACCACTGCCCCTCTGGCTGGCATTGGGAATATTCTCAGGTTGTTGGGTTCCATTCTGGAATTAAAAATATATAATTATTTTTTAAAAATGTTTGTGTTTTAGCTTCAAAGTCAAATAACATAAATGAGTCAGATACACTTTTTGATGGCCTTTTGGTTTCTTGCTGCCAAGGACACTCCATCTTGGCACTAGGGTCCAGCTGGCAGTTATACTGGCCTCGCCACAGGTCACCTTTAGAACATGGGGTTGCTCTGCTCTTCCAGTTCTGTCAGAAGAATGTGTGGGGCCTCCAGCCTGCTTGGGAAGGATGCGCCTGACATGACTTTACCCACACAACCTTTCTCTGGTTTGTAAGAGAGTCCCAGGGGTCAGCTGGAATCCACAGTCTAGCCGAGGTGATGTTTGTGTGAACTTTTTTTTTTTGTCAGAACCAGATAAACCTGACTGTGTCACTTGTGCCAGTACGCCTGACGGCACTAGCTTGGTGATAGTGGGTGGTCCCACTCTAAAATGGTTTTTCAGAGACTCAGCAATATGAAGCCTCCATAGAAATGGGTATGATTATAATTAGGATGAGTAAGGGCTTATTTTCTTTTAAAGAAGGTGATTGAAATTTTAGTTTCAACTAACATATCTAATCTCTTATATAAACAGGTAGAACTTTATTTTGAGAAAGGATCCTGGATAGTTCAGGGTGTTCTTGCAATAAATGATGAGACAAAGATGACCTTGAAATCTTGACCCTTGTGTTTCTACATTCTGAGTGATGATATTACAGGATGCACCACCACACCCAGTTTATATGGTATTGGACAGACAGTGGGAAAACACTCTACCAGTTGAGCTGTATCCCTAACCCTTAAGAAAAGTATGCAGGTTTTTGTTACATAACCCAGGCTGGCCTAGAATGCACTATTCTGCCTCTGTCTCCTAAATGCTGATATTATAGGTATGTTTGCCACCATGGTTAGAAATATGACAGTGCATTCCACAGACAAATCACTAATGAAAGAATCTCACAAAGCACACTCTGTCCTAGCCAACCGCCACGTACCGTGGATACTCTGATTTTCATAAAGGTGGGTGGGAACGTTCATTCGTTTTAATTGGGGTTTGGTGAGTAACGCAGACCTGCCGGGAGTGTCGTCGTTATTTCCTGATTTGTGGATGTCTGTCCTTTACACTGTTGACGAAGCTCAGAGTCGACTAAGCACACCTCCGCAGCCTTTGCCTTCCGGAGAGGACTGAACTAGAGAGATAGCTGGGAGTAGAGGAGCCCTTGAGAAGCCTAATGGGGAGAGAGAGCTATTCGTGAAAGCCTCCATGCTCAACTACTCCACGCAATGCAGTCTTCTTGTCTGCCTTGTTATCGTAATGGTTTTAGTGGGGAAACTAATAACAATGTTATTTTGAAGGAACAATTAAAAATAATCAAACTTAGCTGAAAACAGAGTCTTGGCCTTTGTTAAACATCCATTTACCTGGCTCGCTTTGGGTTAGGTTCTGTCATGGTTCTAAAAACAGAACCATGAGTCCTTTCTGTTGGTGCTAACCCAGTTCTCTTGATAGCTCAAGTCCAGGGATTGAGGTGTGTGTGAAAATGCCGTGCCGACACCAGGTTTGCCTCGGAGGCCGGGAACTGTTTTTCGTGTACAGTGATGTTGTGTTGGTCCTGAAGCAGGGGAAGAGGGGTGGAGGATGGTGGAACAGGCCAGAGAGAAATAAGGGAATGGCACAGGCAGCTTGGGGCCTCAGGGAAGGGGGCGTGGCATGGATACTGGTGATTCGTCGTTGGGCGTGGGGGCGGGGCCGGTCCTGTACTTCAGGAGGCAGTTAGTGTGGAGGAGAGCCTCTCCTTCCTGCTGGAGCCTCATTGGTCTTTATTTCCTTGACGTCCATAATGACATCGGGGCTGGAACAGAGGATACATTCGGTGTTTTGGATGTATCCACTCGTGAGAAGCTGCCATTGCCACCTCCCTGAAGCTTTCAGCCAGCATATGGAAAGGGTCCGTGCACTTCTTCAGGACGCATCAGACCTTTGGCTCAGCAGAAGGGATTCCTGAACTGTTGTTGGGGTGGGGGTGAGGAAGGTTGGCAGATGCTACTCCCTATTGGAGGAGAGCTGGAGTCATTTTAGTGGCTCCTAGTTCAAGGGCAAAAATTGGGAAGAGTGTTCAGCTGTGGGAGCCAGCCCATACGCTGTTCTTCCTTGGAAGAGACAGCCACAGACGTCTCATCCCTTGGCTGTGGCTCACCAGTCTTATCTGCTCAGCATTAGGCTTCGAGAACTTTCCAAGTACAAAGGAACCATTCTCAGGTTCCAAGACTGGAAAGGGCTTGGAACTGCCTTTTCAAATTTTCATTTTATTTATTATTTATTGTCTTAAACATCTTATCCCCAAAGCCCAGCACAGGGGCTGGCGGACTATAAATGCTAATTGGAAAGAAAAAAAAAAAAAAAGCAGTTCTGGCCTGATTTCTGATTTCTTGGAACAGAGCTGAGAGGAGAATTTGCCTTGGACTAGATGGGCTGAGAGTCACTTCAGGATTATTTTCTCTTATCTAAGTGTAAGTATTTGGGGGGTGGGAGTAAACTCCCTCACAGCTGTCAGAGATAAAGGTGTGGGCATTTCTGCTTGAGGTTGCAAGTTCCTGTCTCAGGAGGAGGTTTTGTGAGACTCGGTCTGCCTCCTGACCGTACAGCTTTGCATAATTGATTAACTGAGTATCGCTGTTTGCATTCCCTTCCTAAAATAAATTCTACTTTTTAATTAACTCCTCAGAATTAATAAGTGCCAAAAAACGCAGGATGTGTGTTGAATCTTGTGACCCGATGTGATGAAGGCAGCTCCCAGGGAAAACAAGTCTAACTAATGATTTTGAATGGGTGAAGGTATTCTTAGTTCCTGAACCAGTAAACAGCTCTCTAAAAGGAGTTAATGCCCGCTGGGCCCACATGCTATGCCCAGGGCATCTCAGCCACTCCCTTTGGTTAGCTCCTTATATGAACCCAGTATCTATCTGAGTGGTAGAGCCCTTGCCTATAACCTACCTACCCCTACTGAGGGGTGGGTTAGGGTAGGGGGTTGAGTTCAGTCCACAGTACCTTAGGAGCTGGGCATCATGGTACACACCTGCCCCATGAATTGGGCGTGGTGGTACACACCTATAAACCCAGTGCTTTGGGAGTGGAAGCAGGAAGATTGGAAGTGGAGGTTCAAGGTTGTCTTCAGCTAGCCTGGATTATACAAATCTAAGATTAGCTCTGTGATAATCCTCATCTCCACAGTGGAGCCGTTTGCCAAGATGACACTGCCAGAGTCTAGCAGCTCTGGATTTGATCTGCAAGGCCAGACTCTCAAAACAGTGTTCCTCCAAACCAGGCTACTCCCCCACCCCTGCACCCCTACCCCCTATATCTTCATGTTGTCTTTACAACAGCATCCTTTCTCGGGTCCACTGTGAACTCTCTGGTGAGACGTGCTAAACATGAGTTTGTTGGTATAGGAGAGGTCCCAAATAAATGGCTCCTAATATAGAACCCAACTTAAGAAAGTCTTTAGGCAGACAACATCACTTGCATAATGGTAGGTCATGGTCCTGTAAGGCCTTGGAGTCCATGCTGGGTGATTCTGTGAGTGTGTATTTCATAGTAGCAGAAACACAGACCAGAAAAGCCAAGCAGGGAGGTTACTGGAGCCTAAGGGGAAAACACACCTAAGGATTCTGGACCAGAAAACATTTCAAATGAGTAGCACCTCAGTAGCTTCCAAAGGAGAGGTGAAGTCTTTACCAGAGTCTGAAACTGGTGACCTGGTGGCCATCCTCTGAACGAGCAGAAATATGAAAAAGACAAATATATGGGGTATGATTTTTCAAATTGGGTTTTAATTTTTACTTTTAAGTAGACTTTAAAGCAGTAGTTTTCTGTAGCTTTATGAATGAGGAGACTCGAACTACTTAATTACTCAATTAAGTAAATAAATAGGTGTTAAAATCATTAGACATGACTGTATGGCTACCATGAATGGCCTACTGTGATTAATGTAATGTTATTTTTATTTCTTTTATTGAAAAAGAAAATATGTTCATACTGTAGACAAGAAAGGCTAAATATCCAGGGCAGAGGAAGGGCTGAATGCAGATAACTGACATGAGTTATAAAGGAGGATACAAAGGTAATCGCTTTTCTAGTTCTAATTCTGTGGTGGATTTTCTTCTTTTCAGTGGTAAGTGTATGAAATGGATTTGATGTCGAAGTCTTAATAACACTGGAAAAGTCGATTGTGCCTATAAATCGTGAGACAAAGAGAAAAGTAATACTTTCTGATTTTTTTTTTATCCTCTTGTAAATGATGTGAGCATCCAGGAGGTGATAAAAACACTGTAGCCCTTGTGAGACAGAGGAGAAATACAATAAGCTGTTACTTGAGTATCAGGGTGTTTTAGTTTCTGTGGAAACAGAAAAAGTTTTCAGGATGTCGTGTAGATGTCTAATGTTGATTATTTAAGGGAGGGGGAAGCCTTTAAGGAGACTTATTTAGCTTTAATGGTTTTCTCCTTCTCCTTCTCCTTCTCCTTCTCCTTCTCCTTCTCCTTCTCCTTCTCCTTCTCCTTCTCCTTCTCCTTCTCCTTCTCCTTCTCCTTCTCCTTCTCCTTCTCCTTCTCCTCCTCCTCCTCCTCCTCCTCCTCCTCCTCCTCCTCCTCCTCCTCCTCCTTCTCCTTCTTAAATAAAAGATTGTTATTGTTGTGAATTAAGAAAGAAAATTGATGATATATTATTCCTGATCCCCTGGACCAATCTAAGGAAACAAAGCTCTGGAATTACTGCCCCACCCCAACCCCCAGTGGCTCTGACTGGCCAGAACAGACCTTAACAAGAGAAAACAAGTAGGGGAGCGGGGAGGCTGATCTCTCCCCTACCCCCCCCCCCCCCCACACACACTGTGGAGTTAGGGAGGCTGGTCCCTGAGGCTCCCACACTGCCCCCACCTGCATCTGTCAAGGGCTCAGGGCCGAGGGGTTAGCAGTGATATTGTCTCCTTGGGCGGACCGACAGTGACAAGCTATTTCTTCTCTAAAAATGAACTCCCCAGCCAACTGTGGATATACACTCAAGACTTACAGTGAAATTTAGAAAACCTGCATATATGTATGCACAAGAGAGGTCTGAGAAATTTTTGCGAGCTTGAGATAGATTATCCTGGTAATTTTTGAAAGTGTTTTCTGTGATTTTTTGTTTTCTGAATGTTTGTATCCGTGCCTGTATGCTATCATGCTTAATTTGCACTGTATCACTATGCTGGAGAAGCCTCAATCCACAACTGTCCCTGTCATCCCGTGAGCTGTGATTGTCCACCGCTCTGTGGACAGGAGTGTCCCCATGAGACCCGGTCTAACAGGCTTGGACTTAGGAAGGCCCCTGCGAGAGGGTTCGAGATCTATGAAGGATAACTGTTCAAGACCGGCCAGGAATGGGCCCAACCCATTTGTTGCATAGAGAGACAATTGCTGCTGGTGCAGAGAGGGGAATCCTCTTTAGCAGAACTCAGTTCCTTGAGGTGGAATCTACCCATTGTTAACTGTTGATACCTCAGGATGGTGGTGGTAGACCTCTAGTTCAGCTTCAGTGAGGAGGTAAAATACAGGCTATACCTTTAAAGGTTTGAGAGATTGGCTGTTTGGGGTGATAAGGATTACCCTAGGGATTAATGAATTAAGAGGGGTGGAAAGCTAAAACCCTCCTTTCGGCACCATTCAGTTCTGTTAAACTCATACTTTTCCAGGCCAAGCGGACCGTTTGCCTTGGCGGAAACCCGCGGGCCTTTTAAAATGATGACATTGGGCCAGTTCTGTAACTATGATTTATGCTCCAGTCTGTAGACCGTGGGTCAGATTAATTCAGTGCTGCCCTAAGGGACCCAGTTGCTGAAGAACTGCTATCTCCACACCCAGCAGCTGTGTTAATAGTCCACTGCTGCCCCGAAAGCCCACGTTCTTAAGGTACCAAAGTGCTTTTGTGTTCGCTGCAGTATTATTTTAAATCACAGGCACACTTTGGAGATAATCATCGCTCAGATTTTGCTTACGAAAGTAAGACAAGCCAGCTGAGGTCCGGAACGCTTGGTGGTGCTGCTGCTGCTGCTTATTGGTCATTGGGAGTTATGAGATCAGTATTTAACAGTTGGAGAATTCTCAGTCTTGTCGATCAAAGAGGCATTACATGGGTGTTTCTGCACCATTTGAAGTGATGATTTAAATTCCTTTCTAGCTGTTAGCTGTGTGAGAGTGGACTTCCTGGGCTTTGGGACCTGCTCTTTCCCCACGTGGTGTTTTAAACCGCAGTAGATGATGTCGGGAAAAGCGTTCCTGAGATGTATGTGCTTAAGCGTATTTCTCCTCATATCTTCAGGTCAGACCACAGAGGACAAACGCAATTCTGGATTTAATGCCTGCATACTCGGTGTCTCCAGGGCCCATTGAGAACTTTGTAGAAATTGTTGAGTGTTGCTTGGGTTGGTAACCATGGCCAACCGTAGACAGAACAAAGGAGACACCTCGAATCTGAAAGGAGAGAGGGTAGAAACGCATTGGTGCACATCCTCCGAGACTCCTTCCCTCACAGGAAAAAAATGTGTATCGTTTTCTCTGGAGAAGGGTGTGGGTGACTGAATCAGCCTTGACAGAAACAGCATATGGTTGGTTTTATGAGGACTTCGAGACAGATGGCAACCTATAGGCTAATTATGCAGCGGGCGACATTCTTTAAACAAATCACTGCTATTGTGACAGGGTTCTTACTCATGAGGTGACAATCTGAGCTGTTTATTGTCACACCAGGTAAACATGTGCCAGGTGAATGAGGAGAGGTGCTGCCGGAGGGAACATAGTTATGGTGTGTTTTAATTTGCGTATTGATCTACTTGGCCAAAAGAACAAGGAAAGTCAGGAAATTTTAGAGAATACAAAAAACCATCCGGTCAGGGTAGGGTGTAGTCCAGTTATACCCTGGAGGGCTAGTGTGTGTAAGGCCCTGGGTCCAGCCCCCTACCAGCAACAGATCACCAAAGCCGTCATGCGAGGGGTGTTTCCATGGAGGAGTTACCCGTGTTAACGTTCTCTCACTCACTTGGAATGGAATGTTTCCGATGTCCCTGCCGTGTCCGGAGCAGCATCAGGGTTTGGATGAGCAAGGTGGGCAGGTCACTCCTCAGAGTTCTGCCTGGCTCCTCCCTGTCCAAGCCTGTGTCTGCATGTTCAAGGTCGCTGTCTCCCACTCCTCCTTCTTCACACTTCCTTTTCCTCACTTAAATTTTCTTCATCAGACTTTTAACTATCTGGCCTATGGGTTTTGTTTTAAGGTTTTTTTTTTTTTTTTTTTTTTTTTTTTTTTTTTTTTTGTATATCCTTCCTCAAGAGTTTCACAAGGACAAGGGGCTCAGTCTGTTCTCTGCCTGTGACAGGGTTACGTGTTTGCAGAAGTAAGGGAGGGATTCATTAAAACTCTGTAAGCCAGCCTTTGTCCTCTCCAGTTTGTAGGCATGCTACTTGGGCCTGTTATGCATTGGTCATGGACTCTGATGGTTGGTCTCACCCCATCCTTGAGAGCAGATTAGGGGCTCATTGTAGTGTTTGCAGTGTCTAGTCCCACGCTCTGATATGGATTTGTTTTTGGACTGTATGAACCAACTAATTCAGCCTAGGAGATGGTCAGTAGCCAGACTTGTTCCTGGCCAGCAGCCTGAATGGTGGGTGGTTTCCTCTCTGTCCTGTTACATAGGTTCAACCTAGGGATGTGGCCATGGTTTGAATCCAGGTCTGTTTGCTGTCCAGCTTGGCTCTACCAGGAGTGGCTGCCTGTTTTACATACAGGATTCCCGTTTCAGTGTTAACTTTCTTACATCTCACAAAACCATGTACATGTAGTTTTTTACTTACGTGATTGAGAAACTATGTAAAAATGCTACTGTTAGCTTAATAGTGCTTTTAGGTTAGTTTTACTAATATCATAAATTTGAGAAGTAGCCCAGCTCAGTGGACTGGAGACCTTTTTCTCTGGAGTAGTGTTTGCCAGCCCTCTGAGGACTCTGATCATCCATGGCCAACACTACATACACACTGTGACCTCCTTCTCTGAGAAGCTTCCCTCTTCATACATAGTATGAGTGCCATCTCATCACTCCCCTGGTTAGCTGGCTAACTTTGATTTTTTTGGGACTCTCTGGCCAGCTCACTCTCTACTTGAGTTTGTTGCTTGATAAAGAGCTTCTGGTTTGAAAGTAGTCATCAGGCTTAGAAGCTGTTGGAATGAGGGATGTGGGCAGATGCTTTCTGACTGAGCTGCAGGAACTTACTGTATGCTGGTTGGTTGGTTCGGTTTCAGGTCTTGAGAGACCAGGTCCTTGGGTCTTCTCAAGGACTCATCAGGTGAGGAAGTGCATGTACCCCTCACAGGGAGGTTGGGCTTAGTTCTTAGGAGGCGGGGGATGGGGGTATGACTGGGACAAGGTGAGAGGTCTATACAAGAGCAGAGGTGACCCAGTGAGAGGCCTTCACCTGGTTGAGGGCACAGGTAGTAGCACCAAGGACTCATGGAAAGGTTAGCTTCTTGGTGATGTTCCCTTGTCTCCTCATCTCTGATTGGGTCCTCTTCTTGTCCTATGCTACCCTGGTGTCCAGATGGTTTGGATAATGCATTGTGTGTTTCCAATACCCACAGCTTGCTTTCTCCTTGTCTCTGCTAGCAGGTGAGATTTGCAGTCTGTGTAGCTATGTGTCCCACCAGCAAGGCAGGTCTGTGGCATGGTGACTGTAGACTTTTTTGGTCTCAGCCTTGCTGGCGTTTTGTTGTGTGATATTGTTAGTTTTGTTTTATGGTCATGCTGATTTTCTGCACAAATATCAGCCTTTAAAATTGCTACTACTGCAGGAATCCACAGTCACATCCCATGGTGCGATCAGCTATTTGCCATTGTTAGTGTCCGTTTCCTGTGAATAGGTGGAAAAGCCACCAGAGGATATGAAGTATTTCTCTTCCTGTCCGTCAGTCTGTCCATTCATCTGCCCATGTTTTCAGACAAAATTTGTATGGCATATACATTTAGCCTGGATCTGCAGGTTTTCTATCTGCCGACTGAAATAATCATAGATTAAAAAGTACTGCCTCCCCTCAAAGGCCTCTGTACAGAACATGAACAAACTTGTCCCTTTCCATTTTTCCTAATATAGCACAGTACAGTTACTGCTTAGCTGACATGTACACTGTTGGGTACTGTGACTGCCTGAGATGATAGATAGTATCCACGAGGATGTGTAGGCCCTCTGCAGGTACTGTGCTATTAGATGTGAGGGATTTCACAGCTACAGCTTTTGATCCATTCCCAATGCATAATATGGGATGACTGGATAATGTATATTTCATATATCCTTATATATGAAATAAATATATAATTATATCTAAATGAATATAATTTATTTATCTAAATAACTATAAATAAATATATAATTATATCTATGGGTATATATTGTTAATAACACATAAGGCTAGAGATAATCTCTCAATGGAAAACACACATCTATAGGGATATGAGAATAGATAAGGTATGGAGATATGTATATATGCATATACTCATCATATAAGCATATGAATATAGATAAAATACATTATAGAATGTATATAATATAAAATAAATATATATAAAATAAATATAGATAAAATGCCCAGTGAGAACTGACTAAATGCTTGTTATTACAGGTCTTTTGTTGTTGTTTCATTGTATATAGTAGATTAGGTTAACTCATAAAGGGAAGGTAAGATAGTAAAAAGATTTTTTTTTGTATTCACCTTAAAAAAGGGACACAGGGTTGAGTTCTTATTACAAAATAAAGGATCCTACTGAGGGAAGTCAGAGGGCCTTATAAAGTGGATACTTTGAATATATAGGTAATAAAGTAGGTACTTTGTAATATATATGTAATAAAGTAGATAATTTGTAATATATATGTAATACAATAAAGTAAGAACCATCTTTAGCCAAATTTCCATAGTAACTATAGTAAGAAAATGTTTAAGGCAGAGGCAGTGTACCAAGCCCGTCTACCAGAGGCCAAGGGTCTGAGGAACATAGTTGAAATATTTGCTTTCAATCTTCAAGTCTTCTGCAGAGGCAGCAGGGAAATTATACCAAGATAAGTGGTGAAGGAGAAAGATGTAGGCTAGACATAGCTCTCCAATCAAGACTGTATTGCTACTTCTTGCTGTTTGTCTGCATTTTTAAAATACTCACCATGCAGTGCTCTCAGCTATACTTTCCGTACTGTTTCTCCTATCCAGTGATTGAGGGAGATTATGCTCTGTCGAATTCACAGTTTTTGGCAGTCCCACGTCGTCTCTGTCTTCTGTTCACTTGACCTTATTCTTGGAAAGGGCATTTGGGCATCTTCTGGCATTGTCTTAAACTTTCAGTGAATAGAGAATTCAGATCACATGGGTTGCAGTTTGGAAATTTGGTGTCAGATGATGAAGCTGACTGGATGTGTGGTCTTGGAGTGGGCATTGCCCGAGGGTTTCAGTTGTGGCCAGAGCATTAGCTGTTTGCCTGGCCATGTGCTGTCACAAGTCTGGCATGTGCCCTGTTTCATTACTGGGGGGCTTCTTCACATGCTGCAGTAGCTGAGCAGATGAGATCATATTTTCTAGATCTCTTGGTATTTCTTTGTTACCACCTTTATGACAAGAGGACCTAAAGTTAAGATATGATTGATGTCTAATTGAAAAATAGCCATTTTTGTGGATTTAAAACTTCAAAAACATGGACTGGAAAGATGGGCTCAGGTTGAGAGAGCTTTCACTGTTCTTGCAGAGGACTGGGGTCTGATTCCCAGCATATGTACATGTTAGCTCACAACTACTTTTAACTCCAGTTTCAGAAAAGCCAACGCCCTCTTCTGACATCTGCATCTGGTACAGATACATTCTAGTATATACACATATAATCAATCAATCATCAATCAATCAATAGTCTCAGTGTTCATTGATCAAACATTAGGACTCAAGTTGGATTCCTCAAGAACCCAGGTAGCATACCTTTTAACCCCATCATTCTTAGAGGAATATGAGAGACAGAGAATCCCCGGAAGTACTCAGGCCAGCTGACCTGGTATTCGAAGTGGTAGACAAGAGACCCTGTCTCAAATGAGGTCAAAGGTGAGGACTAACTCTGGAGGTTGTCCTTTGACCTCTCTACACATGCTCTGTGGCATGCGCACACCAGTATTCATGCACATAAACATGTACCCACATTATATGTGTCTTACATACACCACAAAAACATGGAAAAAAATATCACTGATGCTTCTCCCTAAAATTGAGTTAAATCTTCTGGTTGAACGAGTTCTGCCCTCCCCCCTCCCCCCCTCCCCCTCCCCCTCCCCCTCCCCCCTCCCCCTCCCCCCACAGTCTTCATTATTTGCTGTGCTCCGTGTGTATTCCTGTCAGAGCACTGGCTGTATTTCTTAAGTAAGTGGTGAGTTGTACTGTGAACTCCGCCATGCTCCAAGCTCCGTGAATATAGGGTCCCAGTGTAGAAACTCAGCAAGCACTTACGGAATGAAAGGAATGCTGAACAATGTCTAGAATACCCTGTTTTCCACAAACCATTTGATTAGATAGTTTGAGAGGGTGGCTGCTCAAACAAACTCTTTGTTCAGCAAAGCTTCCCTGTCACATAGACAGGGACTTGCTCTGAGTCCCTGAGACCCTGAAACTCTCAGGGTCATCTTTGTATCTCTTTTACCCCCTGTGATACTTAATATTGATAGTCAACTTGCTCGGATCTGGTGGCATGTCTACAAGGGTTCTGTTTTGTTTTTTAGATTAGACTTGAGGTGGGAAGAATTACTGTAAATGTGGACAGAACTGTTTTATGGGCTGGGTTCCTAGTCTGGGTCAAAAGGAGAAAACCAACTGAGTACCAGTGTCATCTCACTCTGTTTCCTGGAGCTGTATGCCCTGTGACCAACTACCTCACCCTCCTCCCACCGCCATCCTCACCATGATGGATGGTACCCTCTGTGAGAAAAAAAAAAAAAAAAAAAACGAGGAATTTTGTCACAGCAACAAGAAATGAATCAAATACACTTCCCTAAGGCTTCTCTTGAATTTTCTTCTTTTTCCTCTATTCTTGCTGTTGTTGCTTGTCCTTGGTGCCTCGTGTCCCTCGTCCCTTTAAACTCTGCTCTAAACATAGAAAGAGCTGATTTCTCCATCCTGCTAACCTGCTCGGGATGTGGCTTCTTAGAACCAGATCGTAGACTAATGACTCAGGCTAGACTCAAGCTGTTTCTGGTTCCCTTCTGTGGCCTGGGAGTCTTGGTGTGGGGATGACCAGTATACATTCTCCTACTGTTAGCCAGGCCCCTGGAGGAGTCAGATCATAGCCAGATGCTCCGTTGGACTCTGTGAAATAAAAAGAGAGAAGTCCAGTGTCAGATGGCATTGGGTTAAGTCCACAGTGTCTCCATTATGACCGGGAGGACTCCAGTGTGGCACTTCGTAAGTTGGCTTTGCCTGCTGTCTGTGTCCACTGTGAGTCCTGACATTGTCCGTGACCCTTTCTCTAGGAATGCTCGTCTGCGTGCAAGGTCATTGCTCTTCTCTGTCTCTGTTTGCTGAAGTCAGACCAAGCCCCTTCTGATTGATAACGTTCTCACCCCTAGACTTAGAACTTTTCGATTGATGTGTGTGTTAAGAGGAAGGTTGTTGCATGTCTGGTTCTCAGAGTTCATCTCTGAGAGCAGAGTTCTTTCCTCATTTCAAAGCCACACTGTGCCCTGTACCCCCATCTTCTTTGCTTAAAGACTGTTAGGGCCAGATTCTTGGAGGCGGCATTCCGTTTTTCTTTGCCGGATTTTCTCGGTCAGCCTGTCAGAGCCAGCCAGCCTGTTTCTCTCCTCTTCCCCATTTTAGGAAGGGGTCTGGGTCCTGGTCCTATCATAATCTACCGTCTGTCTCTGATGAAGTGTCCTGCGCTCTAACCGCCTATCTGGATACTCTCCACTTTCCTTTCAGGGACAGGATGCTCCCGCAGCACAGCTTCACCCGGAAAGCCTGAGCACTTTGTATATTCTTCATTTTGTCCTCTTAGAGACGGGCATTTTGAGTCATAAAATTGAAATCTGAGGCTCTTTGGATTTTCAGGTTAAGGTTATCCAGTCTATAAAGTCTGTGCGAGAACTCTGAAATCCAAAAGAATTCCCAAATTCAAGCCACATCTGGCCTCAACCAATTCATATACAATGCTGTTGTTAGCCCTACTTTACAGGAGAAGATGGTGACGCCCAGAATTTCAGGCTGGTTAGAACCGCCTGGGTCTCCTTTTCCTCTGCTCTGAGTGCCCAGTGCCCTCTAGTGAACTCAGCTGCACTCCGGGTTGACCTCCCTGTCTCCTTGGGATGAGCCCAGCTTGTTACTGCATCTCTGTCTCTCTGCCTGAGTTGGTGCCTTCCCTCCCCCTACCTACCACCTTTTCTGTCCTGTCATCTCTGAACTCCTGAGGTACTCAAGGATATTCTAGAAGCAGACCCATCTGTTGTGACCCAAGAGCCATGCTGTGCTACTTGGCACAAGTTGGCTAAACTCTTTGGCTCACTGCAAAACAGGCTACATGAGGTTCTGAGAGGATTCTATAAAAAGTTTCTTTGTAAACAGATCCCCCAGCCCTGCCTTTCCCAACACATCAGCTATTATTCAGATGTAGTACTAAGTCCTGTGGTAGCAGGATGTATAGGCGAGTGTTTCTATCGGCATGGATATGTTCTGAGAAATGTAGTTACGTGAGTTCACTGTTGTTTAAACACAGTGTACTTACTAAAGCAAGATGGCCACATTGCCACTAGACAGTGGGCTCCTCAGACTACTGTTGTATATTTGGCCAGCTGACAGAAACATTATTATGATTATTATATGATGTATGACTCCTCTTTAATAGTGTGACTTAGAGGCCGTGAACATGCCTAGTTTTGCCAGAACATTTTCTTCTAGCTTGTGTGTGTGTGTGTGTGTGTGTTTGCTAAAAACAATGCTGGTTTGTGCTGTTTAGTTGATGGATGACTATCCACTGTCAGAGGCCACCCACAGTGGCCTGAATGACACTAGGCCGCTTGAGGACTGAGAGTGCCCTTCACGCTTTTTAGCTTACAAAGTAGCAGGATTTTTTTTTATGAAAATTTTATACATAATTAGTTTTGGTTTCCCCCTCTTCTCCACCCTCCCTGTCACCCTTTAGTGTCACGTGTTCTATTACCCTCCCCCACCCCTTCCCTCATAGCCTCCTTCTCTCTCTCCTGGACCCCTTTCTAGTTTCCTGGCATCCATCTGTACTAATTCCCACATAAACACACACACAGACGCACACACAGGCACAGGCATGCATGCATACTCACTTCCATACGTGCACACACATGAAGCTAGGATTTGCATATAGGAACATGTTTTTGTCTTTCTGTGCCTGGGTTGCAGCATTTAATATAATAATTTCCAGTTCCATCTATTTTCTCCTTCACACCCATTTTTATTTTTTATTTTTTTTGATTGTGTAGAATTTCATTGTTTCTCCGAATCACATTGCTGGTTTCCACTCCTTGGTTGATGGACATCCGGGCAGTGGGGGTTTCCTCTTCACACTCCTGTACCTCATGGGCCTGATGGAGGCTCAGCTGGTTCTGTTGGAATTTTGGCCTGGGAGTGAAGAGACTCAGAGGACAGATTTATGCCATACCTAAATCATTTGCCAGTCACTCCTTTTACAAGGGTTTGTCAGGGAGCTCCTGGGGACAACTTTGTTTCTGCCCCAACCAGGAGCCCACAGGTTCCCTGCGCTCGGTACTGGCTGCAAACAGCTGTTTCCACAGCAGCCCTCTGTAGAGTTTGCTGCTTCTGCTGGAAGGCAAGGCATGCTTATTGGTCTGCAGGGAATACATTCCTCAGGCTTGAGTCTGCCGTCCAGTGTGCTCTGTGCCTGACTGAGGTCATACCTCCCACAGGTCTCTGATACCAGCATCTTAGTTTGAGTTGCCCGGCCCCTGCTGGACTGGTGGTTACAGAATCCCAGCCTTTGAGAGTAAGGGGCAGTGTACACATGCTGCCTGTCTGCCTTCCAGCAGCTGGGCTTCCCCTGTAAAAGCCTCTAACATCTTCGGATCCCAGGAGTAAACAAGCCTGCTGCTTGTGGCACCAGAGCACCAATTTGTCACCCTCTTCACTGGCTCTGGCCCTCACCTCCTCCTCTATGGCATCTTTCTTTCAAGGGGCTGCTGCAGCTGGGCTCTAGCCTGACGCTGAAACCACATGCTGTAGCCTCTGCCGTGGTCTGTCCTTGGGGTTGTGGCATGCCTCTCTGCTGCTGCCTTCTTCCCATGCCAAGGTCTGTTCGTTGAGCATACTTTTCCCCTGAGAAGCTTGTTTTGACCCAGTCCTCACTTCTCCTTCACCAATCTGCCCAGCCACTTGAGAAAAATGCAGGGCCCACTCCACACAGAACACAGTACCTGTAACTCTTGCTCTGCTCCAGTTCTGTGAGCTGCCTGTTTCTCCTGACCCTAGAAAGAGTTCCACATTGCAAGTGTGGATTTCAGGAGCCAGAGTGTGGCGGATGCTTCTTTTACTTTTTTTTTTTTTTAATTACATTTAGCATGCATGGCAAGGTTGAGCATGCATGGCAAGGTGGTAGAAGTCAGAGAACAGCTTGCAGCTCTGTTATCATATGTGGGTACAAGTTAGGCTATCAGTGGGTGCTTTTACCGTCCCGTCCCCCACTCCCCAGCCAGCTCCCTGGACCTGCTGGCTTTCTCTTCATTTCCCCAGAGCAGACCCAGCCCCTCACTCTCCCTCTTTTCCTTTTGACCCAGGCTCCACCCTGTCTTTCTCACTGAAACCTAAGTGTTTTCCTGTGTTTCCCTTTGGCCACTGAAGCCCACTTGCTTTCTCTCCAGGACTATGTATTCAATTGTATAGTGGGTTCCTGGAGAACCTTGGAGGTGGGGGCTCACAGTCTGGTGAGGATTTTGGGATAGGGCTGCTGCCTGACAGCATTATCTTCTGTCTACAAGGTCCACACAGGGGTACCTTGGACTGACTCAGAGAGCATAAACATAGGGTCTCCTCTGAGAGATCTTGGGCTTTCTTAGCTGGGACCTGTTGTGAGTGTCATCCCTCACATGCTGGGGAACATGGCTGCATGTCATAAAAGGCACAGTATACAGACTGTGCAGAGAAGCCTGGGTAATTCCTGCAGGAAAGCACAGCAGACTTAAGGTTGAGAGAAGCAGCAGAATTAGAACGGATGGTATCCCAGCAGCAACAGGGTCCTTGATCGTGGTTCGCTCAACAAATTTCTTTCAAGAGGATTAAGTGAGTTTAAGAGATCTGTATAGAACTTTCCAGTCAGCAAACGTGTTCACAGGGTAGCCCAGGCTAACCTTGAATTCATGATCCTCCTGCCTCAGTCTCCTGTGCGTTGAGATTACAGGCCTGTGTCATCACATCCAGCCTCAAATTTTCATAGACACCTTCCCCTCCCCAAGGGGACTGTAAAGTTGTTCAAAAGTTTGTGTATAAAATTCCAACAGCAGGAGAGCCAAGATGCTGGGAGCCGCGTTAGGCAGTGACCAGCTAAGTATGATTTCAAGAGCCTTTGCTAAAACACTCAACAGTTACAGGAAGCATGTGAGGGTATTTTACATTTTAACTGACACGTGGGAATTGGATGTGACTGTGGTTTTAATAAAATAAATCTCGTCATGCAGGGAGAAGGAAAAGCCTATCTCTAAAAGGAAAATGCTGTGTATCTCCTCATACAAATGGTTCCCTTGCTCAGCAACTGTCACAGAGGATATGACGAGCCATATTGTGCAGGACATGGGGTTCGTGAGAAGCAGCTTTGTGAGGTGGCAGGTATTGAGCTATGATTTATGTCCCATGAAAATCCATCAGCCATTGTCACACTTCCAGGGCAGCCGACACTTAAGGGTACCATTGTCTCCCTCTTCAGTTCGAGGCCAGAAAAGTTTCAGGATGGAGGTGCGGTGGGTGGGGCAAACATAGCCCATGTCTTTTTCCAGGGAGGGTGAGAGGATGGCCGTCTAGGGCTTTTGAGAGAAACTCTTTTTGTCGTATTTAATGTGGTGACAGTACAAATTAAAGAACCTTACAGTTTTAAGACACCATTAATTTTAGTGTCAGGATCTGATCAAATGACAACATGAAGCTAGATGCCTCATTAGTAAATGTGTGTTTACCCTCGTTAAGGTTTTGAGAATGGGGAATGAATGGCAGTCGGGGGTCAAGAATGGGAAGCAGGAATTGGTTCTAAGACTGGAGGACCCAGTGAGGTTGACCCAGCTCTGTTAGCTTCTGATCTCACTGCTTTCTGTTGAAGCTTTTCATTAGTCGTAAGCTAACTGGTAGAATATTAATATGTACATATTAATAGGCTGAAGAACAATGATCAAAGCGGCCCTGTTTATATTTCATAGTAGTCAGTGGGCATAGCTATTGTTTATGTGATCCTTGGAAATAATAGCTTTTGTTCTTCCTAAAGACCGTCTTCCTGGCAAGAATTTGACAGAGACAATAAAGTTTGCTTCTTAGACAAGCACTAAACTGTGCTGTATCAGCTGCCAACAACATTGGGGCTACTGATGCTGTCATGGGATGGGGAGTGGGGGGGTACTCACCTGAGGATTTACAGGGAGAGGTTGATGGGGGAGTGGGGAGTGGGGTTTTCTTCAGTGGTGTACCTATGCACTAGTGAACAGTCCCAAGGAAACTCATGGGGTCTCTCTCTCTCTCTCTCTTTCTTTCTCTCTCTCTCTCTTTTTTCTCTCTCTCCCTTCCTCTTTCCCTCCTTCCTTCCCTCCCTCCTTCCTTTCCTCTCTGTCTCTCTCTGTCTCCCTCTCTCTCTCTTTCTCCCTCTCCCTCTCTCTCTGACACAGTTTTTAAATCCCATGATGGCCATTCTCTTTAGTTGGTCCTGTTTCACTGTTCGTCCCCTCTTTTATGGGGACCTAGGCATCAGTTTCTAAGTGCTGCCCCCCCCCCCCCCCCCCCATGCATCTAACTTCTTCAACCTAGGTGTTCTTGAAAGGATGAGATCCTGCTGGGCAGTGATGGCACAGGAGGTAGGACAACCAGGGTTACACAGAAAAACCTTGTCTCACCCCCACCCCCCAACACACACACACACACACACACACACACACACACACACACACACACACACACACAAAGGGACTGTGGTTAAGAGCATTTGCTGCTTTTCCAGGGGATCCAAGGTCAGAGCTCCATGTCAGATGGCTCACAACTGCTTCTAACTCTGTCTCCTCCAGAATGATACCTTCTTGCCTTTGTTGGCACATGCACACACAAAGCATGCACATATAAGCATACACACAAACAAAACCAGAATATCTTTAAGAGAAGAAGGCACAGCCAGCCTCCTTGTTCCTGGTGGGGATATGAGACCTGTCATTGTGCTCTTTGTGTCTCTCCAGCCTGATTTTATCCATTCTTCCTCGGTCTCCGAACATTCCCAGTCTGCCGAGCTCTGGGCCGGGTATAGGCTGAACGAATCAACAGTGAACAGCATGAGTCCTTGTCCTTCCTGGAGCCACTTTCAGGGGGCTGGACTCTTAGTTTGCTGAACCCAAATGCTCTTCTCACCTTTGCCCGGGGACCTGCCCACACAGAGTCTGTTAGAGTTTCAAGTCAGGACTGGGCAATGGTGTCCTGACCCTGTAGAATTAGTTTGTGTCTTTGCAGCTTACCACTGACCTCTGCCCTCAGACCTAAATGAGTCTGTGATGTGAAGTGAGTCTGGCTTTCAGGCTGCCTTTTAGTAAGCCCTAGAGTCTTGCTCACTGCTGAACAGTCATGCATAAATGCCTCAAGGCAGTGGGAGTGGCTTGGGATGGGTATTCATCAAAGGTAGTCTTGTTTTCTTCCTCTCCTACAGGCATACACAAGCCCGACTACTTTATGATACTTTACTACGTGTTGCTTCTAAGTGGCTTACTCCATTCTTAAAAAGAGCCCTGCCATCCAGCTTTCATGCACACATTTTGACAATTGCGCACAGGCAGACATTCATATGAAAAAGGAAAAAAAAAATCAAAGCCAGACCCTATTCAGATGGGTTCTAGTTCATTTTGTTAGTGAGAACTGCCATTGCTGGTATACTGGAAAGAAACATTTAACCCCGATGTCCTGTGGATACATGCAGACAGAGACAGGTTCTAGACTACCTTTACAGAAAGTGGTGTACTTCTATGTCCTTTGACTGAAGCACACACCCTGGTGCCATGCCCCTGTGTGTTGGTCTAGTGTCATCTGTACTCTGACAGTGAAACTGTGTTGGGCTGTCACTGTCACATGACTTTTAATAAGAACCCTTTTACCAGGGGGACATCTTGGACTCTGTTTTTATAACCTACTCAGCCATGACCTCAAACAGGCTCTGACTGTGGACTTCAGCAAGCTGTCAGAGTAGCTTATATTCATTCAAGTTGTAAATGCTAGTCCATTTGTCTTCACTGAGATCATTGACTTAAAAAAAAAAAAAAAGTCCTTATCCTGCACTCCTGCAGTCCCCTGCCCTTTCCTCAGGTTCCTATTGACAGATCTGTCTGCTTGTTACTATTTCAGTGGCATTACTGAGTAAATGTCCATCGTAACTGCATTTAGCTAGATTCTAAAGCCGTGACTATTGAAAAGACCTGACCCTTGTCTCAAGGGAGTCCATTTTGTTACTGTCTTCGGCCTGCTTGGTTAGTGGATAGTGTTGTTGTAAATATTTAAATTTAATTGGGTTTCTACCCCGCCTTTGATCATTCAGTTCCCAGATAAAAGACACACAACTTTTATATTTATGATAAGTCTTAATCAGCATTAAAGCTTGACAGACATCTGCCCTCTATGCTATTCCGTCTACTTCCCTGCCAATAACCCCAAAATATGACTTGCCATTTTCCATCTGGGCTGCTCTTACTATCAATTGGCCAGCCCTCACGGCCATGTTTTCATAACTCACCTACCCCATGGCATCTTCTCTCTCATCTTCTCTCCATTCTCCTCCTCATGGTCTGCCTCAGACCCCAAACCTGGGAACTGAAATCATACCCCCCCCCACCTCCCTTCCGCTCAGCTACGGGCTGTTGGTGTCTTTATTCAGCCAGTAGTTTTAAATTAAGGAGCAAGTACACATAGCATCACTTGTTTAGGTTCAGAGTCGCTCTTCCCTGGGGGCAACCAGGCCTTGAGGGCCCAGTATTTAACATTGCAATACATAGCAGAAGATGACTTCTCTGTTGTGGTTCTGTTAGCAAAGTTGGGCTCTGCTTTCTGTAGGAGGGAGAAGAGGGGACTGTATATTTGCCTCTTGCACACCCTTGACAAAGACAGTCACAAGGCCTTTCAGGCTTCAAGAGGAGCTGAGGCCTGGACTCACTGGGTTACCTGCTAAGGGCAGACAGCTTAGCCACACACCTCTCTGAATTAGTTGTAGCTTGTAAATAATAACCTCTGCATAGACATTTCCATCACACGAAGGCATTTGCAGAGTTTGCACTGTCACGTGGTCTAAATCCTGTCTTATCTGAGAGTTTCCTGAGCTCTCTGCCCGTCGCTCCATCTTTCCCCAAAGCTGCTATGGCTCACATTCTGTCACATGGTTTTATTTTATCTACCTGACTAGAGCTTGATACAAGCAGACAAGATTTGATTGTTTGACATTGAGCCCAGAATCACGTCTGGCACTTGTCTTCAAGGATTCTTGAATTTTCCAATGCTAGATTTTATTTGTCCTCTCTGTGTCAGTAAATCCTTGCTAGCCAGCCCTTGTCATAGGTAAGTTACAGCCACCTGCTGGGTTTGGTGAAGAAGGCCCTTGCTGTCCTTAAATGCGCCTCTGTTCTGTAGCTCCTTCAGTGGTATTTCTCTGTGCTGCTTGTTTGTAGCAGGAAAGAACTAGTTACTAGCACACTTCAAAGTCTCCTTGTAAGTAAATATATTACTCACTTATAGGAAATCATAATGTAAGTGAAATATTTTTCAGATCATGGAGGAAATTTTTGAGAAAATAAAAATCTCGACTCCAGTGTAGCCTTTGAAAAACTCTGCTTGTGAGTAGGGCCGTCTCTTCACTGCTAATAATAATGCCACTGGGGGAGCTGGAAGAAAGAGACATTTGTCATCCAATGCTAAGTTAACAGCTTGTCTTGTTTGGGTGGAATGCTAGTCATTGAGGAGCAGAAGTGCTCAATCTGAAGCTCTACTTGGGAGAAAAAAAAAAGGATAAAACCGCCATTTCTAGATTAGGGTGTTGTGGATAGAAACAGCAAAAGCTTGCTTGAGGAGAAAGTGTAAGCTTGTTTTGTGGAAAAATTCAGTTGCATGTTGGTGGAAATTCTTCAGGGAAGTAACATCTCTTGAGGTGGAAACACAGAACAACTCCATGCATTTGGTGAGGTCATAGAACACTGAGGGAAAATAAAGTGGTCAGTGGTTGTCTTAGGGTTTTATTGCTGTGAAGAGACTTCATGACCAAGGCACCTCTTATACATAAAACATTTCATTGGGGCTGGCTTACATCAGAGATTCAGTGCCTTATCATCATGGCGGGAAGCATGGCAGCATGCAGGCTGACATGGGGTTGGAGGAGCTGAGAGCTTGTAGAATCTTGATCCACGTGCAGCCAGGAAGGACCTACACTGGGATGACCTCAGAGCCTGCCTCTACAGTGAAACACTTCCTCCAACAGGGACACACCTCCTAATAGTGCCACTTCTCACAGGCCAAGCATTCAAACATGAGTCTATGGGGGCCAGACCTATTCAAACCACCACATTGGCGTTCTGTGACCTGGCTGACTCAAATTTCTGCTCTCTACCAAGTGTAGAGACTTAATGTGAGGAGAGTCTGACTGAATGGATTCTGTCTGAAGACACAGCTGGAAGATGTGTTGGTTTGGTGCCTGCAGTGTTTGCAAATGCAGGAGAGCATCAGCAGTCTCCCTGGGTTATTAAGCATTTCCACCTGCTGCTTTTTAAGGTGTTTCAGGCAGAAAACAGAGCTTAATGTTAGTTAAAAAAAAAAAAAAAAAAAAAGCTTCCTTAAAATATCATTCGAGAAAATAGAGTGCATACTTAATAGTTTTGCATATATAAAGGGTTATAAATCCTCTGGGATCTCCTAGCTGCTAATTTATTATCCCATGCTTACTCATTGATAAATTTTCTTTCTTGCAAAAAGATAGATGAATAAAGCAGAATTCCAATTTTCCCCCTCATAATAAAGCTAACTCATTAAATTATTGTGTGTGGGCTTTTGCTTTGTTTGTTTTTGTTTTTGTTTTGTTTTGTTTTTCTGATGTTCTGGTTGGAAGCTCAGGCCCAGTACATACCAGTCAACACTGAAACCACCCCTGGAAGGTTAACTGAAGCATCCATCTTGAATATACAGTCCTATTTAGCCACCTGTATAGTTTAAATTATTCTTCAAGATTTCCGAGTTTGGAAGGTTGCAAAGGAAGGGTCTGATGACTTAGCCTCATCCCTGCCATTTTGCTGTAAAAACTAAAAAGAAACCTTGTCTTTCCTGTCGTCTTGAGATGTTCCATCTGCGCACACATGCGTGCCTACATGTGTGGTGTGCGTATGATGCATGGATGTGCTCGGGAACAGATCATACAAGCCAGAAAGAGAACACAGCTCTGGGTTACGATTCTGCTTTTCTGCTCTAATGAGGAGTTGGTTCTTTCTCTTATTCTGTGTCAATTTTACTAAAGTGAGGGCATTTTCAGGGTTGACATTATCAGGGTCCTAAAGAACCTGTTTGCTCTCCTGTGCCCACTGCCGCAGGTAAGAAATTATCATTTTGAATGTGTTGTCTAGGAGTCAGAGAAATCCTGCCGCCTCCCGGTTGTACTGTGGCCCCTGCACAGTGGCGTGGACTTGCTACACTGGAGCAGCTCTGCTTTGCTGAGACTCTCTGATATATGCACTTGCCGGTGGGTGTGGGAGACTGGAAATGGAGGAGCTAGAAAAGCAGAAAGGACTGTTGGAGCCCAGAGGAATCGCCAGCTGGAATGTGGAGTTGGTAGAAGGAAGTTCTCAGAGCACTTTAATGCTCTGGATATGTTAACCAGGAGTTGCAAAAGCAGCACCTATAAAGGGACAGCAGACTGAAATCCCCAGTGAGGGCAGAGGATGTCCTCATGCAGCCATGCCCACCAGTGAGGACAGAGGGTGTCTTCATGCAGCCATGCCCACCAGTGAGGGCAGAGGGTGTCTTCATGCAGCCATGTCCACCAGTGAGGGCAGAGGGTGTCTTCATGCAGCCATGCCCACCAGTGAGGGCAGAGGGTGTCTTCATGCAGCCATGCCCACCAGTGAGGACAGAGGGTGTCCTCATGCAGCCATGCCCACCAGTGAGGACAGAGGGTGTCTTCATGCAGCCATGCCCACCAGTGAGGGCAGAGGGTGTCTTCATGCAGCCATGTCCACCAGTGAGGGCAGAGGGTGTCTTCATGCAGCCATGTCCACCAGTGAGGGCAGAGGGTGTCTTCATGCAGCCATGCCCACCAGTGAGGGCAGAGGGTGTCTTCATGCAGCCATGCCCACCAGTGAGGGCAGAGGGTGTCTTCATGCAGCCATGCCCACCAGTGAGGACAGAGGGTGTCTTCATGCAGCCATGCCCACCAGTGAGGGCAGAGGGTGTCTTCATGCAGCCATGTCCACCAATGAGGGCAGAGGGTGTCTTCATGCAGCCATGCCCACCAGTGAGGGCAGAGGGTGTCTTCATGCAGCCATGCCCACCAGTGAGGGCAGAGGGTGTCTTCATGCAGCCATGCCCACCAGTGAGGGCAGAGGGTGTCCTCATGCAGCCATGCCCACCAGTGAGGGCAGAGGGTGTCTTCATGCAGCCATGCCCACCAGTGAGGGCAGAGGGTGTCCTCATGCAGCCATGCCCACCAGTGAGGGCAGAGGGTGTCTTCATGCAGCCATGTCCACCAGTGAGGGCAGAGGGTGTCCTCATGCAGCCATGTCCACCAGTGAGGGCAGAAGGTGTCTTCATGCAGCCATGTCCACCAGTGAGGGCAGAGGGTGTCTTCATGCAGCCATGCCCACCAGTGAGGGCAGAGGGTGTCTTCATGCAGCCATGCCCACCAGTGAGGGCAGAGGGTGTCTTCATGCAGCCATGCCCACCAGTGAGGGCAGAGGGTGTCTTCATGCAGCCATGCCCACCAGTGAGGGCAGAGGGTGTCTTCATGCAGCCATGCCCACCAGTGAGGGCAGAGGGTGTCTTCATGCAGCCATGTCCACCAGTGAGGGCAGAGGGTGTCTTCATGCAGCCATGTCCACCAGTGAGGGCAGAGGGTGTCTTCATGCAGCCATGCCCACTGGCTGCTCAGAGCCTCTTCCCACTTCCTACCGCTAATCTCAGTCCTGAACTGTTGGGAGCCGACTCCTAGCAGAAAGCGGCTATCAGCTTTGCAGCCATCTTGGACCATATACCCTGACAACAAACTTGTTTTCAACAGCCTACCACAGCTGAGCACACTCTGATAAACATCTTGTTTATCCCACATATCTTGTTTTGCTGCTTAGTGCCCCCAGCTACAAGGCGTACATGGTATCCATGCCTGCAAGGCAAGTGATATCCACACCTGTAAGAAGCACGTGGTATCCACGCCTACAAGGCACGTGGCAAAGCATATAAATACCCCAGATTTCCTTTCAATAAACAACACTTGGTCAGACGCTCTGTCTTGTCTCCATTCTTCGTGTCTCTTCCCCTCCATCCCCACTCTCTCTCTTGCTAGACCCTGACCCGTGGACTGGAGCAGCAGCTCAGGCGGGGACATAGCGGGCCCCCAAGCCAGACAGTGTGGGCCTCAACATAGTGGCCCCCAAGCATGGGGCAGTGTGGTTCTCAACACTGAACTCCTGTTAACCAGGAGATTACGAGCTTTTAAGCTTGGTCTCAACTGAAAGTTAGAGCATCACCCAACTATGAATTATAGAGAACTGTTTTGTTTTATTCCTTATTGTGCTGCAGTTTGAGCCTATGGCCTCATGTATTATAGATAGTTCTTTCCATGAACTCCAGCCCAGCCCCTTTGTTCTCTTGGGTTTGGGATGGGAAGTTCTTGAGGTGCACATACCTTTTATCTTTGTCAGATTGCTTTGAATCGCAGCAGTTGAAAGTAAGTATCTGAGTGATTGACAAAATGTCTCAAGCCCAGACGATTCTAAGGGAGGGTTCTATGCCCTCTTCTGGGTCTCAGCCAACTAAGTTTTGGTTAAATAAAATCCTCACCCCTAGGTGGTTGACATATTATACTATAACAAATGTAACTAGCTAGAATGGGTAGGACTGGAGGATCTTTTGCCATCATGCATATAAAAATCCAATTAAAAATTTGATCTACCATCTACATGTTACACTTGCAAGCATACATACTTGAAGGTTTAAGCAAGGAAGCTTGAGTGTTTAATGACAAGATTTAAAAAGTGAGGAAATTTAATTTTTTCTTGTGTGTGTGTGTGTGTGTGTAATAGTATATATGTATATTTGTTTGGCATGGCCACAGGTGTGTGTATATGGGTAAGTATGTCTCTATATGAACATATACATAGGGCCCTAAGATTGATGTTGGTATTTGCTTTTCATAGTATCCCTCAGTTGAACCTAGAGTTTGTCAGTATAGGTAGTCTTGCCAGCCAGCTTGTTTCCAAGGGCCCCTATCTCTCCACTAGAATTACAGGCGAGTCACCATGCCTATCCGACATTATGTGGTGCTGGGGATCCAGGTTCCGGTCCTCTTTCTTGTACAGCAAGCACTTTAACTACCGAGTTATCTCTCCAGACCCAGACTGAACAAATTTGAGTAGCAAACATTTTATTTTCATCATGAACTTGTTTGTATCTCTTTACCTGCTCTGGTTGAGTTATTAGAAATAACACTAGCCCAGAGAAATCCATTGCTCTCTTATGGTCCCCATGGACGCCAGACAAACACAGTACCCAGACATATTTGCAGAAAAAAAAAACCCATATACATTAAATAAATAAATATTATTATTATCTAATGAGGATCAGTCTGAAGGCTGTTGCAGGTCCTCTGAGTTTGCTGAGGACTTGTGCTGTCTGTGCTGACTGTCATATTCACAATTTCTCAAGAAATACCCCCAAATATGCTGTAACTCTTCCTTACAAATTAAAGTCAACCACCACAGCACAGTGGGTGCTGAGCAGTGAGAAAGTATCTTCTCTGGAGTCTGAGTCTCACATCCTTTACACGAGCTGCCCAGGCTTCAACCCTCAGCTTCCTTTTAGAACCTTGAACAACTCTAGTCTGAGTCCCCTGCTCCCTGCGTCAGTAACTAAACACGCCTTAGCAACTACTGTAGTACCAAGAATCACAGACCCTGACACTCCGGCACAGATAGGGGTGATCTAGAAAATGCAGACTTTTTCCAAGCCCTGAGAGCAGGGAGCCAGCATCCTGACTGTCCAGGATGCAAAAACAGCTACCTTTACTAGAATTCTACTGTGAAACTTGAGCTCTGCAGAGCCTCTCTCTCTTCTAAATCAGTTTTATGCTCAGAGAAGTTTGGAGAATGCCACAGAGGACCGTCCTCACTGTGCACCTGTTCACAGAGCTTGCTGAGGTTGTGGGCATGGCATTTACTCCCCAAATCCCAGCATCCTCACCCTCCTCTCTGTTTTCTCAGGCACTGTTGGTCTCTATGGGAGAGTGACATGAATGATCTTACAGCCTTCCTTTCTGGGTCCATTTGGTTAAGATCTCTTTTGTTTTAATCCAACATAGACCTGTTGTCTCAAAAACTTAAAACAAAATGTAAAGATTGACAGAAATACCAGAGATGTATTTCTTCCTTGTCTTGGAAACCGAAGCATTAAACTCAGTTTCATAGTCAGTGTTCTACTGCTGTGAAGAGACACCACAACCATAGCAGCTCTTATAAAAGAAAATATTTAATTGGGGCTGGCTTACATGTCCAGAGATTTAGTCCATCACACATGGCAACAGGCATGCTGACATAGGGTGGAGAAGTAGCTGAGAGTTTTACATCTGGATCTGAGGGCAGCAGGAAGAGAAAGACTTTGCACTTGTGGTCTTTTGGAAGTTTAAAACCCACCCCTTGTGACACTCTTCCTCCTATAAGGCCACACCTCCTAGTCCTTTCAAATAGTGCCATTCCCTGGTGTCCAAGTGTTCAAACCTTTGCGTTTATGGGAATCATTTTCATCCCAACCATCATACTCAATTATATATGTGTGTGTGTGTGTGTGTGTGTGTGTGTGTGTGTGTGATATATATATCTTAAGTTTTAGAAATTTTAGATTAACACAAATTTCTTCAAGGACAGTACAGAGTTCTCATTTACCCAGCATTCAACTTGCTGTTATTAAGACCTATGTTAACGTGGTGTGTTTGCAGTTTATGAAGTAGAATTGGTGCATTATTATGGATTAAGATACAGAACATGCTTTCTTCAAGTTAACCCTTTTTGTATGCGTGTGTTATTACAGATTACCCACTGTCTTAGTGTTATCATTGCTGTGCTGAAAGTATATGAGCAAACAACTTGTGGAGGAAAGGGTTTAAGTATCCTGAATAATAATCCTTTAAGGGAAACCAAGGCAGGAACTCCAAGTGGACAAGAACTGAAGACAGGAGTTGATGCAGTGGCCGTGGAGGATTGCTGCTTAACGGCTTGCACCTCATGCTTTGTATAACAGGCTTTTTATTTAAAAAAAAAAAAAAAAAAAAAAAAAAACAGAACTACCAGCACCATTCCCATCAGTCACTAATTAAGAAAATACCCTACAAGCCTACCTATGGCCTAAACATATGGTAGTGTTATTGAAGTTTTCTTCCCTTAGATGACTCTAGCTTTTGTCAAGCTGACATAAAATTAGCCAGCATACTCTGTCTACCTCTGGGCTGCATACCCTTGTTCTGAGTCCTGTAGGGTTGACCAGTTATCCTTTTCAGTTCCAAGTGACTATATTATACATCATCATGGTTTTCCAGGTTCCTCTTGGTTTGTAGTTTCTCAGACTGTATTTGACAGGCCTAAGGAATGCTGTTCAATATTTGTAGAGTGTCCCACAATTAAGATTCGCCTCATATATTTCTCTTGAACACACTAGAGGAAGGTCCCAAATAAAGGGGTGGGGAGATGGCTCAGTGGGTAAAGTGCTTGCCATGCCAGCGTGAGGCCTGAGTTCGTATTCCTAGCACCCATGTGAAGCTAGGCAGTGTCTGTAATCTCAGCACGCATACAGTGAGATGGGAGGTCAAGAATCTCTGGAGGACTGTGGGCTAACTAGTATGATATGCGCAGCACTGAACAGCAAGAGACTCACAGAAGGCCAGAAGGTGAATTCTTTTTTTTTTTAATATTTATTTATTTATTTATTCATTTATTTATTTATTGTATGTGAGTACAGTGTTGCTGTCTTTAGACACACAGAAGATGGCATTGGATCCCATTACAGATGGATGTGAGCCACCATGTGGTTGGTTGCTGGGAACTGAACTCGGGACCTTTGGAAGAACAGTCAGTGCTCTTAACTGCCGAGCCATCTCTCCAGCCCCAGAAGGTGAATTCTAACACTCAAGGTTTTCCTCATGTTTCCAGGATGGTTTGCATCATGTTTCCATACAGGCTTGTCTCATGACACACATATACTCACACTTACATACTGGAACATGCACCCCCCTACTCTGAGACTCCCTCCGACACACACACTGACTGGGTAGAGGAGAAGATCCCAGATTAAATGCCTTCCCCCCCCACCCCCTTCCCCCCCTTCCCCCCCACCCCCTTCCCCCCCACCCCCTTCCCTTTTTAGGACATTTAGTAGGAATGAGTTACCACCATATGATCACCTGTGCAGTAGAACCTGTTTCTTGGCTCTAAGTCCCTCTTTTGTCCTCTCCTTCTTTCTACACTGTGTTCTTAGAAGGAAGTCACTGTGTGCACAGATGCTCAATGAATGGAAACTACCCTCTAACCTACCTTAGGTAGAGGTTCTAAATCAGTGACTTGGAATTCTGTTACATTTTATGTATGTGGCTCTGACAGTAACTTTGATAGTGGAAAGCTGCTGTATCTACTGTGGCTATAAACTCACTCCGGTGGCCATTTTATTCTCACTGAGGGGAATAGCCAGCAGCCTTTCAGACTGCAGCCAGCCTGCCTGATCAGAGACTGTGGAAGCAGAGCTTCTGCCAGCCTTTGTCTCACTGTGCCAAACATGCCAGATGCTGCCCACGCCTGTTCTGGGTGAAGACCCAGCACTCTGTGTGTGTTCTCTTCCGCTTCAGCAGGCTCACGGGCATGTTTTGAGACCATAGTTTGTCCTGTCTCTGTTTCTGTGAGTATGTGTCCTGTTTAGAAAAATGCTAGGAGGAAAACGTGTACCATTTTAACATGTTTAGGTATTACGGAGACATAATTGTCAGTGAGTGTCTCTTCGTGTCCATTAATTGCCTCTGACTTTACTCCTAATAAGAGTATTGGGATATAATTAAAGATGTTCAAATGTAGCCAAATATTTAATCACCTCATATTCAACACTGTGCGTGTGATTCTTGGATTGTTTTTCTTCTTATTTTTTTTGTTGAAAATATTCCAATCACTTTAAACAAATTTATTAATTAAGAATAATGTTTCACTCCCTTTTGCTGAGCATACATAGTCAGTGAGAATTAGATATTATTTCAAAGCACAGAAGTCTACATAGTTTGCCCCTGGCGTCAGCAGAGAATGAGTAGCGAGGTCCCGGCCTTACCCTTCCTCACTGATGTACTTCTAACCCGCCATCAGCCACTGAAAGTGAGTAGTGGCCGTTCTCAGCCTGCAGAAGAAAGGGAGGTTAATAGAAGTAAAATTTCCAGTTTTAAGATTTTTCTTAAACTCTTGGCATTTGACTTAACATCCCTGTTGTTGAACATGACTAAAACGAATGTGAAGTAACATAAAAATTGGTAGAAAAAAATTCAAAGGCAGCAGATGATTCAATAACTTCATTATCTTCTTGAGAACACAAGTTTAAACTGTAGGGGTTTTGCTTTTTACATATTTTTCATATACTGTCATTTATGGAAAACATCCTATTTAATAGGCAGACCCAGAACTACTGTAGTGTTTCCAGCATCCTCGCTCTTCCTCCAGGTTGGCTTGGCATCCAGGTGATTGATTCATGCTCTAAGCAAGGTTGCACATCGCCGCCAGTGCTGAATGGAAGGCAGCTAGGACCCCCTGAGCTTCCTGAGACAGGAAGGCCGCCATCCACTGGTTATACAGTTGTCATCTGCACATCCTTCTGCAGGAAGGATGGAATTCACTTTTCCACCCACAACGTTGGCACGCAACTCCTCTGCATCTCAGGCCAACACTATGCAAGAGTTACGAGGTCCTAGAGCATTTCCCAGCCAGGTCTGCATGTGCATCCTGTGCACAGGACACACATGTGGCTGTAAATGGATGTGCTCGTACCCAGAGTGACTTACCAGTCTTATTGTGTGGAAAGGATGAATTAATCACATTTCTGTTTATGATAGAATTAATTAGAATAATTAATCACTGTCCCCCAACACTGTGGTAGGTCTTTTCTATTTGAAAGGGAGGATCGGATTTCCAAGTTAGTTTGATAGGTTTTTGTTTTGTGTTTGTTTTGACAAGGGTCTTACGCCATTGCCTTCCAACCTTAGCTCCCAAATAGGTAGGCCAGGACTTGTGTGCCGCCGAGCCTGGTGGATCAGGTACCATCAGTGGCCAGAAAAGGCTGATTTGAGGCACTATGTGAGATGAACCTTGATTAGTGAGAGTAGCCCGTGCTTCTAGAAGGATGACACTCAGTGGATGAGAGGTAGGAGGGTGAAGGGTGAAGGAATGAAGACTAGACCAGTGTGACTACAGGGAACAGCAGGATGTGAGGCTGCTCAGTTAGTAGCAGGGCAGAGGTAACAGGACCCATGTGTTGTCTCCTTAGAAAAGGACACGTGTGACATGTTTTCTCACACTGCAGATACCCATGAAGCCAACACCTGGGTCAGGAGGCAGCATCTCTGCTACTGTGGGGGCCCCGCTGGATGCTTCCGCCTCACCTGTTTAGTCTTTGTAGGTCAAGTTCACTTCGGATCCCAGTCTTGCCTCAGGGAAAGTTCTGGAGTTTGCAGTCTGTTCGGTACAGCTTCTATGATCTAAAACGTAGTGCTGCATGCAGGATATTTCTAGTGATCTTTTCCCCCATGCGAGCCTCAAACCGATGCCTGGGAGTGCTTGGTAAATGTTCATTTGTTTTCTGTATGTGTTTGTCATATGTTTTCTCTTGCTTAGAATGCAAGACTTGCCCTGTTGGAGGCATTTCCTCGATCTGTGTATCCATTCTTCAGGTCTAAGCCAAAACTTTTGTTCCATTTTCATGCGTATTTAATACTTATTTTTGACACAGTTTATAACAGAATAATTCAGGATGTGTTGTTCATTAAATCTAGAATTTTGTATAAAAAGCCTGTAGGCACCTAACCAAATTTAAACTGTAAATAAACTAGAGGTTATACAGAGATTTCAGATAGCTTTGTATTTAAGATGGGACTTTTAAAGGTAGTCCATAATTAATCTTTTTTTTTTTTTACATTTTTTTCAGATAGGGTCTCATTTAACTTAGGCAAACTCACTGTATAGCTGAAGATGACCTTAAACTTAAGAAAAAAAAATGAATGTTGGGGCTTGAGAGATGGCTTAGTGGTTAAGTGTGCTGACTGCTCTTCAGAGGTCCTAAGTTCAATTCCCAGCAACCACATGGTGGTTCCCAACCATCTGTAATGGGATCGGACGCCCTCTTCTGGTGTGTCTGAAGACAGTTACAATGTACTTACATACATAAAATAAATAAATAAATCCTTTAAAAAATTGTGTGCTCTTGTGTGTGTGTGTGTGTGTGTGTGTGTGTGTTTGTGTGATTGTATGTGTTCATGCACGCCACAGTGTATGTGTAGTATCAGAGAACAACTTGCAGTAATCTGTTCTCTTCTCCCCAGAGATGAAACTCAAGTTCCTCAGCTGGGTACTGAAGCATCTTGACATCCAGCCTTGAACTTCAGGTCCCTGCTGTTTTCCTCTTGAGTACTGGGAGGAAAAGTGTTTGGGTACCACCGCACCTGATTCACAGTGCTAGGGACTAAGCCCAGGGCTTGATGGATGCTAGGAAAGTGGTCTTCTGGCTGAGCTGGCTCCCAGCCCTAGAGTGAACCTTGATGGTGATGATGACCTGTACAGTGGTGTCTACCTGAAGGCAGCAATGAGGTTGTGTGACTGGCCTGGGAGAGGGTGTGGGCTGTGAAGTGGGCACTCTGTTGTCTGCTTGCTCCTCGATGTTTCACACTGGGAACAAAGAGAGTGCAGCTGGGAGCCACACTAAGTCATGGTGGGACTACGGGTTCAGTAGGCTCACATTTCAAGTCAAATGAGTTTCAGGTTTCAAAAAAAAAAAAAAAAGGTTATTAAATGTTACATGCTAAGCTTAGAACCAGATACCTTAAATCTTTTTAGGGAGTTGGGACAAGATGCTTCTTTGTAATAAAATAATTTTACATTAGAAAAAAATAAAAAATATAAGTGTAACTGGTGGGTCTATGTTGAGAAAAACCCATTGATTCAAAGCCCCATTTAGAATTTAATGTATCACCAAGAGCGCTTTGGGCGTTGTCTTTGGAAGATGGGATCTGATGTGGTCTTGCCCAAACGGCTGTTGCTCATTTTGGCCTTCTGAACTGATGGTCCTCAGAAGCAACTTGAGACCACATCTGAAAATGAGAAGATGTGTGTCTTGCCACTGAGACATTCTTCCCATAAAAGCGTGTGAATAATTTTTTATGGAGTGAGTCCATTCTTACAGCATTTTAAAGGGAGAAGGATATCATTATTTTCAACCTAGATCATTACCTTGTCTTTTATTTCTGAATGCTCGTTTTTCCTCCCATTATCTAGATTGTGTGATTTAGATGGACCATTTGGAAGTGCTCCCTCCCTGCCTTCTCATATTTTTTTTTTCTAATTTTTGAAATGCTGCCACCTAGGGATAACAATTTTATGCTACCTAACATTTAAGATGCATTTTAGTGTTTCGGGTCTCAACTTTATTTTTTCTGCTTCTTGGAGATTAAGGTTGGCTCTAAAATACTATTTTATCAGCTCAGCTTTTATTTAATTTACTCTAGTATGTTTAGATGGGAAATTAGGCGCTTTAATACTTGCAGTGTTATCTAGCAGTCTGTTTTACTTACTGTTCCATTTTAAGATGTTAGTTCCTAAAATACAGCCTTTAACTTAAATGCCTGTCACATGAGATGCTGAAAATGTGTACTGTTAATTAAATGGATGCCATTGTCCATTAACCGGCATGCGGGTACATCAGGAAAGGTAGCCGTGGATGGGTCACAGATCATTTTAAATCTGCCACATACATGAGAACACCGCATGCTCCAGCTGCTCTTGGAGAGTCGAAGAATCGCGAGGGCAGAGGTGACGCTGTTCTCGGTGCAGTCTGGGAGATGGAGGATATAGGGTCGTATGCTCAAAATGCTATATGCCGTGGTCTGCCCGAGCCCTAATGCTCTGTCCATTCCTTGCCTTTGCTTTCTCCTGATTAATTTCCTTCTTAGCCTCCCCTGGCATCCCGACAGTTTCTGAACTCTAATAGGTGGGTTTAATACTTGACTAAGAATCTCTGGGTTTGGGGAAAAGCCTGGAACTCATGTGAGAAGGTCAGGCTTATAATCATAGCATGGGGAGGTGGAGATATGCAGATTCCAGGCGCTGCCAGCTCTCAGTTGGAGAGCCCCAGGCCAGTGAGAGCTACTGTCTCAAGAAAACACCCTGGAAAATGCCTCCTCAGAACTCCAGAGACGATCCTTTGCCTCTTGACCCATACACACTTGCATTCCCACCCCTTACATGCATACACATACATACGCCCCCACCACACACACAGACTTAAGTATTTGCACACACAAGAATCAGGTTGGCCTCTCATTGGCTTGGTATTCCCAAGTGGATCCCTGTGGCAAGGTAGGCAAAATGCTTTGATCACCAGGTCTGGATTATAGATCTGCCGTCTCATGCTGCATCTGAGCCGCCAGCATCATGCCGCCTATCAAGAGACAGGGAAAAGGGGAACAGACTTGTAGCTCCCACCAAGCCCCAGTGTCCAGTGAAAGGATTGGTGAGGAATGAGAACTGATTTATTAAATTGTTAGCTGGACCATTTAATATAGCATATGGTTGTGTGATATATCACACACATATAGTTGTGATATATATATATGTGTGTGTGTGTGTGTGTGTGTGTGTGTGTGTGTGTTTGTGTGTGTGTGTATCTTGGCACCATCCTATGCCAAATTCTAAATAATTTGGACTTTAAATGCTTTAAATACTTAAATGCATCATCCTTTTTAAAATTCTAAATAATTTGAACTTTAAATGCTTAACTGGTCATTTCTGAAGGGTAATAGCCTTAAATAGCTAATTCTAACAACATTTCTTTGATCACTAGTAGTTGTTTTTGGTTTTGCTTTTGTTGCTGTAGTATCTATCATTGAGAGAAAATAACGTCCTAAGTGGACAGATTTTTTTTTTCATGGCTATAAGTATGTTTAACATTGTTACACATGACACAGAGCAGGGCATACAGCTTAGTGAGGGAACACCTGCCTGCTATTCATGAAGCCTTGAAATCCACCCTCGAACAAACATACACAACTAAAATTGAAATGCGATATGGATTAGAGTCAAGGCTCATGCACTTTTCTAAGGGGCTTTGAAGGGTTTCTGGCCACGTGTCTCTTAGGAATCCTACCAAGACTCTATCACATGTCCACACCTGTGAAGACCTTTCCTGAGGTGCTGAACTGTCATTACATATACAAAGAGCGATACCCAACCCATAAATGGTTTCCAACCACGGATGGGAAATGCCTTTTGTTGAGAGAGAGGAAGTGGTTCCTGTGTTCCGGAAGTTAAATAACTCTCAGGTGGGGGTGATGCCAGTTTAAACGAACACAAAAGAGATTGAGCCTGAGGATGTACTGTTGGCTGTGTTAATGAATCTGGTTCATACGAGATTAGAATGCAATGCATTATGGATGAACCTGTAATGCAATGGGCTTCCTTGGCCCTTCCTGCTCCACAGGCAATGGCTAGAAATTCGCTGCCAGCTGATCTTGGCTCAGAGCTCGGATGCAGGCTCAGGCCCACCTCTTGCCATTTGGAAGAGAAAGGGAATGTGATAAAATGTGGCTTTACTCTCATAAGCAGTTTATGTCAGCCATTTAATAAAAGTTTCAGGAGCTTCCTTTCCCTCTGAGGAAGAGAGCCAGGGAGTCCTGGTGGGAACTTAAGCTTAAGGGCAGGTGTGAAAGCTCTCCATATCTCCCTCCTAGCCTTACCAACCCCCTGCTTGGCTCCACAGGAAAAGATGGAGGGACAGTGGGTGGGGACCTGAGACTTTTAACTCAGTCAATGTTCTTGTTCTGCTTATACATCTTGAATCCCTCCCGCACACACTCTGAACTCAAGCCTTCCTGGTAAGTTCTGACTTCAGCCTCATGGGTGTTGGGGGCGGGCACTACTGAGAACCCTGCTCTTATACAAACTGACACGTGTCCAGCTTGTGTCCAGCCCATTCCGTGTCACTATCAGCCCTGTGGTCCTTTTCAGCCTTGAGTGAAGCAGTATCACTTAGTATCTACATGAGCGTCAGATACCAAGGACCTGAAAGGGCTCTTCATCACTAATGGTTAGTTATAGCAGAGGGTTCTTAGGGAATTCTTAGGTGCATGAGTTTGAAGGCTTTCTTCTGGCAAACTGGTTGCAGAGTGGACCAGTTCTGACATTCCTCTTACCCAGGAGGATGTTCCTTTTTGGCATCCACTGCCTGTGCCTGTGAACCATGGTTTAGACAGTTTTACAACCAAAATTCACACAGCTTCCTCTTCTGCCTCCTAGCCTTCAAATGGTTTCTGACAATGATCTATAATGAAATGTGCCTTATACCATGGCACTCAGTAAACATAGACATATGTATATTTCACAAAGCACCCTTATAAGAAATATATATACCATATTCTGAGAATATATTCCCTTCTGTGTGAGGAAATATTTTTTTGGTTTCTACTCAGTAATCCAGTGCCATGATTGACTCATTTCTCAACCTGTAATAGGAAAACTGCTGCCCGCGCCCCCCCCCCCCCCCCCCCAATGCTCTCTACACTGTGGTCTTTTAGGTCACTATCGTAAAGGATGGCTTAGGGTTAAGGGTTGAGCACTGCAGAGCCAAGTGTGTGGCCTTTCAGTAGCAGCAGAATGTTCTAGAAGAGTGGCATAGAGTGTCCAAGAGCAAATGTTCTGGCTGTGGTGTTCTGCTCCATCTGGGCCCTGACCTTCCCATCTGCTGTGGTGCTGAGTAAGTCTCCCAGTCTCCCTGAGTCACCTCCCCCTCATGTACAATGAAGGCAAACAACTTCTTATTCTCAAATGTTGGGAGGGTTGATATATGAATCCTACAGTAATGCACAGATATTAACAGTGTTTATAGTACTAATAGTCAACATTTATTTCAAGTCATACATACCTTCTCTAGGTTAGCAGACACTGGCTATTAGAAGGATTAATACTGTATCTTAATTTTAGACACATCCCCAGTTGGGTGGCATTTGGAGCCTATTAAGAGTAGGTGGCTTACGTGTAGGGATAACTCCCGTGTCCTAAAGTGTCAACTCTTAACAAATGTGATTCACTGAAAACAGTAAGTTGCAGCAAGGTATTTTCAGTCTAAGCTGGTTTAAACACTCCCTGTTACATTCCGCAGACCACCTGACTTATATACTAACAGAAATTTGTTCCATGATGGAAGAGTCTGTGAGCATTTCATTTGGTAGTGTCCATACCCAAGTGCCTCAGTAATGTTAGAAATCTCTTTCTCATCATTTCTTTCTCTATCTTTCTATGTTGGCTTAGAAATCTCTTTCTCATCATTTCTTTCTCTATCTTTCTATGTTGGCTTAGAAATCTCTTTCTCATCATTTCTTTATCTTTCTATGTTGGCTTCGTTTCTAGGCAGGTTTGTCCCCGGGTTGTGCTAGAAACTGCTATCAGCTGCTCTAGTTTTACATCCTCCAAGCAGATAAACAAAGCCCCGACATGGTAGTTTTAGATTAGTCCTTTGACGGACATCATCAGCTCAACAAAGGCCACCCCTGTTGACAATTTTAGATACTTGGCTAAGGAGACAGTGGTGGTTGGGTGCCATGCAGCATATATCCCCCCTTATGGGCTCAGCCCATACTCAGAATCACAGTACAAATGGAGTGCACCACTCTATGGGGATGTCCCATGGTACATCAGACATTTCCTTCCTTTACGCTTAACTTTCTTCATAAGATAGCAGCTTTGAACAACTCCCAGCTGGGCAATATTAACCCCCGAGACCTGCTTGCAAGCTACCGTCTTTGATGTACACATCGATAGTGTCCAAAGATGTCATCCCTTCTTTTCAAATCAATTTGGAAAAAGTTCTCTAACCACCAGTCGTCCATCTTTGTGTTATGACTTAGAAGTTATCCTTTTAAAAGTTGTTGCTTTCATTATGAACCACAAAACTCAGATGTGGGAAACTCCCCCTCCTCTGTGGTTGCTCCTTCTCATTGTGTGGTCCAGCTAGCCCCGGGTCAGCCCTGCTTTCTGCAGCTTTCGTTTCATCCACTGACTGAGCATGAGTCTGGACTCTCATTTGTTAGACAGCCCTTAGCGTCCCTTGCAACCATACATGCGTATGTATACACACACACACACACACACACACACACACACACACACACACACACACCAGTGAATGCTTTGGGTTTAGTGGGGACTGCAGATGGTACAATGGGGTTGGCAGGCAATTTAAGAGGATGATGAGTCTAGAGCCAGAAAAGTTCTGACACACCCTAGAGCCTTTTATCTGCCACGTGAGATACCTAATTAATTAGATTAAATCAGAACAAGGCAAGCATGCCTTTATTCCTAAGATAGTATTATGTTGCATTATTTAAACTGTATAGAATTGATAAGTCAAATATTGCAAAGTCATATAGAAAAAGTCATTGCAGAGCTATGACTTCATATAGTTTCAAATGTGTTTTTGGAGAGAAATCAAAAATTCTCTGAAGACATTAAAATTCTCAGGTCTGAGAATTATTGTATGGTCACGTTCGTGTATACACATACATGTATCACATAAGAAAGGCCAGGTGAGCCAGACAGTGAGGGTGTATGCCTTTAATCCTAGCACTCAGGTGCGTGGGCAGGTGGATCTCTGGGTTCCAGCAGCTTGGCCTACAGAGCAAGTTTCAGGACGCCTAGAGCTAAACAGAGAGACCCTGTCTTATAAAATCAACCAATGAGGAAAACAATGCCAGGTGAGATACACATGTCGGCTGTGTCTTGTTTTCTTACGGGAGCTTGGGGACCTAATATTATTTTATGCTGCTGGAGTTGCAGTACTGTTGTTACACTACAGTTAAGACAGGAAATGGACGAGTTAAAATGGTGAGGCCACATCTAAAATCAAAGCCACATGATAAATGTTTATTTTAAAAGTACCATGTTGATTAGCATTTTGGCTTTCCCCATTACTGTTCTGTAAATGGAGACCCGGGTGTTCCTTCTCCCGGTGATCTGCCACTTGCTATAAAATTATAAGCACTGTGGGTGTTTAGATGTAGGTCTGAGGCCTCTTCTTTGAGTCTGTGGCCTCTGATTCAGTCCATGTTTCTTGTATAAACTTTATCTCTAACTTATCGGCCACAGCGTCCATTTATAAGTCTATAAAGTGAGCCTAGACCTTAGTGGGGTTTGTAAGAAGCTGAAGATCTTTCCTGCGTTTTTTTTTTTTTTTTTTTTTTTTCTAGTGTTTTTACGGTTGGCTCTCACACCTGATTCAACAGCAGAGTGTTTTCATGGAATCTTTTATAGTCAACAAAAGCAGTAACAGACCAACTTCTTTGAGTAGGAAGAGCAGACCCAGGCTGGCTGTGTTTAGACATCAGTAGTCATCAAGAATTTCTCAGAAAGAGCAGTGCTCAGCTTGCCGTTATGTGTCCACATCTGCTCTGTGTAGTGTCTTAAACCCCACTGACATGGTTTTCAGCCCAGGGAATTAAGCAACATTAGGAGACAGTCACCACTTCTCACAGTTCAGCCCTTGCTTGGCCTGCATCAGCATTTGATCTGAAGTGTCCTGGACAGGCTATTTTGGAACACTTGACCCTCAGCTGGGGTGGTGTTTTGGTAGGTCATTGTGCCATTAGGGGATGGGACCTAGCTGGAGGAAGGAGACTGCTGGATGTTGTATCTGTCTTCAAAACTGAGTCCTGCTTCCTGGTCTACCCAGATCTGAGCTGCCCCACTGCCAACAGTATTCCTGCTACCATGGCCTTCTGCCTTAGTGCACAGCATTCCCTCAAACAAGGAAGGAAGATAAATGCCCCACCCCCTCACTGGCTCTGTTAAATGCTTGTTACCTTGCTGAAAAACGCAGCCCAGCTGGGAAGTCAAAGACTAAGTCCACAGAGAACAAACTTTATAAAACTACTAGATCTGCTTTTCTTGTTTGCAAAAAGGAACTCATGCTGTCATAGCTGGAGAAAGCTGAGGGAAGAATGTGAATATTGAGATGTATTAGTTACCTATCACGGTCTTTCAGATCACCCAAAACCTTGCAGTGTAAAGCAAACTTAAGGTCTCACATGGTTTGAGAATGAGAAGTCTGGGAACAGCATAGCAGCTGGTCACATGAAGCTGCAGCCAGACTGTGGACAGAGGCTCTAGTCACAGGGCGTGGAGAATCTGCTTTCAAGGTTGCTCTGAGAGATGCTGGCTGGACACATTGTTCTTACATGTAGACTTCTCCCAAGGGTTGGGCAACATAACTTAGTACCATGTGACAGTGACCAAAAGAAACTTGGTAAACTCATTTCACACTGACTGTCCATCCATGTGCAGTATACTGCTGGCCACACACTTAGACTGAGTATGGTGACTTGGCAGTGGGGAGTGGGTTGGGGGTGGGGAGGTTCCTGCCGTACATCATCATTAGTGACCATCAGTGCCTCTTGTGGAGGTCGCCAACCACAATGTACAAATTATAATTTTGCAATAGTAACTTAACTTTGTACCTAGAATCCCCCTCTTCCTCCCAAAGTATTGCAAACAATAAAAGACCACCAGGAGACCACCATGATGGGAACGCAATGATAAGTGGTAGGTGCCCCGAGGGAACTGTCGGCTGCTCTCCTGTGCTTGAGTAGCCTTCTGATTGCCTTTCATGTCTGTAGTGTAGTGTGTGGCTTAGGAAAGTGGACAGTAGCGGAATGAATGAGTGGATCTGGATGCACCTTGGTTTTGCCTTCATCTGTTCTTTGAGAGACCCCATATTCTCTTCCTCAGAGATGGCATGAGATGTTTAGGATTCAATCCTGTTGAAACTTGGGAGAGGCTTGTGACTCTGCAACCTCTTCCTTTCTCAGATGTAGAGAGACCTTTCTTAGTGTTCACTTGTTTGTTTGTTTGTTTGAGTTCTTTATATGTGGTAGACACCAGCCCTCCATTAGAAGTATAGCTGGCAAAGATTTTTATTTCTCTCAGCACACTGCCTCTTCACTACCGTGAGGCATCCTTTGTTGTCTAGAAGCTTTTTGGTTTCATGAGGTTCCATCTGTCAGCTGTCCACCTTAATATCTGTGCTGTTGGGGTCTTGTCGAGAAAGCCCCTTCTTAGGCCTGTAAGCTAAGGACTTCTTTCTACTTTCTCCTGAAGGTTCAGGGAACTCAGTCTTACTTTGAGGTCCTTGATCCATTCAGACCTGAACTTTGTGCAGGGTGGTATTAGGAGCTAGCCTCCTTCTTCCACATGTAGCTATCCAATGTGATCAGCACCATCGGGTAAAGATGCTGTGTTTTTTTTTCCAATTTGTGTTTTTGGCCAGGAAAAACAAACAAACAAAAACCAATTACAAATTGGGGCATGAAGCTAAGAAGAAGAAATACGAATTGCTGAGAAATATTCTTAAAGCATTTAGTGTTCTTAGCCATTAAAGAAATGTGAGCTTTCCTCTTATCTCAGGCAGAATGGCTAAAATCGCATGAGTGTACAAAACAAACGCCGGAGTGGATGTGAAGGGCAGGAAGCCGTTACCCATTGCTGATAGCAATGCAAACTGGTTTGGCCAATATGGGAATCAGTGCAGAGGTTCCTAAAGAAATGAGAAGCAGATCTATGATGTGAACCAGCTGTAAACTCCGGGCATATCCCCAAGGACTCTGTATCCTACTACAGAGCTGCATATTCATCCATTCACTGCTGTTCTACTCACAGGAGCCTGGAAATGCAAAGGCCTTAGTTGTCTGTCACTGATGGGTAGTAAAAACTGTGGTGCATATCCTCAGTGGAATATTATGCAGCTGGTAAGAAAAATGAAATAAAGAAACTTACAGGTAAATGGATGGAGCTAGAAACAAGCATTCTAAGTAAGACGACAGCCCCAGAAAGATAAGTACCATAACATGTTCTCTCTCACGGTTGAATGCTAACATTGAATCCTAAGATACGCGTATGCTTACACTGGAATACATAGAGAAATCATAAAACTAGCAAGGGACGAAGAAGAAGATTTCAGGGGAAGGGAGATAAAATGGAGGTACAGGAATGGGGAAAAGGGAATGATGGAGTGGGAGGGGTTAAATTGGGTGGTGTGTGGGAGGGCAGGCTAAGGGTGTGTGTGTGTGTGTGTGTGTGTGTGTGTGTGGTGTGTGTGTGAAGGACTAAGAGTACAACAAACCTTTGAAGAAGCATATGGAAACCTGCTTTAGAAGCTTCCATATTTACATATACAGGAGGGATTTAAATGGAGTTGTCCTCTCAGTGGAGAGAGAAGCATCTTGCTTTTGTGGATGCTGTGTCCTGGGACAGGATAGGAAGTCACAGCTTCTGCGTTAGTGACTGTTCTGTAGCCTCCTCCCTGACACTTAGAGTGTAGACAGTAGAGGAAACTTCCGGGTAAACGGTGGCTGATATAATTTACAGGTAGAGGATGTTTTTGTCATCCTCCGAGCTTTAAAAAAAAAAAAAAACCATATACTTTGGTGAATAATGCTAATAAAAAGGAAATTGTAATATGAAATAAATTTGAATGAATGCTTCTTTAGTACATACAGCCAGGAAATTCATCAGGAGCAATCCGTACGAGACAAATAGCAAAATGGAATAAATTTGAATAAATTCCTGCCCAGGCAGTCATAGAACACGTTGATAAATATTTCAGCCTAAACTGATACAAAGTACATCATAAAATATTAACTTAGAAGGAATTTCTATGTTTTGCATTCAATAATGTTTCACAAAATAGCACATATGTATCAGGCAATAGGGGGAAATAAAACTAGTTTTCACTAGGTGGCTCGCCCTAGTTGATGAGCCTGTCTCTGCTATTGCATGTGAGTCACAGTCACCAAGTGGATGTGAATCCCAGACATGCTGACCCTGTCCTCTGCTCTGCCTGTATCAGGAACTCTCTTTCAGACTAAGGAGTCAGGGTGATAAACTAGTGTCCACATGGCCACCATTTTCTGGCCCTGCCTCCCTCAGCCAGAGTGACCCAAAGGTTTCTCCAACTCTCAAAAGATCCACTGATGACAGAGGTTGAAGAGCAGACAGGGTAACCACAGAGGTGCTGGTCCCTGCCCTGGCAGAGTGTCCAAGTCACTTACTTGTTTTCAGGGTGGAGCTACTTCATAACCATCTGTTACAAAACCTTGTCTTTGAGGACTGGCTTCCACGATCTGTTTCCTATGTTGGATCTGGGTGCTTCTCTCTGCACATAAGTGGAAAACTGGAGCCTCTTGCTGGGGATGTAGAAGAGGGTGCCAGGTTGTGATAAAAGGTAACATCTTGGATGCTGGTCTTCATATCTCAGAGCACCAGACAGTGCCTCTCATAAGGATGATAGAAGCCTCCCTGTTTCATTGTTAGCAAGAATCTAAGCAACCCAGCCCAGGGCACCAGAGGGTACCCATAGAGGCCAGAAGATGATGTTGGGTTTTCTTGAGCTGGAATTGTGAACCACATGTTGTAGGTACTCGGAAATGATCTCTGGACCACTGAAAGCCCAACAAATGCTTTTAATAGCCATCCCTTCAGCCCCATGTTCACGGGTCTTCTCTAAGCTTTCTATAGAGGTTCAAGAGTCACGTGATTTGGAGGTGGGTTGAATGTAGGTTCTCTACTCACTGGATAGGCAACTGCTCTAATCCAGCAATCTGCTGCCTCTTAAACTCACCATCCATGCCAGACAGGACATCTGGCACCTCTTAAGTTCACCATCCATAATTGGCCAGTAGATGGAGTTTACCTTGCTTTCAGGAAATACATTTTTTTTTTCTTCTGTGGCACTGGGGACCAAACCTGTAGCCTCATGCATGATAGACAGGTACTCTGCTCCTGAGCTATATTCCAGTTCTTCTTACTCTTAACTTTTTTCAGGGCAGAGATTTGAACTCGGAACCTCATGCTTTAGGCAATGAGGTTTTTAGCACTTTTAGGCAAGTGCTCTACCACTGAGCTACAGTCATAGACCTGTGTTTGAGACTTCAGTAAGATGATCAAGCCAGATACTTAAGTAGACCAGGTCATGGTAAAGATAAGAACACTACTGCTGTCGTTTTTTCTTTTCTTCTTCTTCTCCCCTCCCCTCCTCTCCTTTTCCCTCCCCTCCCTATCTTCCCTTCCCTTCCCTTCCCTTCCCTTCCCTTCCCTTCCCTTCCCTTCCCTTCCCTCCCCTCCCCTCCCCTCCCCTCCCCTCCCCTCCCCTCCCCTCCCCTCCCCTCCCCTCCCCTCCCTCCCCTCCCCATCTTCCCTTCCTTTCCCTTCCTCCCCTTTCCTCCTCCCCCTTTTCCCTAGGGAGTATATTGTTTTTTAATTTCGTGACTACTTCCTGCAGTTGTTTTACCTTTTAGAAATAGTTGTGATTAGTTTCAAATTTGTATGTGACTCTCTAGTAGACAGGTAAAAATACTAGTGCCTTTGGGATCTGGGACCAGGTACATTATAAATGAATATTTGGGTAAAGGGCAGCCCCATATCTGTGTGTGTTCTCAGTGTGTGTGTGCTTGTGCATGTGTGTGTGGGGGGATGATGTAATATTGTAGCATGCTACACTATTTAAGAATTGAAGTGGTCAAGAGCCTTCTGTGATTTGGAGCTTGGGTCTGGAGTCAGGCTTTTGTTCTTGCCGCTGGTCTTTATCACTGTGTGACCTATGTGGGTTCGTTAACCTGTCCCCTCATCTGTAAAGTGTGTTACACTTAGTACCTCCCCCCACGACAACTGCCAAGACTGAGTGAGAGAAGTTAGAGCTGACCTGCAGCATGTTCATTCCTACGTGGGTAGCATGCTTCCGTTTCCAGCAGCATGGTGGGCACCCTTGTGATCCTTAGTTGTCGCGTATAAGCTTCTTTCTCATTCAGCAGAGATTGGATTACACCCACATTAGGCTGAATCCCACTACTGCTGCCATCTTCAGACTTCAAATGAATCCAAGACTTGCCCTGTGACTCCTTGTTATAATTGGCTGGCTTGGGTTAAGTACAGGGGCTAATTACTCCAGTCTGGCCTCTGGGTTTGGTTGTTTTGTTCAATTTACTTATGTAAACAGGTGTTCTCTATGTAAACATTTGTGGAAGTCACAATACCAAAACAGATTAAATATAGAAGCAGGCTGCATGCTACATCAGTGTTTTAGCGACAGTGAGAAAACATCATCTGTTCCTTCTCCTACTTGGGGCTAGCGTGAACTCTTGTTGGTTTGATAATGTTCCTTGCAGTTGATTGATGAATTCATCCGGGATTTGGTACCACTCTCTGCATCTGCACATTTAAGGGCTATTTTATCAGCATGTCCACATTATGGGTCTCTTTCTTCTTTGTAAAGAGGCGCCACCATGGGTCTCTTTCTTCTTTGTAAAGAGGTGCCTTGGGCTAGGTAATGGAGAATGGGGGGAGCAGCAGAAACAGCTGCTTTTCCAGTTGGTGGCAGAACTGGTACCCAGCTGGTGTCCTGGCTCCTCGGGTGTGTGGAAGTGCTACTTTGAGTCTTTCAAGTAGTGTTTTTGGTAGAAACGGGAATACTGATTCCCTTTCAATGCTCAGTAGCCTTACCGCCCCCACATGCTATACATCAGAAATAATGACTTCCAATCTTTTCTCCTTTAAGTTAGATACACCATTGTTCCACCATCATCTATCAATATTTCTTTTACATTTTTTTTTTCTGTTGGGGGTGTCGGCATGTTTCCAGCTATTCTGAGTTCTGGTCTGGGTTGTCTGTAGCCCTGGCTTTTCCAGGCTCTGTGCAGCTTACACCCTGAGTCCTTAGGTGATCTTGGGGTGGGCAGGTTCAGACAGGATGCCAGAGGGTAAGAACAGAGGCTGCACTGAGTGAATCTTGGAAAGGCAGTGGGTTCCCTCTTTCATATCAGGATTTCTGCTTCAGGCTGCCTTTTGCATTCACACCTATTTTTATATTTTCTTCAAAGTGTTTTTCAAAGTGATAACAGTCATTAACTTCTTTGTTGCCAAATGACCTAGGAGGGATTTAATGCAGCCGGTGAGAAATGAGAACCTTTGCTCAAACCTTTCCGGGGGAGTTGCTAAGAAAGAACAGTTGACTTCCAGAGTTTTTATGTAATTTGGGGGGGGGGGGGCTGGGATTTAGAGAGTATTAAATTGATCTCATATTCTGAAATTGAGTGATCAAAAGAAACTCCTCAAGTAGAGCAGTCATGTGATACAGTCATGTGGCGTCTACTCACATTAGTCCTTTGAAGGTGCAAGATTAAAATTCCTGAAGCCCCAGCTCTGATCACTCCATAGCTTTGTCTTTTTGACTATTCTGAGCTTCGGATTCAGAGACATGGCCTCATTTTGTGGGCTGGTTGTCAGATCGGAGTCTCTCTGTCTTGGATGTAGTCAGTACTACCTCAAAGGATGGAGCTTACAATTAAGCAGAAGCAGCCCAGGGGTGAACTGCTAAGCACTGCAGGTGCCAATGAAGCATAGGGTGGAAAAGATGAAAAACTCAAAGTCCCCCATGACTTCTTAGCAGACCATTATCCAATCTGAAGTCTTTGGTGCTATTTTGTAGATAACATAATAACATAACCACATCCTTTTCTAGCCAGATAGACAACAGGACACACCTTCTAAGCCAAGGCCCTTTGTGCTACATTGTAACAGTGAATGGGAAGCATCTTGAAGTAGTTCTTCATCTTGCCACACTTGATAACATTGTACTCCATTTCATTAAGGAAGAAAGCGCTGGTCCTGACCTATTAAATGGGCAGCAGGGAGGTTGTGACCTGCTATTTGAAACATAGTGGTCCAGAGGCTCTCCATCCTTGCTTCTGGACATCCTAAGCCCTCCCTGGAGTCTTGGCCTCCCTCATCTCTGCATCTGGTGCCTCCTCTGACCTTATCACTTTTCTCAATCTCGTTTACAGCGTTTACTGCAAATTGGCTCTTATGCTAATTACTGATTTACAACTTATCTCCTGTGGCTTGACGGTGAGTGTGGTCAGGGCATGAGCTCTGAGCTAACCTCGTCCATCAGCACACACATGCCCCAGAGTGTCCTGTCCACCGAAGCCCTGGGAAGGTGCACAGTGCCTGGAATGCGTCTCTACCTCTGTGCTGACGCTTTCAAGTGTCATGGCTATCTGCTGGGCTGCCTTGATTTCTTTCCTATCTGAAAAAAAAATGACATTAGGTTGGGGTTGCAAATCTTTAAATCTTTGACCTTTGTAGTGTAACAGGTAATTACTTCAACCTACAAGGCCTGCCTTTTACAGCAAGAAGTGACTTTCATGTGTTTTGTGATGATTTGTAGATCTTTGACAGGATGGTATGTATATGGAACATTTTACTTATTTATGTTGGAGTCATTTGTCTACAGTGTGAAAATATCACACAGAGGAGAAAGAAGACAGATACCGTAATCATATGATATCTCTCACATCTGGAGCTCAGTTTTGGGCTTCTAATGATGGCATTCAGAGAAAAGCAGGACCCATTTTATGTTGACACACATTATCTACCCAAAGGCTGACCTTATTTAAAGGAAGTGATTCAATTTAGGAAGGTTGTCCCCATTCAATCCAATTTCAGAAGCTTGACTGATGTAATAGGACCTGTCCTTGTACCATCTTACCATCTTGACTAACAGATGCAGCCATAGCCCCATCCATCTTGGGACAGTGCCTGATTAAAATATATACCATCCCTGGACTTTCCAGACTCTATAAATTTGAGAAAGAAATGTATGCTGTTTATAAAATTCTTTAAAACTGCCTGCCTGAAATATCTAGGAAGTCATAGCTTAAGAAAGAGCTAGTCGCCGATGTACGCTTTGAGGGTCGGGTAGTTTGCATTCTTCACAGTGGATTTCAGTAGGACATTTTCACACAAGAATATTTTTGCCATGTTCACTCCTTTGTCTCTCCTACCCCAGCTACTCCTCTAACTCTTCCCAGCTGGCCCCCAGTAACTTCCATGTCTCTCCCTCCCCTGGCAACCATCAACTATGTATAAACGGTGCATGCTTCCTATAATGGCTTCTTTTCTGGGCTTGGTGGACATCCCAGCATATTTACCAAATCTGCTCATCCATAGGCAGATTTCACTTTTGAGCATCAAACACTCACGGAGACTTTGAAATGGGTTTAGTTTAATTCTGCACTCAGCGAATTTGCAGACGCGTTGCCCTTATTTGGATTTCTTCCCATCCTGCCTGCCACTTACCCAAGCTAAAATGTATGTCAAAGGAAGCAGGGCTCGTCTTAAAGGAGATTTGAGGAAAATCTTTCTTCAATATTTAAAGTGCTTGACAAAGTCATGTTAGCATGGACGTTGGTTTTGAGATCAGAAAGTTAAAGTCGGGTGGCTTATTTACATTACTGCCTAAAAGCAGTTCTAATAGGATTGACGTAGGGCACTAATTAATCACCCAGGGTCTCTCCATTCACTAATCATATTGCATGAAACTTCCCTGCTGGCTGAGGCTCAAGGGCAAACCTTGGGCTACCCGCCAGCTTCCTTTTCATAGGCAGTATGCCACTGCTACGAATTAATACAAGCCTAATGTATTCTGTCAGTGGTTTATTCTCCCATGGCGATCTTCTCTGGTTAAACAGCTTTAAATGAAAATTTATATTACGTATGAAAAGAACTTTTCTTTCAGATGAGGAAAGGGGAATTAAAAAAATCATCTTTGTAATCTTTTTCTCCCACAGTCTATAATCTTTCAGTTCTGGTTAAAAAAAAAATCTGCTAGATTAATTGAATAAGGCACAGATGGCATGTTAGTTTCTTGCCATTATCTGAGAAGTGACCTTATATTAAACCTAGGAAACTTTCTGTATTATTATTATTCTGTATTTCAATTGCAGCGGCAATGTGTGTTTATTAACCATCTACTGCACACAAAACGTCTTAGGTACTTGTTCTTATGTCTGCCTTTGTAAAGACAGCAACTGCCTTGCAGGTATCCATGCAAAACCTAGTCTTTCAGGCTACCCAGGTTGCCAGTTTTGAACCAGAACTTGTCATTCAAGTTCTCCTGTATCGGGCCCTATTACTATTTATAATTCGTACAGTCCCCCTATACTTTCATTTTACCTTGGGATGGTTCAGTGGTCTTAATCTTTAATAACGAAATGTCTGTTTCCATATTGACTCATTACAATCCATCTGAATCATTTTTGAAGCTTGTTGACTTGGGGGTACATTATTTCATCTCTCACTTCACCAGAGAACAGGAAGTTACGGGCATCTTTGAACCAGAAATAAATATAGCTTATTCATATCCCTCATGCTGTTCTTCATCACTCTCAAGAGAGAGAGAAAAAAATTCTAATAGAAAAGGAAAATTCCAGAGTGTGTTCGCATGGAATGCTTCCAAGGCAGTGCCTGTTGAGAGCTTAGCTTTCCATCTTCGAGCTGCGTGCGCAATGGCTACAGCTTGTCCTGTATGCAAATGAATTTCCAAGAGTCTGGGAAATAACTCTTACATAAAAGAACATATAAATGACTGACCCATTCCCTAAGAGAGCAGGTCGGTACTTGGTGGCGTATATGGGTTTCCTGTGAAGCTGTACGCCTTAGTATGCAGTACTGATGTGCTTGGCTGAAAGGGATCCATCCTGTTTCTTTTTATAGCGTCATGAAAAGTTGGAAAGGGGAAAAACTGAGCTGAACATACAGAATAAATAAGTAGGCGCTGCCGGCAGGCAGCCTTTTGTTCTCAGACATCCACTCCTTCCCCCTTTGTGAGTCACCGAGCCAGGGAGGCCATCAAAGATGCCTGGTGTATAGAGCATTTCTTATGGAGGTTGTTTGTCATCCACAACAAAGGGCTAATTGCTTCTGGGTCTTCTTTCACATGATAATCAATGGATCTGGATCTCCTACATTCATCTTGTCCTTATTTATTTATTTTTAGGTTTTGATTGAATGTAAAGGATCAGAGAGATGGCGCCAACCTAGTGAACACATTAAAAGAATTTTAAACATGGGCATGGAAACGGAGGCACCTGCTACCACTTTGCTTGAGATCGATTTGATCAGAATTATAACTTACAATAGCTGTTGAAAAGGCTCCATGGTGTTCCTAGGAAGTGGTGTTTTTCTCTTAGGACCTACCATTTCAAAAGGCCCACCGTGGGGACTTCAGTCCCTGTTAGAAGAGGGACCCAAAGTGCTTTGAAGCTTTTTGGGGGTGCTCTATATAAATTCGTTTCTGAAGTATTCTGATTTTATTCTAAGTCTAATGAAAAATGAAATGGGTCTGTGTTCAACATGGTTTCCTCTAGTGGCTTTGCCCGAGTGTACGATTGTGTGTGTGAGAGACATATATGGCTTTACATTTGAGTGTTACAGAGTGGACTAACCAGATGAAAATCTCTCCTTTTCTGGAGCTTATATTTCCACGTGTACTCCCATTTTGTGTATTTGGAAACAGAGGTACAGGGAGGCTAAATTACTTAACCAGGCTCATCATGTTTGGGACTTAGACCTAACTCAAGATAGAAAGACAGGGAAATGTTTGGAGATCCCAAAAAGGGAAAGCAGCTCTTCTGAACCAGGAATCTGGGTGATGCCAGCCACCCAGCGGCATCAAAACAAAAATTTCAGAGCTATTAATAACTGCTTAAGGCCTTTTTCCCTCCTCAGCTATAAACCCCCAGTTTGCTAGGAATTTTCCCAGAGTCCCTATTTACAGGGAAAGGACATATACTAACTATCCTTGTGGAACGATTCTGGTTTATCATATTATAATCTAGGCAAGGCATCTCTGGAGCCTTTCTATACTCTCACATGTCAAATGAGAGAAGGAAGAAAAAGGTATCTTAGCAGCCTTCTGAGATGTAACTTGAGAGCCACCAATCTGGTATGTATGGCTAATATCAAGACAGTTGTGACTTTCCCTTGAAAAGCTCTACCTGCTTATATGTTCTTCCTTTGTGACTCTTCTGTCATGCACTTGGGTCTGTCTTCTCTCTTTTAATCCTTATTCTAGAACCCGTTTTAAAATACTCCAACTCTGCTTTACGAACTGGTACTCCTGAAATTCTTTTCTATCTTGAAACCATGAATCCCATTTAGGCCAAACTTGAGGCCTATGAATGAGGCGCGTAGGAAGAATCTCCAGACCATGAGTATGATGGCGTGGAGCTCTGTCTCAGTCCCCTCACTGACAAACCTAAGCCCATTTATCTAAGGGCCCATAGCCATCACCATCCACCCTCTGCTTCTTGTCACTAAGTTCCCTGAACTCATAGGCTTCACCCAGATACTCCTGCCCCTTCCCTCTTTGGCTGGCTAGCTGCAGTGGCCTCCCAGCTTGCCTAACTGCTAGCAGCCTGGCCTCTTTCTCTTTGTTCTCTATACTGTAGTGAATAAGTTTTCCAAGCTGCAAACCTGGCTTCTGCCCCCATTCTGTGTGAAGTTCTTACTTGGTTTCCCATGGCTTGGGGGTCGCTGGGTGTACACACCACACATGGTGTGCTAACCATGCCCTAGCTTAGCCCTCTGGCCTCTAGGTTCTCAAATGTAAAAAGCCACATGCCCGGGACTGGAGGGATGGCTCAGCTGTTAACGGCACCTCTTGCTTTTACAGAGGACTCGGGTTCGTTTTCCAGTACCTACACGGCACCTGACAACTGTCTGTAACTGAGTTCTAGGTACCTCCTTCTGGCCTCTGTGGGCATGAGGCACATATTTGATAGCTTCATACATGTGGGCAAAACACTCATGCATATCAAATAAAAACCAATCTTTTTTTAAAAAGCCATGTATCACAGTGGCCTCGTAGGCATGTTATGTTACTGAGAGAGCTTGCTGCCTTCTGCCAGTTTCCATGTGGTAAGATAAGTCCCCTGGTGCTGGTGCAGGATCATCCTGTGAAGACCACTGCTGGCCTGAGCCTTGTAGTACACTTGCAGACTCCTGAAGGGACCCACTATGCCAGACTTTGATTCTTCTGCATCAGCTGTTGCCTCTGCAGGAAAGGGGCTCCCTTTGTCTTCTCTTTCAAATACAGCTAGAATGTTGCTTCCTAGGAAGCTTCCTCTGTCAGCACACCCCCAAACCCAATGCCTGTGTTTCTATGGCAACTTGTCTATGCCTCCAGAAAGGCTCCATTCCCTGCACCTAAGTTGTGATTTTATTTATGTGCCCCCATTAGCTTTTTAATAAAAGACATCATCTGGGCTGTTTTCCTTTTGGGGGGAGGGTGGCAGTCAAGACAGGGTTTCCCTGCATAGCCTTGGCTGTCCTGGAACTGGCATTGTAGACCAGGTTGGCCTCAAACTCAGAGATCCACCTGCCCCTGCCTCTAAGTGCTGGGATTAAAGGTGTGTGCCACCTCTGCCTGGCTTTCTCATTCGCCTTTCTAGCCCTGGCACCTGGCACGATGCCTGCTTAGTACTGAACAGATGACATGTGTTGAAAGATCTAATCCTTCTTGCACCATTACAAAGAGAAACCCTATTTTGAATTTTATTTGTGTTAACTGTTTGTTTGTTTGTGTTAGCTCTTAAAACACGTCTATGGTATTTTGTTTTTAAGTTAACAGCGTCTTTCAAACCTAAGAGTTCCAAACTTGTAAACAGAGTTGGTGAGCTCTGTGCTGCTTACTGCTCAACTCACACAGCAGGGAGCCTATTCCCATGGCCGTTCATGTGTGGCTACAGATAACTTAGTCCTTACGCTTGTGACATACTTCCAGTCCATTTCAGCCTTCATAGCACCCCTCTGGTGTGTTTTCAGCCTTGGCTTTGTCTATTGGAGGGGGGAGGGGGTAACAAATGGAGCAGCCCGTCGGGTCAGGGCAAGCCTTTTTTTGGATCGTAAGACAAGCAAAGATTAGTGAACTGTAAGTGTGCAACTTCCACGTTTCTATCCAGAAATGGATAGCTAATCCCCTGTGTTCCTTTTTTATATGCTTGCATGGCCTGGGTAATTTCCAAGAATATGGACTTTGTTGCTTACGTAGCCCTCCCCCTCCCCAGCTCAGATTACAAGCCCTTGCTAAAAATGTCGAGGTCCAGGCTCTAACAAAGAGCTCTCTAAACCAGACTGTCTCAGACTGTGGGCATTTCTTTAAGGCCTTCTCCTGGAACAGTGTGCATTCAAAGGGAAAAGCCCTTTCATCGTCTCTGGGAAGATACTGCAGGCTCTTGGTGCTGGGCACTTCCAAAGAAGTCCCCTTCCTGGCTCCCTTTTCCTTTCCCAGGCTCTGGGTGATGAACTGCTCCAGATCCTGTTCTTGGCTTCAAGCCCCAGCAGTCCGTGTCCCCAGCTCCATAAACAAGCAGAGGGGTAGCCCTTCAGGTGGATGTTGTAGAGTGAATTATGTATTACTCTCTTTCATGTCCGGTCACAAGAAGGGCTGACCTAGCAGTTTAGAACAGCTGGGGTTTCCATTCTGTTACTCTGAAAAGAATCTCAGCCTCCTCCAGGACGAAGGGAGCCCCAAGCACTGTGGTTCTAAGCTCCTCTCAATGTTTTATTTACACAGCATGAGAATTATGTGGATCCCCCAAAACTGTGGGTGTAGGTATTTTATAGCCATTCATTAAGACTTGCCATGAAAAGGAGCAGAATCGATCTCAAGTTAGTTTGTTAGTGTCTCTTAAATGCGTAGATACTTGGTGCAGTGTTCTCAAGCCGGTGACAGAAGAAAGAGAATAAACAGAGCTCAGGTGCTATCACCTTTGCTTTATCTGTACACATGCTCAGTGATTAATGTAGGCCCTGACTGTCCTACTGTCTGACACGAGGTGTTGTCATTCTCTCCAGTCCTGTGTATACCTGCAGACATGACAAGGCCATACCTGTTGTGGCAGAGAAGCGCTGAGGAGAGGAAGCCTCAGTTCACCTTATACCGGGGGTTTTCTGGTGCTGAAAGGGGAGCTGTCTGTTAGGGTGGCCACTGTGGTAGGAGTTAGGGAGCAGGCAGGGGAATGTCTGAGGAGAGATCGGGGGCAGGGAATAATCTGTGTGGACTCTGCTGTCCCAAGCAGTGGGATCTGCTTATTGTTGGCTGTCACATGGTTTCATGGACCCCACAGTTTGAAGCAGTTTAGTAACATTAGGCATTGGTTAAATCAGGACTGAGGGCTCTGGGAAGCCAAAAACCCTTCAGGGATTCTTGTCCCCTCTGGGGACACACTCCAGTCTTCACCGTGGCCTGTGAAGCCTGACACAGCCTGGTTACTGTGAACCTCTGTGCTGTGCTTTCAGTTCCTGGCACTTTGTGTCTCACTTTGTTCCCATCTGTCCAAGGCCTCAGTCCAGATGTCTGACTTCAGCTAGGGTGCTGTTCGGACATCCGCCAATCAGCTCCTTCCTCCCTTCATGGTGCCCGACTTTTTCCTTAATAGCCATGGGCTTTTTCCTTGATAGTTATTTTGTTTTTATTTATGTGTCTCTCTGTGTGTTTGCTCAGAAGAGGATATTTAATCACCCGGGGTTTGAACCAGTGGTTGTGAGCTGCCCAACATGGGTGCTAAGTCTAGTCCTCTGTAACAACAGCAAACTCTTAACTTACTCTGAGTCATCAGAGGAGACCCCTGGCTGCTCTAGTCACTGCAGTATCGGTACCTGCCTTCCACGGTGCTTTCTTTCATCTCCTCGTGCCACCCTCCTCCCTGGCAGCAGCCCCGAGCAGCCTGCTCATCTGTGGCTTTTTATTGCCTATCTTTCCTTACACAGTCCGACTAGCATGTCAGTGCTACAAAGCGTCACTTGTCCACTCAGTTCCCTGACTTGTCCGAAGCCCTCCAGTGGCTGCATTGCTGATTATAGATGCCCAGCAAGCTCTGCCTTCCCCATGTTATGGTACAGTGCAGCACAGGGGGCTAGAGGTCCCTAGGCAATTTGTACTCCAGCCACGCTGAGAATGGCCTAGTGACAATGTAAAGGGAGAGACACTGGCCCTGGCCTCCGTGGGGATTGTCCTATTTATCGAGTCGAGATTTGTCCATCATGCCATCTTAATCAAGACCATTCTGGACAGTTGTAAACTGGGGCATCAGAACCCACTGGCAAGAGCAGGATTGACTTTTTGTTCATCCAATTTTCCACCAGCTCATGCTTTCTTCTTCTTCTTTTTTTTTTTTTTTTGCTATGGCAGGAATTGTACTCAAGGACTTTTTATTCCTGAAATAAGTCCCTATCCTACCAAGACAGGTACTACATTAGTGTGCGTGCTTAGCAAACCCGTGTAAACTGGCTGCCCATCTGCCAGAGCTGGAGTGTTGGCTCAGGAAAAAAGTCAGAAAATGTGAGCTTCCCTGCTGGCTCATTGGTCACTGTCCAGAGACAGCCTTAGGTGTGCCTGTCCTGCCTATTCAAGCAGGGGTTTACGTTTCTCAGAATGTTATTCCACTGTTTTTAGGTTGTTGGTGAGGCTCAGCTTCCTGCCAGGCTGATTAGGAACTTTGTTTCAGTCTGGGTAGAGCCCAGGGATGAAATTGCTACATTGCAAACAGGAGTAAAGAGTGTTAGTTTAGAAGATGCCGGAGAACTTGGATGAGCTGGGCCCCTCATACGTAATTCTTCTTTTTAGGAATACAACCAGCAGAGGTGGCAGAAATATAGGATGATTTTAAAATAATGTAGTTTTTAAAAAATACAAAACGTGAGATTTGCTTGGCAGAGAATTCAGTTAGCAGCCAAGTACTCATGCAAGAAAAAACACCCTTCAGGAGTCCCGCTAGGTCCCGCCCACCCTGAGAACGGCACCCAGAAGTTGATTCTGCCTGCAGAGCAATAGGTTTTATTTCCCCTGTACTGGGAAGTTGAAAATGAGGTCCAGTGTATACTAACCACTGAGCTGCAACCCAGGCCCATGATGGAATGTTGAAGGACCATAGTTTCCAGGTATAGGATCAATTACCTTTCACACCTCCCCGTCATTACCGAAAATGTCACCAACTTCTCAGTAGTTCTCAGTTCTACCCATGTTTCCTCCGTACTCTGGACATGATCAGTTCCGGTCCACCTCTCCAAGCCTCTTCCCTTGGATCCCTGTAGATCCAGACGTCTGCAACCCACATGGTGATTCTTCTCGTCAGTGCCAGCCTGTCCCACCCACTCCCACCCACTACACAGTCTCACAGATGGTTCCTGAGAATCCTCCTGTCACCAGGGTGATGAATGGGCGCCTTACAAGGTCCAAAAGTGCTGTGCCACACTTGCGTCTCTGATTGCATGCCAGCCCCTCCCATCTGCTGTAGTTAGCCACACCTCTATCCCTACAGACCCTGTGACTTGTAATTCTCTTCTTACCACAGGGCAGTTTTATTCTTTCATGATTTGAAGGTCCTCTGAACTGTAAGCCCATTGTAAACAAGAGCTGTGTCTGTTTTTTCTTAACTCTGTTTATCCTGAGACACGTAAGGTCGTGTGTGAAGGTGGAACTCAGAGCAACTTGAATACTGGAAAGGGATGGATGGGTGGCCTTTTGAAGTATGTTTAGTGCCAGTTAGGATGAGACACTGTTGCAGTCCAAAACAATGGAGTCTGCCAGGATGAAAATGACTGGATATGGAAGAAGAGCTTTTCCAGTTGACAGCGTGGCAGATGCGTCCTTCTGGATTCACCCGTGACATTGGAGACTATTTTCTTTTCCAGCTTTGCCAAAGCATCAGTTGCGCTGGCCCTGGAAACCAAGTCTAGCTTCCGTCCCTATACCACTGTCGGTTCCCAAGGGGCCATTCTCAGTTCTGGCTGCAGCTCAGATGCCTTAGACAACAGAGAAACAACTTAGAGTAGGGCAATCACTTTCCAGTGATTCCCCGTGACCTGGTCTGTAGAGGGCGTTTTAGACATATTAGGGGAAACACAGGGTGAACAAACTCAATCTGAAAAACTGTAGGTTTTTAAGTACCACTCTAATGGCTGAAAGGTTTTGGATTTTTTATGTTTAACCTTGGTAACCAGCAAAGTCTATGCAAATATACCCCAATTCAGTAAACTCTGAAATAGGAAATACTCCGGTTCCAAGCCTTATAGAAAAGGGAATATGGGGGCCGGAGTCGTGGCTCAGTGGTTAAGAGCACTGGCTGCTCTTCAGAGGACTTGGGTTCAGTTGCTATCATCCATGTGACAGTATATATCTGTAACTCAGTTCCAGAGGATTGGATGATGTCTTCTGGTTTGTGTGGGCACTGCAAGCAAAACACCCATATGCATAAAAATAAGTAAAATATTTCTTTAAAAAAACTTAAAGATTTTTAAAAGGAACATTCGGTAGTACCTATTCCCAGAGTGACCCAGCTCAGGCACCTGCCTGTGCAGTGCTGGAAGAAACAATGTTGCTAAATGCATTTTGTTATCTGTTAAATATGAGTGATCACAAATATCTACCTACTGCATGGAATTGGTGTGGGATACTCTAGGTGAACATTATTCTGCACAAATGTAATTTAATGCAAACTTATATTTTCCAACAGTTATGCTTAAAAAAAAAGAAAGATTAGTTATAAGTTGAAATTTGCCAAATAAAATATTAATGTTTCAAAACAGAATGAATAACAAAACAGCAACTAATGGAATGTTTTATATTCTTTTTATGCCTATTGGATCTTGGAACCTGGTGTGCACTTAACACTTGCCTTCGCACCTCAGTCTGAGCTAGTCGCCTTTCAGGTGCTCACTGGCTAGTATTGACTACACTGTTAGTACTGGTTTTGGAAATTTACATTAAAAACTGTATCTTGGGGCCAGACATGGTGGCACACACCTTTAGTCCCAGTACTTGGGAGGGAGAGGCAGATAGACCTCTGTGAGTTCAAGGCCAGCCTAAGTCTACAAAGCAAGTTCCAAGCCAATCAGGAGATGAGACATGATGAGATGTATCTCAAAAACAACCAAAGTTTCCTTAGTAGTAAGACCTTATTGCTGGACATGACTTTGGTTGCAGGACACAGAACTCAAGCTGGAACTGACCTGGAATCTTCTTCACTAATGGATGTTTGGCTTTCATAGTGACAAACGGTTCTATCCAGGCTGCTGGGGAGCAGGGGTCATCAGTGGAATCACCCAGTGGTGAACCCTGCATGTCGGTTCAATGCCAACCTTACTGGGAAAATGCGCCCAGCCGGAAGTCATGGCTGGGCAGAAGCTAGAGGCTGACATGGTCATAGGTCTTTGGAGGCAACATGTTCCTGTTGTTCTGGCAGACAGACGTGTTACCAAACTTTCTTCTAAATTGTATGCTTACACCAATAGGTTAGTGCTTCTCTCAGTCTTGACCAGGGAAGCTCCTTTTTGTAGTAAGCAATAGTCAGTAAAGAATCTTTTTTCTTTTTTTTGAGGGAGGGAGGGAGGGAGGGAGGGAGGGAGGGAGAGAGAGAGAGAGAGAGAGAGAAAGAGAGAGAGAGAGAGAGAATGCTTTATTTTTAATTATTTATTCATTTTATGTATATGAGTATACTGTAGCTGTCTTCAGACATACCAAAGGAGGGCATTGGATCCCATTACAGATGGTTATGAACCACCATGTGGTTGCTGGGAATTGAACCCAGGACCTCTGGAAGGGCAGTCATTGCTTTTAACTGCTGAGCCATCTCTCCAGCCCCAATGGCCCAATGGGTCAAAAACCAGTTAAAATCTGAGAATAAGGGACCGTTGAGGACAAGTTGTTCTACCTTAAATAGGACATCTATATAAATCCCCCTAAGGCCATTGCAATGTAGGGACCCAGAGCAGCTGTGGTTACCTGCATGAGACGTGCACAAGATCCTGCCCGTCCTATAATTTCAGCAGGGGTGAGGGAAGAGCTTGTGCAGCTCCACCCCTACCAGAGGAGCTATTGGCAACTGAAGCCTGCTGGGGTAGGAGGAGTCATTTTTTCTTTGGGAATGTGGACCCTACTTATGCAGACAGCGCTAATTGGACTCACTGAGTTAATAATAAAAGAAACAGAGAGAACGAGGAGATGAGGGAGACATATATGGAGGAGGGAGAGGGGATAGTTCACAGTGGATATGATACAGATTCATTGTGTATATATATATGTATATGTATATATATGATAATTTAAAAATCTAGTATCTTGGGGCTGAGAGTATAGCTTAGTGACAGACGCCTGCTTAGCTGTGTAAGAGGCCCAGAGTTGGCCCTAGAATCAAAACCAGAAATGAAAATAGTGTCTTCGCTCATATTTAGCACCCAACAAACGTATTGTTACTCATTATACTACTTCAGTTTGGCCGACAGACATTTATGCCAACATTTGCATACACTGCTGTGTGGGATGAGTGTGGGGTTTGGTTTTGACTTTGTCTCAGTAGGGTAACTGGTCACCATGACAAGTTCCCAGCGTTCCTCCGCCTCTCTCTCCCTCCCTCCCCTCCCCCTCTCTGGGTTTCGCAGTGAGGTCAGTGTGGGGTTTCTGGGCGTCTTTCCCTCAGGAAGTGGAAAGGGGAAACTGCTTCAAGTGCTGCGTGCCTGGCTCTGGGCTTTGGCTCTTCACTGTTAATTATTTGGAGCTGGAACGACTTGATTTTAAAACAAAACATATGGGCTGAGAGCAACAGGGAAGCCATTTGCAGCTGATGTAGTGCAGAAGCTATGCAGCAAGCCGAGGCCCCGCCCTGGTCTACTTCCTCGCTTAGGTATGAAACGGTTCCCGTAAATTTCAAGTTGTGCCCCTTTCTCCAAATTCTTAAACTCCCTTTTGGAAAGACACAAGTCAAAGCAGGAAACATTGAAGCAAAATTGTAAAGGAAATTGTGAGTCTCTCTTCTCTTTCTCTTCTTTCTCTCCCTCTCTCTACCCCCTCTCTCTGTGGAAAACCATAACTTTTCAATTTTTTTTTAATTATGATTCTTGAAAGAAAAGAAAAAAAAAAATCCCCCAAAGTGCCAAGAGGAGAAAGAACTATGTGTGTAAAGGGAAGAACGTCCTCCCTACACCCCTCAGCCAAATTTCTCACTTTTTTCCATGGTCAACACTAGCGTGGAGAATGTCCCTTTGACAATCAGTCCTTAAGTGAAGGCAACATTTTGTCCCTTTTGTGAGGTAGTCTCTTGTAGCCAAGGCTGTACTGGAACTCCTGATCCTCCTGTCTCCTCCTCCTGAGGGCTGAGGTTGTAGGTAAGCACCCATCTCTTACTTCACCTTCTCTGCTTGCTGCCTTCATTGCTATGCAGTGTCCCTGTCCTGTCTCACAGAATTCTGGCCCAAATGCCATCCCTTTGCCATCTCTGGTGGGGGCTGGGAATTCATCGTTGAGAACACTTGCCGGTTGTCAGATCTTCGTTCCTCCACATAGGACCTATGTGCTCTACAGAAGAACTTACCCATAGTTGTTTTCCCCTTTTCTAAAAGGGGGGCCATTATAGTGCCAGTTTCAAAGTGAAACTACTGTGAAGCTCAAGGAAGACACTCTCTCCCACTCAGTAAGCAGAGAGCCTGGTAGATATTGAAAGCTGAGGTGCATGAGCGGCTGGCAGGGACAGGGATGCAGCCACCCTCCTCAGCAGCGAGACAGGGACTTGACCGTGTTACTGTTTGTTCCATCTGCTGCTGATGGTGATACCGTGGCTGAGCACGGCTTCAGGGCTACTGTTGTCCACAGAGCGCTATAGCCTTAGAAGGTCAGACGTTACCACTGGGGTGCATTTGCTTTCAGTTGCATGCAGCGAAGCCTGAGCTCTGGGCTCTAGAGCATCCTTGATCTGACAGAGTCCTGTGTATTCCTGTCTGTCTGTCAGCTGTGACTGTATTTTGTCTAGAACCTTTAAATACAATACTAACACGCCAGGTTGTTTTGTTCCTGGACCTTTTTCTTGTTTTATATCAGAAACATAAAATGAAATAGCATACTGACCAAGATAGTAGAAGGGCTGACCATAGTTTTTTCATGGGCATTGAAAACAATCTTTCTAAGCACGTGTGCTGGCTGGTTTTATGTCAGCTTGATACAAGCCAGAGCCATTTGGGAATGGGGACTTGAGGACTCTGTGTCTACAAGTCTGGTCTGTGGACAGACTTAGGTTGGCAAATCTGGGGAGGCATTTTCTTAATTAATGATTGACACGGGAGGGCCCAGCTCATTGTGGGTGGTGCCACCCCTGGGCAGGCAGCCAGTCCTAGATTGTATAAAAAAGCAGGCTAAGCAAAGCAGTAAGCTCATCCCTCCTTGACCTCTGCATCAGTTCCTGCCTTGAGTTCCTGCCCTGTCTTCAATGATAGGTTGTGACATGCAAGTAGAAGGGAAACCCTTTGCTCGCCAGGTTATTTTTGCTGGTAGTGTTGTGTCACAGCAATAGTAAATTAACCATAATGGACTTTTTAAGTAGCTTCCTTGGAGCAAGGGTAGGGAGGTTTTCTTTATCCCAAACTGAAGACACACTGAAACTTTTCTATGGGTACTTAAGATATATTTAAGATCTATCTTATTTAACATTGCATTGTTTCTTTAAGCTCTGAAAAGTTCTATTCTTGTAAATAGGACCACATTTCTGAGTGACTGATTTTGCGCTGACTTTCTCCACTTGGATTTCTTGTTCCCACCTCTAAAATGTCAGAACTCCCTGCTGTGAGTGGCAAGATCTTGCTGGATGCACAGGGTGCTCAGACTCCCCTGAACCTGGGGAATAACCGCCCCCCACTGCTGTGCTCTTCTGACATTTAACTTAATCAAGATGTTAGTAAAATAAACAGTGTTCTTACACCGTCAGGCTGAAACCACTTGTCACCCCACCCCCACCACTTCAGTGTTTGGAAACGAAACTCCGAGTCTCTGTTGAGTCCAGTCACGCTCAGCTCTGGCCCTGGCTTCTTCCTGGGTGGCCGGCCCTGTCTGCTTGCCACCGGATCTTCAGCGGCCCAGTTATAAGACACACTGGTGTTTTCAATACTGTCAGGGGTTGGGGATGATACCGTGCCTTTTAAACCACATGTCAGTTTCAGGGATGTTAAAATGTAAAGGGGGAAATGTGCAGCTCAGAACAGATAGGGTATAGTGAGAACCAATTCAAGTGGGACGCTCATCCCAACGCTGCTGCTTGCATCATGGCTGCCCCTCCCCCATGCTCAGTGTTGCAAAGAAAGTGTGCCTTCGTTCACTGTACATGTCATCATGTCATGTGTGTGCCAAATTTTACATGTGGGACAAAAGACTAGGAAGAGTAATGGGGGCCTTTGGAACCACTGTTTTAGTGTCTTAAAAAAAAATCTGAGGATTATTTGTATTACATGGATCACAGGGAGAGCAGGATTCTTGCTGCCTTTGAAGGAGTGAAGGGTTTGTCAGAGAAGTTAGGGCTCCTGTGTTCTCTCTTTTACCTGGTCCACTTGACATGGTTCAGTGGGACCATCACTGTATCACTAATCTTTGCCCTGAATCTTCATGTCTAATGAACAGTGTTATAGGTTCTTGGGCTCCCCCTCTCCACTCTGAAAGTTTATTTCATTCAAGATTCTACCTAAAGATTATAAGTCATGATTTGAATGACTTTCAGGTACCTATGGGTTCCCACCCCATCTCAATGTTATAATAATTTTTAAGCAAGTAGGCAAGGTATGTTTTTTTTTCCCTTAGGTAACTTAGATGTTAAAGAAAGCTGGATTTGTTTTGTTTTGTCTTGTCTTGTTTTTCTGATCAAGTAATGTAATAAAACAATGAATTAAAAACTTATTTGCGTGAGTAAACATGTGGTGCTTTCCCTAAAGCTCACCCCGATCTCCTCTTCTCTTTCAGTTTTTGGGAATAACGTTTCTTGGAATTGGACTGTGGGCGTGGAATGAAAAAGTAAGTGGACCGTCTCTGAGAGGAACAGGTTTGGTTCAAGACCGAGTCTCCCCTGGAGTATTTCCCCTTGCTCTTTGATCAGCACAGGGTACAAACCAACCATTGTCTAATGAGAGGAAGCGTTTCTCAAGAATGTTTGCATGTCTCAAGTGATCACGACATCAAAATAGTCAGTAGATCCACAGCGTGGTGAGTGTGTACCACTGAGGATGCGACTGGGGTTTGATTCCAAGGCACAGCCTCATCCAACCCATGGTGACCTCAGTCTGCTTATAAATGTCACCATGTGACCTGTAACCTTTCATCCCCCCTCTCATCTTTTAAACCCTTTTGGAAGATGACTTAAATGATAAAAAATGGCATTTCATTAGTCTGTGTGGTGGGACGGAAGCCAAGTATAAATTTGTGTTTAGATATCATATAAATTCGTCACTGATACCGAAGAACATGAACAGGCAGCCACTGGTCGTAAATATCGATGGTCACATATTGTATAGAAAAAAAGAAAATACAGACGTATCAAGTGACGTATTCCGACTCCCCGTCACTGGCTGGGTTCTGGGCAGTTTCTATCCTAAGCTCTGCTGGTGAGCACACCCTTGTCTCTACCATGCTCCCAGCTGCATGCTTTGATTTTTCTCTGAATTCCCCAGTTTACCACTGAAATCTAAAAATGAGAACCACCCCCCTCTTTCCTCCCATTTGGGAGTGAGCTCACTTGCAGCATTTTTTTTTTTTGCTACATAGTGCTCTTACCTTGTGAGAGTGAGCCCTGTTGGAACTTGGTCAGTGGTCTGGCAAACCTAGGAGATAGCATATTCTTCAGGAAGACCTTTCTCTTATCTCCTGGGTATTCGTCCTTTTGAGCCTGGCTTTGCTTGAAGGCAAAGGCTTTTTTGGACGTGTTAAATGTATTGAGAGCTGTAAATAGAAAGGAGACCCTAACCGGATCTGCAGCCAAACTAAAGACATTCAGGTACCAGTGAGAGTTCTACAAGTAGAGCCTCTTCCAGACAGACCCCGTGAAACAAATTTGGAGTGAAACCACTGAGCATGCAGATGTTACGCAGTGGTCAAGCCTTGTCTGGGGTCAGCCCCCAACACTGTGTAAAAGGGGACAGGGGTTCTGTAGGTAAAATGCTTGCCACATGAACGAGTGGACCTCAGTCCATCTCCATACTGATACAAAAAGCCAAGTGTGAAAGCACATATTTTCAATTTTCTGCTGGAAAGGTGGGCACAGGATCCCAGAACCAGGCTAGTGAACTTCAGGTGCCCATGAGAGACCCTGTCTCAAAAACATGAGATGGATGGCAGCTGAGAAAGGACACCTGAGGTTAACCTCTGGGCTCCACATGCACGTGCACGCAAATGAATGCAGACTCGCACGGCACTCCAAACATGTGAATGCAAATGTACACACATGTGCGTGCTTACACACACACACACTAAATGCAGAGATGTAATAATATATTAAAGAATATAAAGAAAAAGGCATCACTCCTTATATTTATGGAATGCTTCTATAATATATAAAATAGATTATGAAAAATGTATCACTGCCCAGCAAACAGTAACCTTGAGACAAAGCCTTCCTCATATAAAGTAAGACAAATTAAGTTCCCCAAACAGATAAGTTCATCCCTTGAAACTTCTCTGTTGAATACCAATCTTGCCTTGGATTGTGGTTAGCTCCTTCTTCATCCCAGTTAAGCCTGGATTTGTCCTGGTAGAATCTCAGAAATTCCCCTTTTAGAGTTCTCTGTTTGGTTAGATGCCAGATAACACAGCTTCTTACAGCTCCTTCAATGAGAGCCCCTTTCTGGCAGCTTTGAAAAAGATACTGGAAGGCATTAAATGAACTGTCTATTCTTGTAATAAACAGGGAGTTGGTCATTTTGAAGGGGTATTTTTTCCTCTTTATGAAACACAATTATGTTTTTATTTCATTGGTTGCCTCACATGTCTTTTCTGATGAAATAAAAAAAAAAAAAATTCCAAAATTGGCAGCAGTTCCCAAATACACTGTATCACTGTGCTCAGAAAAGGATGGCATATCAATCCTTTGTCAGGGCCACTGCCAGTAAGTGGAACTTTCTTCTTGAGAACTGAAGTTACATGGCCCAAGTCACTCAGCTACTGCCCAGCAGAACTTGATGAACAAGAGGAGGAGGGGATAAAAGTATCCAGCCACACAATAGCCCAGCCCGTGGCCCACAGCTCACGTGTCTGGACCTCAGACCCAGAGCTATAGCAAAGCGTGATGCAGAGTCCCAGCCCCATGTGGCTTACATTCTAGGAGAGATACTTCCCGGAAGGAGGTCACTGGCCAGGAACTGCATTTTAATGCCAGCAAGAAGTATCAGGTACCAGCGACTTAGGGAGTGGCAGACCAGTGTCTAGCATTCTACCGTTTGATTGTTGTAGTGAGGACTGAACCCAGGGCTTTGTGGATGCTAGGCAAATGCTCTCTTACGGAGCCCCAGCCCGGGTGTGTCCCTTTTAGAGCTGAGAGCCAGCCTTTCTGAGGAGGTGGCATTGGGCTGTTGATGAAGTAAGAGAGATCTACATAGGGACAGGCAGAGGACATTCCAGGAGGGGATGATGAGGGCCGTGCTGACTCCGCCTTCCTAACTGCAGAAGTCCCTTGTCTGAGTCCTTTGAGCCTTCACCAGACCAGATCTCTGGTTCAGAGTGAACCCCAGACAGGAAAGTGGTTAACCTTCTGAGTTAACATCAGTTTTAGTCAGCAAATCCAGACAAACCTGTGACATTTTTGTTTAAAGGCAAAGACTGAGCCGTAGTTGGAACAATGTTAAACTCACTGTGGGGACAGGATTTCCTTAATATATAAAACTTAAACACACTTACGTGGGGTGCGGAAGTAGTGGAGGCAAAAGTGACTACCCTTCACATTTAGTGACTATCATCAGTCCAGGTTGATATTGCAGGTGAATGCTAGAAATATTTATTAAATAATTTTATCTAAATTCCAGTTGCTCTTGATGATATAAGCTCTTGGCTGTGTCTCCAGGGGAAGCTGGTCTACATTTTGTTTTCCGCGATCACAGGATCTGCTCCTTTAGAAGGAACGTTAGCAGTTACATGGCATGAATCACCCCTCCAACATCCTCGGTGACATGTAGCCGTAGTGAATTCATTGCGTCCAATAACATTATTGAACACGTAGCCTGTGACGGATCCTGATACTGGATCAAGCAGATGAAGCAGAGTTTGTGTTCTCAGACTCAGATGCAGGAAGTGTATGTGTCTACTCATCACAGACATGCGTATGGTAATACTGCAGTCAGTGCTGGCTGGAGTGATTGTGCATTTTGTTTGTTTGTTTGTTTGTTTGTTTGTTTGTTTTGGTTTTTTCGAGACAGGGTTTCTCTGTGTAGTCCTGGCTGTCCTGAACTCACTCTGTAGACCAGGCTGGCCTCGAACTCAGAAATCCACCGCCTCTGCCTCCCAAGTGCTGGGATTAAAGGCGTGTGCCACCACTGCCCCGGCACATGATTGTGCATTTAACAGTTCCCACAGTACCCTACCCTCGCTGTTTCTGTATTTGGGTTACTTTTACTATTCAAATCTGTTTTTAGTCAGATTAGGGTCATATTCTGTGAATTTTCACTCTGTGTTGGGTCTCTCCCATTAGCTCTTGGGGATTTTCAGAATAGAGCTCTGCTTGCTTTGGGGTAAGCAGCACAATATCCTTTCTCAGGGTAGAATCCCACCACCATCCTCTTGGTCATGCTCCTCTGGCCTCCCTAGAGTGTACCCTTTCCACCACTGAGAGGACACTCGAGGAGCCATGGAAAGTATGCCTGGGGACTGCGGAGATGGCTTAGCAGTTACTAGTACTTGTCCTTGCAGAAGGCCTGGGTTCTTTTCTCAGCACCTACATGGAAGTTCACATCTTCCTGTAACTACAGTTCTAGGAGATCATATGCAGGCATTTGATATACATGGTGCAGTACATGCATATATGAAGGTAAAAACATGCACAGACATAAAATATAAATAAATAGAACCTTTAAAATTTAAAATATATTAATATCTTTATATATTATAAATATATAATAATTTATTATATATATAATAATTTATTATATATATATATATATATATATATATCCATTTTAAAAAGCAATATGTAGACTATATCCCTTTTCCCTTTTTGGGTGTCCATGCAGTTTAAGATCCACTGTCCATCCCTGAGTCTACAACTTGTTATCAGCCCCAGCTGGCTTACCATGTGACCCACACATCTATCTGGGTTCAGGGTTCAGTGCACGGTTAGGCATGCCCACCATACCGTCCACCATTTCCACTTCTAGAGCCCAAACTGTTCATCTAGAAGGACGCCCTTCCCTCCGCTCAGTGTGGCTTTGGCCACGCACTTTGATCAGTGTCCTTCACTTCCTCCTCCTCGGTCAAGTCTTCCTTCCTCCAGCCTTCCCTCTCCCTCCATGCATATGAAGCTCTAACTCAAAAAGGGCCAGGTGGCACTGTGAGCACTAGCCGCACAGGCCTTCTCAGTTGTTCTAGTGGCAGTCACTAATTGACTGGGTCAAGAACATAGCTCAAGTCTCGCCCTTCGCATTTTCCTTTGAGACCGACACTCGTTTGGCTGCTGTGTACTCGGGTCAGGCATGGGGGTTGTGTCCTCTGTCTGTCATCGCATCAGACCACCCTCTCGATCCTCTGTCGTCAGCAGTATCCTTCACTTTGTCGTCCCTCCATGTCTTTGCCAGCTCAGGCGCTTGGTTGACCCTTCTGCTCTCTGACTGACCCTTGCTGGGTCCCTCCACATAGCTCTTTCTCACGCAGAGTGTGGTTTCTCATCCGTGGGGCTCTCAGAGACCCATCAGTAGATCTCAGTGCCTCGCTCCTCTCTTCTGCTCACCTGATTCTAGATCATGCTTTCCTGGTTTTCTTTCCTTGCAGCTTCGCTAATTTCATCTCACCTCCTTGACTTCTAAATTTTGGCATGCGTCTGCCCTGAGACCACCTCTGCAGATGTCTGCAGAGGCCAGAAGAGGGCCTCAGATGCCCTAGAACTGCTTGATATGGGTGTTGGGAATTGTACCCAGGTCCTCTGCCGAGCAGTCTATGCTCTTAACTATCAAGGCCTCTCTCCTGACCCTAAATGGCACTTTTTAGTGTGATGCTCAAGAAATACTCTCCGGGGGCTGGAGATGTAGCTCGGTTGGTGTAATGCTTCCCAGGGGTTCTCAAGGCCCTGGGGTCCATCTCTGGTATAAACCAGGCATGGTGGTCTATACTTTTAATCTCGTCACTCTGGAGGTAGATTCGGGAGGACCATGAGTTAAAGGTCATTCTTGGCTATGTAGTTAAGACTGCATGAGATCCTGTCTCCAAGAAAGAAAAAGTGGGGAATGGGGAAACAAGAAAAAAAATATATTGTTCACACAGGGCATGGTGGGACATGCCTGTAATTCCAGCACTTCGGAGTAGTGTGGACAGAATGGTTATAAATTTGAGGTCAGCTTAGGCCATGTAGTAAGACCCAGTATTAAAAGCAGTAATAAGAACTACGATTTTCGAACCATCAGTGAGGAGATGAACAGCGGCTACATTATTTTAAGCCCTGGCTATTCCATGGCCTCTGTCATTGAGCAACAAAAGTCAGTAGTTCCCTAAGATCTCTAGGGAACTGACTGTTGTCACACTTCTTACTGCATAAAAGGGGGTAAATTACACCTGCTTTGTTTCTGATATCTGACATAAGCAACACAGCCTTTGAGATAGCAGGCTTATAAGTTCTGGGAAATGGCCTCTTATTTCTCTTGTTAAAAGTGGGACTCCATATGATTACTTTGTTTTGTGCGAGAATTAGGTGTTTTCCCTCGCCTGCGTTGTCCTCTTTTCTGCTCATTATTATGTAGTTCCGTAGTTCCCGGCAGAGCACGGGGTGGGGTTGCCTCCCTAACCATTCCAAGGGAGAGTGTTAAGGCTATTAATGGGACGAGAGGACTCTACTTCCCAGAATAGGAAAAAGCGCTTTCTTGATCCTACGTGTGCCTTTTGGTTTCTAGTGTCCCCTGCCTTCTCTAACGCAGCTTCTGCTACTTGGCAGACAACCCTTGTCATTCAGTAGGGCATACCAAGAGGACAGGACTTACAGCTCAGCGGCCATGTGACCTAGATACAAATCCCTACAGAGGAAGGGGGGCTTCTTCAGTGATTTGCCAGATTGGCCTCTCTCACTTTCTGTCTGTTTCCCCACCTGGAGTAACAGGTAGGTTTGTTATTCCAGCTGGTCCGTTTGTCATGAGGGTGAAGTACTGCAGGCCTCCCCAGGGCCAGACATACTCGGTGCTCAGCAGGGTGGCTCTCCGGACAGGGCCTTCTCCACAACAGGCCCACCAGCTGCTTCCTTCCTGCCTAGCCACTGCCTGCACAGGGCTTCTCTCTACAGAAATGCCTGGGCTTTCCTCGCCTGAGTGCCTGAAGGACAGGTCCAGTCTCACCCTAACACCCTCTTCTGTTTTCGTCATTTGTCACAAACAGAGACCCTGTTGACCAAGTTGTTTCTGTGTCTCCACACTTGCTGACATGGCCTTCCATCTCTGAGCAATGGCAGCACTCTTGGATGTCTGCCCAGGAGCCTCTTCCTGTAGACAGGCTGTGGGCTGTCACTGAATCTTACTCTAAATGCCCACAACTGACAGGGTACTTGGCATCTCAACTTCAGGCTGCAGACTAAGACAAGATAATATACTGTGGACTAAATGACTAATGATAGCCCTTCGTCTCTCATAGTTCTGAAGGCTGGCTGTCTAGATCAGGGCGCTGGCCCGTTCACTTCTAACAGAAGGCTGTCACCTGGTCTGCCGATGGGTGAATCCTCACTGCATCTGCACACCGCAGGATGAGAGAGGGAGGGCTCTGGTCTCTTCCTCTTCTCACATGGACCCCTGTCGGGTCATGGGGATTCTAGCCCCATGACCTTCTCTAAGCCTATATCCTTCAAGACATCATCGTCAACAATCAGTAGTGATTGTTTCAACATATTAATGGGCTGGAGAGACAGTCAGTCCTAAACAGAGCCTCTATGGCTGTTTCTGTTTAAACAATTCTGTTTAAGACTAGAATGTTCCTAAGTATATTTCCTGCCTTCTGAATAGATACATGAAAGAATCTGGCAAGTGGCAAGGAACATGGAGACCTTAGAATGTGGGTACACGTCTGTGTAGAGCTGCGTCTGTGGGGCGGGCGCTCACTCATGTGGGCGGGACTGTGCCTTCCCTGCCTGTGAGCAATGCCAGCCAGTGGAACTTGGCCTAGCTGCTCTCCCAACAGCTGCTTGGCTTCAAGATTGCATATAAGCTTGAAAGATGACCGTACACTTCTTCATCCCTTCGAAGATAACTCATGAAGAATATTTTTTTTTTTTGAATGTGCAAGAAAGGAGTACTTGAGTCACTCTGATGAACTTTCTTGACGAGGTAAAATGGAAACAGCTCGCTTTCCTGCTTGCAAGCTTTTCTACTAGGTGTGAGCTCTCCTGCCCTTACCCCATCACATCTCCCGACAAGCTCTCCTGGCACTCCTCATCCCCTCCTGCCTCTGGGTTTTTACAAAGTGGTTTTGCCATGGCACATTCTTGGACTGTCTTCGACGTGTTTCCATAGGCCTGGTCCTTCTGTGGACATCCTTCAAAAACACATTTCCAATTCTCCAGGACCACCCCCCTCTATGAGTACATGTTCTTTGGAATGTCGCACCTGCCACTGTCAGCATGGAAATGTCTCTTGCTCTCCTATCCTGGGGAAGTTTTCAGGCCCACTCACCATCTCCGTAAGGCCTGGTGTGTGGCGAGTAGGTGAGTCAGGACCCAGTGTCATGAATACCTCAGCAGAATTCATCTGTCTGGGTTTGCGCACATTTCACATGCCTGTCTCTCTGTTTCTCGTCCAGCCATTGGAAGCAATGTGCTTGTGTATGCAAAGGCAGGAGAGCCCCAGACCCCAGGGTGCATTCCTGCTATTTTTTGCAGTTCTTCCCTCTGTGGGTTGACAGAAGAAACTGCAGCCTGCCGGGTGGCACACAGAGGCTGCTCTGTGCTGGTGCTGAGGCAAACCACAGACACTCCTGAAGTGGACTGGCTTGGAACATACCGCGGCTTTGTTTGCCTTTGTTTGTTTGTTTGTTTCTGATGCTTGCAAAGCAACTTCTTTGAAGAAGAAATTGTTCCCCAGAACAGACTCCTTTCTTGTGGAACCTTGAGGGAGAAGCTGCTTCAGTCGAAGAGAATGGGTGGGTAAACAAGTGCTGGTGAGGCGGTGGGGATGAAGGTTGGCAGACGTTTCCACACTCTTACTGAGGCATACTATGGCCATCAAGCCGTTGACCAGCCGGAGCTCAGGGGGACAGACTGGACTTGAGCAACCGCTTGAAGGTTGTTGCGGAGTTCTGATTCGAACACCAACACCATGTACAGTCAGCTCCCTGGCTGCAGAAGTATCCAGCTGCTGCTTGTGCAGGGTCCCCTGATGCTGTGACTTCTCCGTGCTCTCCCTCCCGCTGTGCCGCCTCTGAGTACCCTTAGGGGCTTTTACCTAGACCTTTTTTGCTCGCTCCTGGTTCTCCCCTCTGTCTTCCTCTGTACAGCTTCTATTATTTTCACCACCTATCCCATTCCGCAAACATCCAATTATCGAGCTCCAGATACTGGAACCTCACTGCAGGAAATCAACAGCTTGGCCTCAGATTTCCTTAGGCATCAGGCAGGGCAAGTACTAGGATCAAGAGATTCCTCTCCAGTAGCGCGTGTGAGCGTGCGTGTTAGAATTTGTCTTAAGAGTTTCTGCTGCTGACACAAAACACCATGACCCAAAAGCAAATTGGCCAGGAAAGGGTTTATTCAGCTTATACTTCCACATTGTTACTTATCACCAAAGGAAGTCAGGACAGGAACTGAAGCAGGATCTTGGAAGCAGGAGCTGATGGAGAGGCTGTGGAGGTGCACTGCTTACTGGCTTCCTGCTTCCTTGTGGCTTGCACAGCCTGCTTTCTTACAGAACCCAGGATCACTAGCCCAGGGATGGCACCTCCCCCGTTCATTACTAAGGGAGAAAATGCATTACAGCTGGATCTCCTGGAGGCATTTCCTCAGCTGGTCAACTGGGCTCCTTCCTCTCTCATGTCTCCAGCGTGTGTCGAGTTGACATTTCTCTCAGATGCTCCTGTGGACGCAGTGGCTTCCCCTTGTTCTAGCGTAATAGCGACGTGGATGATAGAGCTAAGATTTCTCTGGATTCTTTTCTGTGCCAGGTACTTAGCAGAATGTTTGCATTTACTTGATTTATCTCATTCTCATAATAACCTTATGGCAGTGTGGTGTAATCTCACAGATGTGTAAGTGGAGGCTTAGGTAGCTTTCCCACGATCACACAGGCAGTAAGCAGAGAAACAGATTCAAAGCAGTTTTGTCAGATGAAAGATAACAAGAGCTAATGAGGATGTAGAGAGGGAATCCTTGCACAATGTTGGTAGAAATATAAATTAAAACAGCCACTATAGAGAAAGGAGTAGGGGGTCCCTCAAAAAATAATTAAAGGTAGGAGCCATGTGAAATGACATATGCAGGTAATCCAAACACCCAAGAGGCTACAGCAGGAGGATCACACTGAGTTTAAGCCCTGACTGGATTGTACATTGACTTTAAGGCCAACCTGAGCTACATACTGAGATTGTTCCAAATGAAGAATTAAAAAACAGAACTGCCATGTCTTCGGAGGTAGCTCAGAGGGCAAAGTGGTTACTGTGCACGTGAAAGGACCTGAACCCAGAACCCAGCATCCATGAAAAACCAGGACAAGATGGCACACACAACTCTAACACTGGGAGCTCAGAGACAAGATTCCAGAGTCTTGCTAGACTGTATAGCCAACAGAGCAAACTCCAGGTTCAGAGAAGCATTCTGTCTCAAAACAAAAATGATGGAGAAGCAGTTGAAGAAACAAGTCTAGTGTCAGTGCCTGGCATCTACTTACTGCCACCAGCAGGCTGGCACACACACATGCATACATACACTGTACACACACAATGACTTGTCCCAGCGATTCCGCTTCTGGTGTAAATCCCAAGAAAGTGAAGTCAGCACGTTGAAAAGAAGCCCACATTCATTTCAGCACATCCAGAATAGGTTTAAAAAAATGAACAACTTATGTGCCTATCAACTGGAGGGTGGTTAAAGAAAATGTGATACATATTCACAGTTCAGCCATAAAGGTTACTGAGTCCTATGGTTTGTGATAGCATAGATGGAATTGGAAGAATTATTTTTTTCAGTGAAATAATCCATATACATAAAGGAAAAAACCTACGTGACCTCACTCATTTGAGATATAAAACATTGACTTGTAAAAATATAAAAAGTTGATTTAGAGAAGCTGAGATTGGTATGGCAATGGTCATTAGGGGAGTTGGGAGGGCTGTGACGAGGAAGGGCTGGCCCATGAGTCCTAGGTGTGAGAAGTTCTGGTGTGCCCGTGCATAGCGCAGTGACAATAGAAAACACACCCTGTAGTGCAGAGAGCTCCACATAGGATTGTTCTGACCATGAAGAAATGTTTGAGATAAGTGTTTACCTTGAATTAAACACTACAGTGTGTATATTTGTGGACACAGTCCATGGGTATCTCTTAAGTGCACATAAAGTTTATGTTTTTAATATCTTAGCTTAAAAGCAAATAATTTTGTATTATTCTTGAGACAAGGTCTCATGTAGCCCAGGCTAGCCTTGAATTTTCAATCTGTAGCTGAGGATGACCTTAAACTCTGAGCCTCCCATCTTCATCCCCCCAAGTGCTAGGATTACAGGTGTTTGTACTGCCTTGACCATTTGTGAGGGGCTGCAGATTCAACCCAGGGCTTCAGACCTGCTAGGCAAGGACTCTGTCAGCTGAGCTGAGTTCCAGCCCTGAAAGAAGAGTTTGTAATCTAGCCATTGCTTGTCTGGTCTACCCTACATGTTGTGTCTAAGCTCACAGGGAAACTGTAAATTTAGTAGTATGAGCAAGAGGGCATCTCCAGAATGTTCTCTGCAGCACTGTGGCACAGACTTCTCTCTGAGCTGCTGGAATACCAATCTGGCTGTGTGCTTTCATAGCTGTAGTCCCCAGAGAGAAGTGCCTGTCATAAATGTCTGCATCCCAGCAGTGGGACATGAGGCTTCCCTGCTCTCTGGGGCCAGGAGGGGTCTCTTGAGAAGCTGTGGAGGGAGCCCTGACCTGGATGAAGATGAAGAAGAGGAGTGCCTGCAGAAGAGGTTACCACAGGTTTCTGGTAACCAGGTGATTGCCATTTTCTCCTCACAGGCTCCTCAGGATTTACAGATCTAAGCACCTACTCTAAACTTGGCTGACTTACCTGTGACCTTAGGATTGTGTTCTTTCAGCTTGCATTACCATTGTTCTTCAGCAGGCATGGACTAGCACTTCTTCCTAATTTGTCATATTCATCTCCTCAGAATTAAAAGTCCAGTGAGAGAGCCTCATGCTTATGACACCAGAAAAATGATGCCTTGGCTCTCACTGCTTTTGTAATCTAAAATCAGGAATCTATGCAGTTTGTTTTGAAGTCCTGTGTAATCAGAATTAGACCAGTTCTGGTGTTGCACACGGCACAGGTTGGAGCAGCAGCCTGCTTTGCCGTCAATCAAGGATTCTAACCTCATTCCAGGTGACAGTGAACATACTTAATAAACTGTATTCTTGGAAAGTACTGATGTGAGGTAATGACTATTATATGGATGTATACATTCCAACACACACACACACACTTTAAAAACATCCAGCTTATTAGGTAATATAATTTTTATTTGCTGTTTATACTCTGGCAACAACCCCCCCCCACCCCGTGTCTATCTCTCTGTCTCTGTCTGTCTCTGTCTCTGTCTCTGCCTCTGTGTTTCTCTCTCTCTCTCTCTCTCTCTCTCTCTCTCTCTCTCTCTCTCTCTCTCTCTCTCCTCCCCCCCCAGGCTAGTTTCAGAGTCTCTAGCCCAGGCTGCTCTCCAACTTGAGACCCCTTGCTTTTGCCCTGAATGCTGGGAATATAGGCATGTGCCACCACAATGGCAGTGTATGTAAGGTCACCTGTTCCTATGGTATAAGGTGTTTTTTCCACTCTGGGGAAAAAAAGAAGTCTGAATTAATTTACAACTGATAACAGCTTGGGTGTGTTCTGAACCCATCAAAAGTAAAGTCCTCAGGGGTCCTCCCTGTGCTGCCCAGAGCCCCCAGCACACCATGGTACCTGTCTATAGCACTCCCTTTTCCTGGAATTTAGAATTAGATAAGGAAACTAGGCCCTCAAATTATCATCGTTTCCATGGAAACGGTTGAAAGCCCCTCAATTAAAAGCGTCCCTGCAGGCCAGGGAGAGTATTCAAATGAGCTGCTCTGAGAAGCCAAGTTATCCTCAGAGTAAAGCCTGAGGAGGAGACTGACAAATCTGCTGGCGCACTAGTTGGGATCACTATTATTTTTTTCCATTCAGGGAAGAATTTTATCTTAGTATTTCATTTGTAGCATGTTTGTTGGCTTTGGCAGAGCCACCTAGATAATTGTCCTGTTATCTACTAAGTTTTTATGTTCGCCCATGGATCACGGAAGTGTTTGAGAACAGTCTGAGCTTTGCTCACACGTGAATATGAGTCACAGATAAAAAAGCCCATTTAAAAAAAAATAATGAAATTCTAGAAGAATCCTAAGTTGGAAAGAGCCTGTAGGCCATTAAGAACTAACTTCCCACCCACTTGGGAATCCTTGCTATAGAGTACATTAACAGAGCTCGTTCATGGTATACTTAAAAAAAAAGATTTATTTATTTCAAATGTATGAGTGTGTTTCGTGCATGTATGTCCGTTTGCCACATGTGTGATGCCTGGTGCCCTCAAAAGTCAAAAGACGAAATTGGATTCCCGGAAGTAGAATTATGGATGACCGTGAGCACCAAGTAGGTGCTGAGTCCTCTGCAGGAACAGCGAGTGCTAACCACTGAGCCATCTCTTCGGCCCCCTCATAGTATCCCACCAAGTAAAGCATCCAGTGTCCACTGTTGGAGACTGCTGGGCTACAAATGGCTGTTTAGGATGGAACTTATCTGAGTGTGATGGCGTACACTGATAGTCCCAGTACTCAGGAAGTTGAAGCAGGAGCATCATGAACTGAAGCCAGCCTGGGATACCTGTAGAAACTTCAAGAACATATGGACTGGGGGGTGATGTGTTAGAGAAAGAGGAAACGAAGAAACATGGAACAGCTGAGAAAAAGAGATATCCAAAAATTTGTGATGGATTTTCCTTGATGTGTTTGTGCATGAGTGTGTGTCTGTGTATTTAGTGGTAAGTGGCTGGAGAGATGACTCAGTGGTTAAGAGCACTTGTCGCTCTTCCAGAGGTCCTGAGTTCAGTTCTTAGCACCAACATGGCAGATCACAACCACTTGTAACTCCAGTTTCAGGGATCTGACACTGCCTTCTGACTTCCATGGGCACTAGGCATGCACGTGGTACATGCAGCCAAAACACTCAAGTACATAATAAATAAATTAACTTTTAAAATAAAAATTAAAAAGACAATAATTGTATACCTGTCAAGCCAGGTAAGATCTCGGATTGGAAGTAGGCAGTAAAGAAAGTTACTTAGTACTGATTAAAAGGAATCACAATTTGAAACATGTGTGCACCAGACATGTGTGTACCTAAATTTATAAAATACACACTGTTGGATTCAAAAAGACAACTTAACTCCAGCCCAGTAATCATGAGTGTTATCAGCACTCCACTCTTGCCAATAGGCGGTCCAACAAAACCCAGAAACATCTAAGCTAAACGACACAGGTCAAATGGACCTAAGAGACATCTGTGGAACGGTTCACTTAAACCCTGCAGAATACACATTCTTCTCCAAAGTTCAAGGAACAATTGTATATTGTCTGATGACAATGGAATAAAGCTCAAAATGAACAACAAGAACTGCAGAGTATACAGAGGCGTGGACACACAACAACACACTCTTGGATGATGATATAATAAAAGCAGTCCTAAGAGGTTAGCTCATAGTTTACAAACATGTACACTTAGAAAAGAGAAGCTCAAGGGCAGAGAGATGGCTCAGCAGTTAAAAGCACTGGCTGTTCTTCCAGAGGACCTGGGTTTAATTCCCAGCACCCTCATAGTGGTTCACAACTGTTACTCCATGTCTGGGGGTGGGGGAGCTGATACACTCCTCTGGCCTCCATGGCATGAATGTGGAGCACAGACGTAAGTCAAACAGAACACCCGTACACATCAAAAGCATTGAAAAATTATTTTAAAAGAAGAAACCAGCTAATGGTGCATGCCAGGGCCTTGGCAAACCAAGAACAAGCCAAACATAAAACCAGTAGATGGAAACAAAGACTCAAGATCAGAGCAGAAATGAATGCGATGAAACACTAGAATTACAAAGAATTAGTGAAACAGATCTTTGGAAAAATAAACAAGATTCACAAACTCTTGGCCAAAGTAACCAAAAGGAAGTCAATGCAAATCAATAAAATTAGAGATAAAAAGGGAGACATTGTAACAGACACCAATGAAAGTCAGAAAATCAGTAGGGCCTAGCCCTAAAACTTTTAGAAATTAATTTCTAGACTCATATGATCTTCCAAAACTAAACTAAGTTTAGATAAATAACTTAGATCTATTTTTTAAAATATTCAAACAACAATGACAACAACAACAATAATAATAATAAAACAAAATAAAGGCCAGGTCCAGATGAGTTCATTCTGATTCTACCAAACCTTTAAATAAGAACACTATTACAAATTATTCTATAACATAGAGGAGGAGGGAATACTGTCATTTCATGAGGTCACATTACTGGGGTACCAAAACCTCATAAAAAGATACAGAAAGAAAGAAAGAAAGGAAGGAAGGAAGGAAGGAAGGAAGGAAGAAGGGAAGGAGGGAGGAAGGAAGGGAAAAAAGGAAAGACTGTAGCCTAATCTCCCTAATGAACAATTAACATTCTCAACGAAGTACTTGTAAACCAAGCTTAAGAACACATCACAAAGATCATTATTCACCATAATGAAGTTGGCTTCATTTGAGAGATGCAAAGGTGGCTCACCATACATAAATCAATAAATGTAATCATCACATGAATGGCCTCAAGGGTAGAAATCATATGTTCATCACAGTAGATACAAATTGATAGAGTCCCCCATCTCTTTATGATAAAAGCTCTCGAGGAATCCGGAAAGACGACTCAGCAATTTAGACTGTGTATAGCTCTTGCAGAAGACAGGTCAGTTCCTAATACCCATATCTGGCTTGCTGCCTCTAACTCCAGTTTTTGGGGAATCTGACATGACCGCTTGCAGAGTGAGCAGATGAGCTATCTCCTTGGACTCCACCTCCCCACCCCCAACTCATACACCTCTCACTCTGTTAAATACAGTACTTGAAGTCTTAGCTAGAGCACTAAGATAACCTAGGGAAATACAAACAGGAAATCGGTTTCCTTATTTGCAGCTAATCTAATGTACACACACACGAGAGGTTCCAAAAACTCCGCCAGAAAACTCAGAGCTGATGGTCACTTCCATCAAAGTAACAGGATACAAAATTCCCACACAACATCAGTGGCCTTCCTGTATACCATGGCAAGCGTCCTGAGAGGGTAGAAACAGCCCATTTACAGTCACCCAAACAAGTACCAAGGATCAACTTAACCAAGGTGGTGAAAGACCTCTACCGTGAGAACTTTAACACACTGAAGAAAGATGGAGAGGCCTCTCGTGCTCATGGATTGGAAACGTTAATATTGTGAATACGCTACCAGAAGCAGTCGCCAAAATTCAGTTCATACCTGTCAAAATCCCAACGCTGTTTTTTCACCGTAATAGAAGAAAAATTTTAAAGTCATCTGGAAGCACAAAAGATCCCAGATAGACAATAGAATCTTCAGGAAAAAAAAAAAAAAAAGAACAATTTCAAGTTGATTCATAGCCTATTTCAGGGACGACAGAGCAGTAGTAACAAAACAGCATGGTAGTGCACAGAAATAGATGTCTCGATCAGTTGAACAGAATAGAGGAGCTGGGTGTGAAGGCATGCAGTTACAGCTGCCGAAATTTTTGACAAGATTTTAGTACTATATAACAGAGACAAGAGTCTTTATAACAGATGGAAGATCGAAGCTAGATCCTCATTTCTTGCTCTGCACAAAAAATTCATTCCAAATGGATCCAAGCCCCCAAAACTTGGAAACCAATGGGGAGAGAAACATTTCCAGACATTGTCCTGGGGTGGGAGGGCAATTTAGTGGTGGAGACTGCTTGCTATTCTTCCAAAGGATTGGAGTTTGGGCCCCAGCACCCACACCTGGCAGCTCACACGTAACTCCAGGTCCGGGGGCTTTGACTCCTCTTCTGGTCTTGTCAGGTACCTGCCCACTGGTGTGCATATACACAATGTAAAGTTAAAAAAAAAAAAAAACAAACTTAAAAAAATATACTGACATCCACCAACACTCAGGAAGCAGTAAGGACTCAGAAAGCAGTTGGCAAATGGGATTTCATGAAATGGCCAAGCTTCTGGACAGCCAAGGGAGCAGCAGAGTGAAGACACAGCAGAATGGGAGAGAATCTTAGCTGTCGAACGGAGGACTAAGCTCTAGAATATACAAAGAAATAGAAAATGAAAAATGAACAAAACTGTAAATGGGCTACTGGACAGATAGTTATCAAAAGAGGAAATACAAATGGCCAACAAACATGAAAAATTGTTCAACTGGCCATCATAGAAATGTAAATAAAAGCTACATTGAGATCCTATCAGAATAGCAGTCATTGAGACAACAATACCAGACACTGGTTTGGATGGAAACAGAAAATCTCTATCAGTGCTGCTGAGAGATGAACGAATCAGGTCACTGAGACTCAGTGTAGAGTGTCCTCGAAAGACAAAAATATGAGATCACCATGTGCCTTAGCTGGCTACTTGTCGAATCCACACAGGACAAGGACACTTGCAAGGCAGTGTTTGCTCTAGCACTGTTCTCCATACCTAAGGCATGGACTCAAGTTCACCAATACAGAAAATGGATAAAGAAAGTGCAGTGCGTACACACAGTGGATTGCTTTCATCCAAGAAGAAATTGTCATTTGCAGGAAATGAACGATGGAGATTATCCAGTTAGGCAAACAAGTTCAGCCTCGGAATGACAAATTCCAGTGTTTTCTCTGGATTATGGGTATTAGACATTATATATACATAAAACCACGTGTGTACAGATGATGTGCAAGTGAAGATCAAACTGTCTAGGGAAACTGAGAGGACTGGAGGGATGGGGGAGAGCCAGGAAGAGGAGGTTAGCAGGATTGGGAGTCGGAGGTGGAATTCTATTTTAAAGTACATTATACAGTTACACTTGCTTATGTGAGCAAATACAATTTAAAACCTAATAGGGCTGGGAAGAGTGAGAACGACACTTGGTGGGCAAACGTGAGGACCTCGGCATTCCGTCCACGGAGTTCATGTAAGAAGCTGGTTGTGGCTTCTGTTAGTAATCCAGGGCTGGGGAGGTGGAGACAAACAGAACCCTGGGGCTTTTGACCCAGACCAGCCAGGCTAATCATCCAGTCCCAAGCTCTAGTGAGAAACCCTGTCTCGAAAAGATAAATAAAATTTAAAAATAAATCAAAAGTATGGTACTTGAAGAATAGCAAACACCTAAGGTTGACCTCTGGTGTTCACACACACACACACCACTGCACATATGCACACACACAGACACTGTAAACAATACATCTAAAACTGCTGAAAAGGAATGACAAACAGCCGAGGTTGATATTATGCTAATTCCTTCAATCTGATCATCACACACTGTAGCCAAGGTTTGAAATGCTACATCGTATCTCTACAGTAACGTGTAATTCCGATGCATCGATTTAAAATACTTAATTACAAAATTGTGAGGAAAAAGAAACGTTTCCCTCTCCCTTCCACCTCCACATCTTTCATACCAAGCAAATCAAGTCTACTTCTCCAGTAATGAACTTTTCAAATTGCCTCATGTGCACTCAAAGCCTGCTTGGCCACTGACAGAACAAGGTGTGAAAGTCTTCACACCTGTGGCAAGCTGAGGGGGCTGCCTTCCTTCCAGTGCTCAGCCTCGATAATCACCGGCTACATTCTATTTGATTTCTCTGGCATCGTTTTTTTCCCTGCATCATTTGTGTAAATGAAGGTTTGTTTTGGTGTTTCTGTGTTTTCTGTCCAGTTTTCCCCGCCTGGGGTGAATGTCCAAGTTCTAGCCATTGGTCTACACCATCCCCTGCAGGGTGCAGCTGCATGCCACATCCTGGGGCACACACCCTTCTTGTCCCTGCTTTGCAACTGCCCAGCCTTCCTCTCTGACTTTATTTAAGCTCTCAGTCGTCCCTACTAAGTTAAAACGTTATAGTTTAGTGTTATAGCTTTTCTTTAAACACATTTTGTTGTCCTTAAGTTGACACTCCTAAAAAGAAACAACTCAAAAGCCCTGAAGTGCTGTTCCCCAAATGTTTCAACAACTTTCAAATGGATTAAAAGTTAAAACTCCTACACTCTGGTTTGATTGGCACTGCCTGGGAAGCACATGGCCTGCTTGATCGGGAAGTGCTGAGATGGACATCTGCTCCAGTTCTAAAATAACCCATGACCTTCAGCCTGTCACCAAACCTGCTCCAACTTAGATTTTCCTCATCCAAAATCAGATGTGTCAGCTCTGCTCCAGGTTGGTGGCGGTGCTATGTAAAAAGATAGTCACTATCTTTTTTAGATTGGATGACAAAACATACTTCAGTGAACTGATTTGATTTGAGGTTTCAAAAGATTTAATAGGAAAATCAAATATTGATGATTCTGGGTGTTTCAGATTCTCGATTCCCAAAACACTGTCACTGGTCTCTCTCTATAGACCAAATCCAGGAATGTACATTACATTTTAGAGGAACAGTATCATGATTTCTGGCAGGCTTTGATGCGTTCTCACACTTCAGAAAGAAGTTCTTTTAAATGGATATTGCTTGTGGAATAAAATCACTTTGGGTTCCTTATGTAGTAGAAGAATAAAGGAATTGAAAGTAAGGGAGTGACTTCTGTTTATTTTAATCTCAGCCTCTGAAGTGTAGCAGATGCCTCCAGTGTGGAGCACATGAGCTGATCTTTGGGATCTTAATGCGATGGGGCTGCCTGTGAGGCTGGAGGATGGAGTCTGGGGAGCGCTTTACCTAGGGAGGTTTGTGAGCAATTGCAGCCAAGCCTGTAAAGTTCATTCTCAAGCTCCTAGCTTCCCCCAACCCCCATATTTCTGGAGACATGCCAAGGGCTTGCCAGTGACTTAAAATGACTTCTTTCTGTCCAAGGCAGTATGTTTGTTACATCCACTGTTTACTCAAAACAGTATGTATTGGAGGGCACTGTAGCAAAGATATTATCTATATTTTCTCCATCCAGAGCGTGATGACAGTGCTTTTTATTATTGTTGGTTGTCTATTTATCATTTTACCAAAAATATAAGCACAGTTGATCCTGCAAAGAAATCCATTTCCCTCCTTTCCTGCCTACCTCCTTCCTTCCCTCCTTCCTTCCCTCTATCCCTCCCTTCTTTTTTTCCCTCCTTCTTTTCCTCCATCCCTCCCTTCTTTTTTTCCCTCCTTCTTTTCCTCCATCCCTCCCTTCTTTTCTTTCTCCTTCCTTCCCTCCATGCCTCCTTTCTGCCTTCCCTCCCTCTCTCTCTCCCTCCCTCCCTCCTCATCCTTCAGTCTTTCCCTTTGTACTTCCCCTTTTCCTGTTCCCTTCCTGTTCCTTTTCCCCTTCCTCATCACTTACCTGGTCTCTGACTACAGTCATCCCAGATTGCAGATGACTCCTGAAGGAGTCCTGTGGGAGGGGAAGGCACTGCTAACAGCTTGGCCTTGTGTCCTGAGTGCTCACCTGTCTTTTTCATCTCCAGGGTGTCCTCTCCAACATCTCGTCCATCACTGACCTTGGTGGCTTTGACCCAGTGTGGCTTTTCCTCGTGGTGGGGGGAGTGATGTTCATTCTGGGGTTCGCAGGGTGCATCGGAGCACTTCGGGAAAACACCTTTCTTCTCAAGTTTGTAAGTATTGCAAACTCGGCTCTCAGCTTGAGATCCAGACTCTTCTTTTACAGCAAGATGACAGTCTTACCTGTAAGCAGGCTCCTAAGCGTACCAAAGGCCTGGGCAAAGATTACAGCCCAGGCCACTTTTAGAGCAAATGACATGTATGTGTTGGGGGGGTGTGGGGGAATGTTGTATGTACACATGTTGGTGGCGAATACTGTACATTGAAATGTGGATAATAGTCCATGGAGACGAGGCACTGGCCTGGCTTCCATAGCCTGTCCAGCCTGTGCAATTTGAATGAACATGGTGATACAGTAAAGGTGACAGTCCTTCTTTGTTTGGCCAGTTGTATCTGTAGAGGGGGGTACTTTAGCAGGAGGTGTGAAGTATTTTAGGCAAAGCATTTGAAAGCAACTCGAGGTTGCTTTCTACACCTTTGGACAGTGAGGACTTAGCTCACAGGGCCAGCCCAGAGCCTGCCAGTTTCTGCCAGATACTTGGTATGGACTGAGTTTGGCCTCATTGTGTGCGGAGGTTGTCATTCTAGTGATTTCTCTAGAAAAAGCATTCATTCTCCTCTCTAAGGACAGAGGAAGGATCAGAAGGACCCGCCTCCCCATGATGAGGGAGGGCAGGGGAATTTCTGGAGAACAGCTTTGTTTGCTGTGCCTCTTACTGGAGCCTGTCCTAGAACTAGTCTGAACAGCCCCACGGTGTGTGATTCTCCGACCCTACCGTGTCTTCTAGAATGTTCTCTGGCATCTTTTCATGAACATCTCTAAGAAGAGACATCCATGCCCGCCCTAGGGTAGCCCATTTTGAATTGGTGCAGCTCTGGCTCCCTGAAAGCCTTGGAGGCTTTAATCCTGATCTTTTCATGTGGCTCACACCTCTATGGAAGACTGGGGGTCATCGCTCTCAGATATAGTCTAATGAGGAGCTAGCATATTTTCCCTGTGCATGGTGGGAGTGGCTAGTTTTCCATGCTTAGAGCTGCCTTACCTTCCAGATTGACTCCTTTCTACACAAGCTTGTTTGGTCTCTCCCCTCTCTCCTCCCCCATCTTCACTGAGTCAAAGACAAACGGAGTCCCTCTGAAGGATCTTTGTCCCTGATCATAACCTACCAGTCTTATGAGGCATCTCAAAGTGGGGACCTGATTTCACTCAGCTTTGCTGAGACCCATTATCTGCTGCATGACCTAACAGTTTGAAACCTCCATGCTTCCACATACGAGGTCCCTTTAATATGGCTTCCTTGAACATTGGTTTTACTTACTATAGTAACCCCCTTCCTAAAGTCACATACTAGATTTGAAAAGAATCGTGTTCTTAGCCTTCCGTCTTAGAGACTGTTTAAGTGGCCTTTCTTTATTTAGAACTAACAATAGCAACTGGCCTAGGAGTCTCCTTGAGCAGGGGCTGTGAGGTAAGCAGGAAAGAATGTCGCCATGCCTCCAAACAACCTCGAAGATCAGAGTATCCTAAGACTAGGAGAACTTCTGGGGAAAATCCAAGTGGCAGGGCGGTGAAATGAAAGTGGTATTTCCTAGCTGACCGATACCATCAAACAAAGCTCCTGGTGACCTTCTGCACCTTTGGAAATGGGGGAGTTAGCTCACAGAGCCGGGCATGTAGGCCTCCGACAAATGTTTGATATCGAGTTTGGACTCAATATTTGATATGTATTATCATGTAACTTGAGAGAATTTCCCAGGGCAACTGGAAAGTGAGAGTCTCTATCCCGTGTGGAGGTGAGAGCAGAAATCTCTTTGTGTGACTGCCCAGCTGTTTCACGTACATGCATGCCAGCTCAGGTTCTGTTCTTTCTGTGGTGTGAGGACTGTATGTGTCCGTGTTTGGGGTGGTACCCAGCACAGGTAAGAGGGGTTGCAAGAGTGCAAATGCTAAGCTTCTGTCTTCTAAGAAAAACTTAATTTGAAATTGTCGGTACCACTCATAATTAAGAACTTAACATTTTATTTCCAGGTACAAATTATTGGTGGTGCTGGTAAATAAATAAGAATTTTACATTTTGTGTCCTCATTGAGGACAGATAAGCAGGACCCCCGGGGGAGCTTGGAAGGCTGAGCTGAGGGCTTAGGAGTGGAGTTTGTACCTAAGCATCGCATCCTAGACTTTGTCAGGCACTGGTTTGGTTCTTCTGGCTCTCTCTTCTCACTCCTCCACAAAGATGCACCTGTCACTCCGGCAGGCACCGTGTGAATGGCCACACCCCACTATCCACCCACCATGGTACCCCATTTTTGCACCTCAAGATCACAAAACGGTTTGCAGAGGGTAAAGATGTGGGAGGAAGGAGGTGTGGAATGGCCGTGGGCGGAACCGGCAGTCAGGATGACTGAAATGAGCCTCTTTTGAAGTAACTGGGTGGAAGGGAAATTTCCCCAGGGTTCTGAGCAGTTACCCCAGGGCCTCGTGCTCTCTGGCTGTATACCTTGTTATCAGCCTTAGCCAGAAGTCCCTTTTGATTGCACTGTGGTGTTATTTAAAGTGTTTCCTGCTGTTGGTGTTTCCCAGGCCGAAGGAAAGAGAGAGCCCACGGTTTCATTTCCATGATTGGAAACTGTTTTCTTGTCTCAGTCACATCCCCCTCCTACTTCCTCCACTGACCTCTTTGAGATGAGCAGGATCTATTTCACCCGACATGGGAGGTGCAGGGAGCCATTTAAACAGTGAATCCAACAGGATAATGTAGCGTGCTCGGAATCAAGCCCCGGGTGCAAGGGACGGATGATTATAAAACATGAGATAATCTACCTTTCAAGTTAGGAAGGAGGCTGCCTGGAGGTCAGGCAGAACATTGTTCACGTGTCTGGCAGTACATTAATCACGAGCAATTCATTAGGCTTTAATGTGGATCTAATGAGAAATTCCTATTACTCAATGTTTGATTTGGGCTTTGTTGGTTAATTATCAAATGGAACACCAGAGACTCCAAAATGTGATTATGAAGTGATCTTTAATTTTTAGAAGTCCTTTCTTGGAGTGTAATATTCCGTTCACAAACCTTAAGAATCAGAAGGCCCCAGTTTGGAGATGTGTAGCAACAGAATGTAATTACATTCCCTTTCAGAGAGAAGTCGCTTGCTGCTCCCTGTGATCCAAGGCCTTGTAACCCGTTCCCTGTTGTGTGTTTCTTTTGTCTTAGTTTTCCGTGTTCCTGGGGATTATTTTCTTCCTGGAACTCACTGCTGGGGTGTTGGCATTTGTTTTCAAAGACTGGATCAAAGACCAGCTGTATTTCTTTATTAACAACAACATCAGAGCCTACAGAGATGACATTGATCTACAGAACCTCATAGACTTCACCCAGGAATATGTAAGTGCCAAGTGGAAATGTCTTCTCCCATAATGCCTGGTGCGTCTTTGCCAGCTGGAGACGTCCAGCTGACTTTTCTGCCTCGTTTCTAGCTGTTTGCTTGTTTGTTTGTTTCCTTTTTCTTGCTCCATGGCTCATGTTTGTATTTCAGAAAGAAACATTCTGGTTTCACTTGTTCCAACTTGTGTTAAATTAGAGGATACAACTCTTAAGCCACAGGGCAATCTCTGCGCCATCCCCTTGAAAGCCTTTGAAGAAAATTGCTTTTATGTATGTTTAGAGTTTTATTTGATTAAATATGAGTTTTCCTTCTCCTTCCCCTGTAGCTCATGATAATATAATTAGCAGGGTATTTGTTTATAAAGCTCTTCAGATGTGCCCATCCAGATACCACATGTGTGTAGTCCAGACCAAAAGTTTAGAGACTCATAAGGCCTGCTGGCTTCTAACAAGTAGAAGATAACCAGACTTCTCTGCCACACAGGTATCTGAACGTGCCTCTGTGACTGACTGGTCCCGTACTATAAGCAGGCAGATGTCATGTCACTCAAGAGGCACGAGGAGCCAAGAGACACACTGTCTCATTGACCGTGGACTAACAGAAACTTAAAACTCTTTTCCCAAGAGTCAAACAAGAAGAAAAGTGAGCTACTGTCCAGTACTTATGGATACTGGAGCAGTCGGTGATACACATGGTCTCATCTTAGGCCCGAGACATTATCGGCCTACAGATTAGCAGGTTCTTACTCACCTGCACTGGGAAAAAAAATGAGTAAGCCAAAAGACTTTGGTCTGTGGTGTTCATGGCATTCATATTTACAGTAAGATTGGAAACCACACAGAGGCTCAGTGGACCAAGGTCTAGCTCTGAGTTGTGCTGGGATCACCTTTACCTTGAGTCAAGAAAGCTACGCTGTGTCAGTGTTGAGTGGGTGTGGAGGAAGGTCATTCTTCTTCAGGTGCCCAGCACTGGACTGAGGTCTTAGTTTCACTCAGTGACTACTGTCTGGAGCAAGCGTCCTCGGCTGTGAAGTTGAGCCCTGTCTCACCTGCTCCAGCAATTTCCCTGGGCTGTTAAGTCACAATGGATGCAAGCCCTCTACTTCCTGGGTATTCCCCCCCGACTAGTGGCATGACAGAGCCAATGAGGCTTTATGGGAAACCTGTGGTGTCCAGCCCAAGCCCAGAGGAGCAGCTGAGGCAGCAGAACCTGTGTTCACACCTGTTCCTAAGTGCTCCCTGCTCTACTTAGCAACACTGCTCTTTCATGTAATTCTGCTCTTCTGGAGTTTGTTTTGATGTAGCTGTTGGTCCTGAAAGCCTTAAAATGGCCAAAGGTTGGTTTTGTCTAACTTAAGAAGCCAAGATAATCTATTATAGGAGGAGGCCATAATCAGTCCTCCGTTTAAGATTTGAATTGAACTGAATTTAAGAACTGAATTATGGGCTGGCGGGATTATGAATTATGGGTTCAGTGGTTAAGAGCACTGACTGCTCTTCCAGAAGTCCTGAGTTCAATTTCCAGCAACCACATGGTGGCTCACAACCATCTGTAATGGGATCTGATGCCCTCTTCTGGTGTGTCTGAAGAGAACAACAGGGTACTCACACACATAAAATAACTCTTTAAAAAAAGAACTGAATTGAGCATAAAAATACGGTTTCTTTTTAAATTTAGCATAGTAACGATTATAATGAAAAGTTAAGCCTCTAGGATTATAGAAAGGTGGGTCTGCCTCACCCGTGTTTGACTGCTGTACCACTGGACATCAGCCCTGACATTCACTGTCCTGTGAAGTGGTTACTGTTCTATCGTGTTACCCACATAGATCAGAACTGATCAAAGTGTCTACTGTTTATCAGATACCATTTACACTGAGTGACACTTTTTAAGAACCATTAAAATAAGATCAAAACTTAGTGCAACCAGAGTTGTCTCATTATATGTTACCATTGTTGCTAGTGTCTTATTTTTCCTTCTAAAATGTTCTGGTTTATCCAAGAACGTGACCAAGCCAAATTTATCTTGAGCCCTGCTGTACAATGCCCTTCCCTTTCCCACTTAATGTCCCATGTCAAACCATTACTTTGGAAGGCTTTACAGGGCCCGTTTAGGTTAATATTAACTTAAAAATAAATTTTGAGGAACTGGACCTGGCAGGGGATGGGTATCCTGTGGATGGGGTGCAGGTGGCTGGTCACCTCCAGCCATTCTTTCTAACTCTCTCCTGTTTGCTCTAGTGGCAGTGCTGTGGGGCTTTTGGAGCTGATGATTGGAACCTAAATATTTACTTCAATTGCACAGATTCCAATGCAAGCCGAGAGCGATGCGGTGTGCCATTCTCCTGCTGCACTAAAGACCCAGCGGTAAGAGCAACAGCTCACTGCTGGCCACTGTATGCCCCACACTCAGCCTGGGTGTGACAGCAGAGTGCTTTCTGTCTCAAAAATCTCTTCTCACAAGTTCGTGCCTGACTGTAGGTCCTAGAGGGGGAGGATGCGCTCTGGTGTTCCCAGTCAGGACAGGATGGCTGGGATTAATTTAGCGTGTGTGTATTGTCTCCTATTCTGAGCCTTGGTGTATGTTGACTCATGGGGGGTCAGAAAGGGAGGTCCCTTTCTGGGGAAGAAAATAAAACCCACCAAGGCTATGGAGTGGCTTTTCCCAAGTAACAGTGCTAACGGGACAGAGCTGGGTAACCATGTCACTTGTCTCTCCTAATAATGTGGGGCTCGTGGGTGAGCCATCTACCTGCAATAGCTTGGGTTTAGTAAGCCTTTTCTTCTCATCTGGTTTCTGGGATGGGACTCAGGAGTAAAGGAGGGATTGAGGCTCTCTACAGGGAGGGAAGGCTGCTGGAAGAGCCACAGTGGCCCAGAGGGTGGCGTGGGGTTAGGTGTAGTGGCTGCCCTTTGCAGCTTTACTTTAGAAAGAAAACAGAGCCCATCCACAGGCTACTCCTGTTTACTCCGCTTGACATGGTGTGCATGGTTCGTAGAATGAAAATATGAACCGTCTGTATTGTAAGTGAAAGGCCAGAATGGAGTGTTAATGTGCCCCATGTGAGGAGTGGTTACTGCCCTTCCTGGACAAGCCTGCCCTTGCCCATGGTGGAGCACAGTGGGTGCAGGCGAGTTCTACAGGCTCCCCCTCTGGAGGGCACATCAGCCTGGGCTGAGCATCACTGAGAACTGTGCCACCTTGTCTGTGACTCCTTTCTAGCCAGCTTGTCTTCCTCCTCTGAGGTGGAAGTAGCAGCAGGATGCCCAGCTTGGAATCCATGGTACCCGCTCAGGCAACCTGGGCATGTACCGGCCAGCATGCTTCCTGTTTTCTTTCCGGGTCCTACATCAACTGTCCATGGTAAAAACAAGAGTCTCCAGAAGTCACTAGGCAACAGATCCTTCAGCAGGTCTGTCTTATGCCATGAACTCTGACTCCCAGAGATGCTGACCTGCAGTATGTCCAACCAGATTCTAGATATGTCAGGCTGCCTGACTGACACAAGGCCAGGCCACGTTTTTGCTTTGTAGTTAGTAGCATAATGCTTTTTTATTATTTTTTTTTAAAAAAAAAAACACTTTAAATGACAGAATTTTATAAATTAAAAGGCACACGCACATATTTGCCATGCATGAGACCTTAGATCTAATCTCTAGTGCCATCTTAAAAAGTAGAAATTGCCAAAGAGCATAGGGATGGTCATTTTGTCCTTTAAACTTGATTTTTGTCTGTGTTTTCAGTTTCCCAAACCCTTGAAGCTTCCTAAAGATGGCAGTATTTTGAATCTTAGTTCATATGAGTGACAAACGCGCGGGCGGGCACACACACACACACACACACACACACTCACACACACACACAATGGACCTGCTAGAGTCTTGGCTTTCATTTCTAAGGCCCCCAATTACATACTTTTGAAGCTGCTCTCATAAGGGCATGACACTTAATAATAATGTATGTTAAATAATATTAATAATCCTGTTTAATATGGCGCATCATTCTTGGATGGGATTTCTGCTGAACAAGAATAGGTTTCAGTTTTCTTTTCCTTTCTTCCCCAGGAAGATGTCATCAACACTCAGTGTGGCTATGATGCCAGGCAGAAACCGGTAAGTGGAACCCACCCTGCGCCCCAGGACACAGGGATTGGAGGAGCGTCTGCACATGCACAAGGCTGTATCTGTGACATTCTGCTCTCTTCCCTTGTAAAGGAAGTTGACCAACAGATTGTAATCTACACAAAAGGCTGTGTGCCCCAGTTTGAAAAGTGGCTACAGGACAATTTAACCATCGTGGCTGGTATCTTCATAGGCATTGCATTGCTACAGGTAAGAAGACTGGGTCCCTAGCTCAGAGAGAGGTGCCCAGAAGGACCTCCCCAGTCCAAGGTCTTTGCTTTGTCTCCTCAATGCCTTAGCTTCTGAGACACACTGGAGGTCCTGGGGACAGACCAGAACTATTGGTTTTGTGTTTATTGAAGGTCTGAGTCTAGGTCTGGAAATATGATAGAAACTCTTGTCTCCTTTTCACCACAGAGAGGTTGATAGGTCCCAGGTTGTCAGCTGGCATCACATTGTTTCCAGGGGCTTAAAGGACTGTGTTGTGACAGTTGGGACAGACATGGCTGCTCAGAGTAGGGACCTTAGCAGCAAGGCCATGCTCTGTGGAGTTGCACGTGTATGTGCGATGTCTTTTGTCTCTCTGCACCAGCTCGCCCACTCGCTGGTGAGGACAGTCCTGGGAACTGACTCTTCCTGTTGATAAGATGCTTTCTGTGGAGGGTCACACAGTTGAATGAAATTGAAGAAGCTTTAAGTAAATAGGAAGTCATCCTGTGTCACAGATTATAAACTCAGTGTCACTCAAGTGGCATCAGCACTCACGTTGATTTAGAGATTCTGTGCTCTCTGTCTCAGTTCCAACCTCCTCATTCAGTCATCGACTAGCTGGGCCTGAATTCACAGGGAAAAACAAGAGCTCAGAGAGGTCAAACACACTGAAAGAGAATGGCGGGATGAAGAATTCTTGTTTCCTAATTAAATCTTACTACAAAGTAACAGGGTTCAAGGCAGTCTTGTAAACTTGTAAAGTTAGCCATTACTAGTAAATGGGACTAAATTACAGACGGCACTTTCGTGAGTGATAATGGAATCGAAACTATCCAACGGGGAAGGAAAAGGAAAGTTTTTTTCAAGGATAGAAAAAAAAAAAAAATGGCTCAGTGGTTCAGAGCACTGGCTGTTCTTCCAGAGGACCAGGGTTCAATTCCCAGCCCCTACATGATAGCTGACAACTGTCTGTGTCTATAGTTCCAAGAGATCCAATGCCCTCTCTGGCCCCCATCCACACTTTATACATGTGCTGCACAGTCACACCTGTAGGCAAAACACCTATAAATATTTTTTTTTAAAACTTTTTTTGACAAATGGTGCAGGAATACTGATTTTCTGTCTAGAAAAGAATGATGTTTAGACACCTGTCTCATAGCATATATAAACATTAACTTAAAATAGATCAAAGACCCAAATCTAAGTGTGGTATTCTGTACCCCTGTGATGCAAGCCATTAAAAAAGGTTGAAGCAGGATCATCGCTTAAGACTGCACAGCCAGCCTGGCCTCAACACTCAGACCCTGTCCTGGTGTACAATAAATAAGCAAAGCTCTCTGTAAAAGCCAAAGCTGTGGGCTGGAGAGATGGCTCAGCGGTTGAGAGCACTGACTGCTCTTCCAGAGGTCCTGAGTTCAATTCTCAGCAACCACATGATGGCTCACAACCATCTGTAATCGGATCCAAGTGTTCATATACATAAACTAAATAAGTCTTTTTTAAAAATGCCAAAGTTGTGACATTCTAGAAGAAAACATGGTGTAAATGTGTGATTTTTTTTTTCTGTCTTGGACAAAGAATTTCAGAGGAAAAATACCTCCCCCCCCCAAATAAAGCAGAGATAGAGATAATGGCACTTTATCAAAATATAAAACTTTCACACTGAAAATGATGCCATTAAGGTTACTCACACGATAGCAGAAAGTGTTTGTGAGGAATTGTCTGTGTGTAAGAGTGTGTATGTATGTGTGTGTGTGTGCGCGCGCGTGTGTGTGGTCTATATGTATGTATACATATATACATATTTATAGGAAACAAGAGAAAAGACCAGCTAGTGCTACCTACCAAGGTTCAGTTTAAATAATGAACTGAGTATTTAGTAGACATTCTCCAGCACAGATAGGAGTGGCCCATGAAAGATGCAGCATCACTTGTCATCAGAGAACTGTGCATCAGAGCTACAGTGAGGCAGCCATTGCACATGCACACCCACTAGGATGGCTATGAATAAAATAGACGGTGGGTGTTCACGAGGATGTAGGATATATCACCCGAACCTTTCTAGAGTGAGGGAACAGGAATGACTTAGCTCTTTGGAAAATAATATATAGTTACTGTGTGACCCTACAGTTTTCCACGAATGCAAAAGGAATAAAAAACATTTACCAAAATATTTGCACACACGTGCACATAGCAGCAAGAACTGGGAACACTGAAGAATCCATCCGTGGATTTCTAAAGACTGTGGTATGTCCTTATGGTAGGGTCAGCACTCAGCTGTTGGAAAGGCATGAATTGGCTGCCTGTGCTGTGCATGCCTGCAGTCTCAGCTCCAGGGAGGCAGAAGCAGAGACAGCAGAAAGACAGCTTAGACTGTACAGGAAGACCCTGCCTCAGAAGCAGGCAAGACAAAACAAATAGAGAAAACTGACTGGGTATTTGTTTGCAAGTCACCACAGTTACTTTCTGCAGTTGCTTTTGTACAGAAGCCAGCACTTGCATCCCCTGTCAGCATCCCCCACATCTTCCCTCTTTCGCCTGAGTCAGCACTCAGAATCAGCCACTCACCACCTCTTCACAATGCCCTGAGGGTACCCACTTCTCAGCACAGCCTGAGTCCCTGACTTAGAGCAATCACCCACCCAGTCAGCCCGGAGCTCTGCCTCCCACTGTGACCTTGTTGCTGGGGGATTACCTCTCTCTATGGGGGAAAGAGAGGAAGCTGCAGACCCAGTGACCTGGTGGAGCCTTCCCTCAGAAGGTCACAGATCTGAACCCAGCAGGGAGAATGGGTCGGCTCATCAGGCGGTGAATGGATCAGTTAGTACCCTATAGCCTGGTCACCAACAAAAATGTGCCCTGCGCGTGTGACCTCACTAAGGCGTTGTACCTGGCAGAGCCCTCGAGATCCATAGGATTGGGCTGTGGCTCACCTGTATGAGGTAAGAGCGGCAGCTGGGCTTCTGCCTGACATTTCCATATATGTGTGCGAATGACTTCCCTGGTCAGGAAGGCAGCGTATGCATGTTGAGGTTACCTCAGCTTTCTTTGTCTTGTGTAAAGTGTTCACTAAAATTCTTTAATTTGTGCCATATAAATGAAGAAAATTCGCAGTTGGGTCATGAAGGCTTACAACACTGTGATTGATACCTTGCAGAGGAAAATGACGAGAGGTTTGTTCAGGCCCATGGTTCAGAGGATCGGGCCCATGGTGGGGAAGGCATAGAGGCCATAGCGGCTTGGAGGCAGGTAACTCCTTTGATAGCTGTCCCTAGCAATACACTTCTGCTTGCCAAGCTGCCGTCTCAAATGTCCTGCAACCTCTCTAAACAGTGCCACTCGCTGGAGACTGAGTGTGCAAACCCATGAGATTGTGTGGGCTTTTTCCCGTTTGAGCAGTCACTGTCGATGGATGAGCCTGGAGAAGTCACAGACACCACATGTTGTCTGGAGCCATTTTTATGTATTGTGCAGATCAGGCAAATCCACAGAGGCAGAAGGGAGATGAGAGCTATTTAGGCCACAGAGAGGGTTGGAAATGACTTCTCTTTGGATAGGATTAGCTTGAGAGAAGTGAGCAGCATCAGTATTTAGTATTGAAAATAGAAAGTCATGCTAAAATTATGGATTTTTATGTTTTTTCTCTCTACTCTTTTTTTTTAAAAGACAGGTCTCATGTTCCCCAAGCTGGCCTCAAGCTTGCTATGTAGCCATGGATGGTTTCTGACGTTCCTGCCTCTTCCTACCCAAGTGTTGGGATTATAGATATGTACCATCACGCCTGGTTTTCTATGGTGCTGGGGGTAGAACCCAAGATTTTATACAAACACTCTTCCAATTGAGCCACATCGCCATCCCCTGAATGTCCACTTAAGAATCAGGCAGGGAGGGGGTGGACCCAGTGGCCAAGGAAAAGCCAATAGCATGTGAGTACTTCCATCTCACTTGGTTTTCCCTTCTTTTTTAGATTTTTGGGATATGCCTGGCACAGAATTTGGTGAGTGACATTGAAGCTGTCAGGGCTAGCTGGTAGACCCCTGCAACCACCGCTGTCAGACACTGGACTGATCCCCCCCACCCCCCTTGCTGACTGACCCTCTGTGCACCGGCCAGCCAATGGAGGGCTGCAGAGACCTGGTCACAGGCCTGCAGTCTCCCCTGATGGAGCTGCCAAGAACTTAACTTTCTGTGGGGGTAGAACTGGGAAATGCTGCTCACAGACTGGAACCTTGAAAAAGAAAAAACGAAACGGTGTACAAGTCGCTGAGTCGACGCGCAGAGACTCTCTACTGTAGCCATGGATTGGTGGACGGATGGACGCTACCAGAGGGGAGGAGGGGGAGGCTGGGCACTGCATGTACTTGAATTTATGGAGAATACAGAGCTGTCCACACCTTGGCTAAAACTCGGGCCCTTACCCCCCACAGGGCCAGGTGTCCTGAAATCTCTCAGTGCACATTTCCAGAAACTTGCAACCGTCCTCCAGAGAAGACAACAGCTGCCCCCTGTGTTCAGATTCTGAGAGGGTTGAATGGGTCATGTCCCAGCGTATGCTTTCCACCCTGAGTTTCCCCTCAAGAGAACTGGGTGTTTGCGGCAAACTAGGGTGGCAGAGGCTGGAATCCGCATTTCCACAGGAGTGGCCAACCCGAGCCAGAGCTTTATCAGTGACATCCAAGGAGAAAACGAGGTTAATGAGAGAGACACTGGTTAAACACTCCCTCACCCCACCTCACCAGACTAGTGGTTGGGTTCTTCTGATATTCTGGAATACTCTGGGCTGTGTTTTGTGTTTTATTTCTTTTTTATCAGTCATTATTTTGGTTCTTTTTTTTTGTCTCCCAAAGGCAAAGGCTATGGCACAGTCCTCTGTAATGGTTTCTTATTCCGCTTAAATAGTAAGTTTTTGTAGACCCTTCACCTGCATGTACTGTGACCCCACCAAATCCACCATGTTCTTTTCAGAGAGACATTTGAGAGTGTTCATTGGTGTTTACGTCATAGGTATCCAGCCTTGGGTGGTTGTGGCATGTTGTCCTAGGCTTGTCTTTGTGTGCCCCGCGGGCTCACTGTCTCTCCCGGCCTCCAGCTCAGCTTTCTGTCCATTCCCCATTCTCTTCATTGAGTGCTATAAAGCCCAGTTCCAAAGCAGGGTTGACACAGTCAAAAAGCATTTAATGAGGTTTTTCTCTTTTTTTTTTCCCCCTCCCTTTTTGCAACTTTAGTTTTGTCATATGTTAAATAAAAAGCCTAGTATAGTGCATGGCCAGAGCTCTGTCCTCACTGAGGTGGCCTCAGGCTGGTAACAAAGCACAAATATTTAAGGGGCTATACCGAAGCCCAGCCAGGGCTCTGTGACGCTAGGTGGGAAGCCACCTTCAGGTTCTTCTCCTGCCTCATGCCCACTGGGAGGGTGGAATTTGGCCCCAGATTTTCACCCAGCTTGTGATAACCCCTGGATGTTGCTTTCATGGGGAGCAGATTTTGGTTTGTGGGTTGCTGGGAAGACCACAACCTCTGTGATAGCAGCTCTTTATCCGCCAGCCAGCCGGCATCCTGAGTAATGCAGCCCGGTTTTCATGTCTGCAGTACGGGCACTGCCGTGACTGATGGACAGTCTGCTCACAGGGAGGTCAGGCACTCTTCTAAAGTCTCATCTCCACACTTTGGGTGTCTGTGCCTCTGCATGTTTGTATTTGGTATCTGTTATAGGTAGAGATAGTCATTCCATACGTGGATGTGAGGTCACGTGACTTCACCCCTGTCCATACCACAGCTGTCACTTGTGATGTCCTTCAACGTGGACACTCGTGCTCTCGGATTGGCACTTCTGTCTTCTTTATTACCTCATTCTCCAGTGAACTGCATCTGGCCAGTTGATTCAGAATCAGGCAAGATCCCCACCCCATGGCACACCCAGTGAAAGCCAAAACACAAGCCCAAGTGAGTTTTAAATTTTAATCACCCTTTATTTTTTACACTCGAGAGTGATTGTAATAAAAGCTGTCATTAATAAACTCGGTTCTACCTTACATGAGATCACGTTGTCTTAGTTTTCTGAATGACTTCTCAGATGCTAGCCACTGTAAAACACTCAGGAATGGCTCCTTAAAACAGCCAGGGGGACAGCTCGTGTATAGTGAGCCTGAAAGTCTGATTCAATCCCATGTCCCTGAAACCGCCATCATTTCCAGAATTCCTAAGGAGGTAGGTTGGGATGGGGTTCAAGGACTTGCACTGGTGAATTCCTAAGGTGCCGATGAGACTACACATTGATTTTTAGAAACACCGACCAGTCCCGGAAGAGAGGTGAAATTTGTGGTTATAGGGGTTAAGTCTCTGAGCTCTTAAACATAGACAGACAAAGCACTCTGCAAGTCGGTGTTCTTTGTCTCAAGGGCTGTCCTCTCTTTGTTGCAGATGCCTTGGGAACATTACAAAACACAGATCTCAGACCTTGACCCTGCCATTCTGGGCTGGGTAGATATATATTTTTAAAGCTCTATGAACATTTAATACACAGTGGGCCTAGATAAAAGTTACAGCTTTTATAAGAAAGTAATTGCCAGCAGTCCCTTGAAACTGTCATGTTAACCCACTGGAAAATACCAACTTAAGTGTCTTTCCATTGTGAAGTATTACTGCAGGATACTTTTTAAGACCAAATGGAAGGAGAAGCTTCCGTTTCATACAGTCCTCTTAAGACCAGACAGGACAGTGTGTCCCTAGACTTGAGAAATGCCTCAAGAAGAGCAGATACAGAAAGCAGAAGAAACTTGTTCGTGACTGATGATGGGCAAGCCCTGTTGATGTCTCTTTGACGTTGTGGGGCCTGGTTCTTCCCTCCATGCTCCGGCGAGCAGTGGAGAGGTCATAGCTGTAAGGATGCTTTGTTTTACAAGGCTCAAAACTAGCAGAAGTTTTGCCTTGTGAAGACCATGGACTCTGGGGAAGGTAACTAAATTTTTTAAATTTCTATTGTTTACTGGCTCCCACAAAGATTGCCTCTGTAATATATAGTAAAAAAAAAAAAAATACTATTCATAAAAAGAACAGTAGAAACCAGAAATTCTCATCGGAGAGTGATTGAAAACTTGGGTTTCTTTCCCCAGGGTACAACCCTCTTGACATTTCTATGGGCTCACTTCCTGCTCCAGGTCCCAGGCTGACCCCCTCCAAGAGATTCTTAGAAGTGACTCTGACCAAGCTTTTGCTTCTTTGGAGAAGTGTTGGATCACTCGGTATTTGTGTGGGCAGGAATGGGATTCATTTTGCAGTGTGTGCGGCTCTCCCAGCGCCTGTTTCCGGCTCTCTTGGAGAAAAGCCCTGGGAAGCTGGTGGGCCGAACAATGAGGGTCGGAGCTCCGTGACCTGGCAGGCCCTCCCCGGCAAGCTTTGCCATTTGTACGTTGGTGCTTGCTCCTTCTCTTGGGAAATCTGTGCAGACCTCCAAAGAAGGACCGGGAACCTCTCCATAAACACTGGCCACTGTGGCCAGCACACCAGGGCAGATAATAGCGAGACACTGTCAGCAAGTAGAAACATGCAGCAAATGTAGCTATAGGCAGGGCTGAGGTGTGACTTATAGTGGAAACATGACTAGGGACACAGTAGTCAGGTGTTCCTGGGTTTGGACACGGAGCAGGGGACAGAAACTAAACTCTGAAGGTACCAAAGCCATCTTAACATTCCCCTAACCTTTATTTTATTTTATTTTATTTTATTTTATTTTTTGAGAGACTTGCCATAGCAGCAGAATCTATTACAGTGTGGCTTCTAGTACATTCTTGGTTTGCGGAATTCATTGGTTCTCTCAGGAGGCTTTCTGCTTACCTTGTAAACTTGCCCCAAAGTTGATCCATCCTCTCCGGAGCAGTTAGACTGAGCTAGACACTCTGGTCCTTCACCTCCACTTCTAGAAACAAGGGCTAAAGTAAATGTACCTTAAACGTAAAAGAGTTGGTGAGGCCATGGTTTTACAAAGCATGCCTGAATTCCACAAAGAACCAGGATCCAGCCAAACAAGCTACCCATGTGGTCCTCGCCTCCCAGAACTTGTGCGCCCATTAGAACAGGAAAGTTTTAGTGGTCTGCCCTCTAGTGTCAGCCCTGGAGAACCACAGCTGGCTGGTGTCGGAAGGGACGTTCCTGGCAGATCCAAGCTGTGTTGGGAAATGGATATGGGCCCAGGGCAGGTGCTTAGCGAGGGTAGATGCGTTCCTTCTTCACACTCCTGAAAGCTGGGCCTCATTCTGGGAAGCCAGGCACGGAACATCTTGTTCTCATCAATATCTATGTGCTGATCTTGCCACTGGCGTTTTATTACCTTGTTGCAGCAAGATTTGGCAGGCCTGGTGGAAGCTGGCCCTGCCGTCCTGTACAGTCTCGGATGCAGTTTCTAGAAGAAACTACCACCGAGTGTTCATTGGCTACTCTGGGGATACTGTCTTCCATGTACCTATCATCCTGGTAGAAGTGTCGTGAGAAGCTGCACCCCCAGCACAGAATCTGCACCTGAGGGTTCTTTGTGAGCCAAGATCCAGGTCCTAAGCTGTACCTCAGGTCTTCAACACTAACTGTACAGGACAAAGGGAGCAGACATTCTTGAACTTACCTCTAAAAACAAGACTGACTGAGGATTTAGTTGAGTTAGCTTTGACTTGAGAATTTCTATCTCTTTGTTTTTTGGAATTGTACCCTGGTCCAACAAGATTTCTATCTTGTTTTGGTTTTTGTTTTAACACAGTCTTGTTAAGTAGCCCAAACAGGCCTGATATTCCTTGTTCTGTATCTGGGGCTGCCTTCAAACTCCGAACAATCCCCCTGTGTCAAGCCTCTAAGAGCTGAGCCGACAAGCTCGGACCCTCTGGCTACAACCTTGATTTTAGAGACTGGAGAAACTGTGGCTTATGGGCTCAACTGTGTCTGAACACTGTGTGGTCTATTATAACTGTCTGCTTTATGCTCTTGTAATGTCTTGCTGAGTTCTAGTTTTGTTAAGATAGGGTCTTGGTGTATACTTTGGGTTAGTTAGCGTTAAGCTTGCTGTGTTATTCAGGCTGCATTTGAACTCATTCCTCCTGCCTCAGCTTCCCAAGTGTTGGAATTCCCGGTGTGTACCACAATGCCTGACCAGTCTTGCCACCTTTTATGGGGTACATTAAATAAAGAATGCATTATTATATTTAAGATTATGGCAGTGCGTTCTGTATTTATTTGAAGCAAACTCTTAAGTGCCACCTGCTACAATGATTAAATTTTTACAAATAAGATATAAATAGAATGATCTGTGCCTTCTGTGGTCTCCTTATGTTGTCACCAAAACAAACCAGTAGTTTCCTAACTCTCAGTTGCAAGCGCCGCGGAGGCAGGAACAACTTATCCGTCCTTTGGCCCAACAGTGCCCAGTTGTAAAAGTATACTCTCGTCCAGGCACTGCCTCAGGCTCTCAGGAAAGTTTCAAAGATGTAAACCAAAGTGGAATCTCCACAGGCCAGAAGTCTAAACTTGTTAAGAGTTCAACTGCCATTTTTCCAGGGACAAATAAACCAGCAGTGGTTCTCAACCTTCCTAATGCTGTAGCCCTTTAAAACAGTTCCTCATGTTGTAGTGACCCCCAACCATAAAATTATTTGGTTGTTACTTTATAACTGCAATTTTGCTATTGTTATGAATCACAACATAAGTATCTGATATACAGAGCATCTAACAGGTGACTACCTAGGGGGTCACAACCCCCCAGGTTGAGAACCACTGGTAGAGGATTCCAGAAGGAGGAGATCTAAGAGATAAGCCCTGAGCTGCTCTTGGGGTGGGGGTAGGGTGGGAGGAGGAGCTTTTGATTTCCAGACCCAGGTCGGGAAGGTCAGGTGTGAACAGGGAGGGATCATTGCGGACCTAGCATAGGAAGGTAAAACTGGAACCAATGGGCTGGCAGTTGTGATTTCCTTTGCAACAAAGACAATATGAAAAAACTCTGTTATAGAGTTTTCAGTACAATATGACAGTGGGGGAACAGACTCACTGTTGCAGAGATATTTTAAAAACAATTCGGAAAAATTGCTAGAATTCTCCATCACAGTGTGTTGTTAAAGGCAAAACCAGTAAGAGTCCCAGCACCCCATCCCCCCTCAAGTAGTAACTAAACTTACTAACACACCTGCCAATCAAGTGGGCTCCTATCTCTTCAGGGCAGGGGCAGATGTGTGGGAAGACAGCTGCCACGGCTCAGATAACTAAATCCTTGAAAATTTTCTGCATTAGAAGTGACCCCTAGCTTGAGTGATGGCTCAGAGGTTAAGAACACTTATTGCTGTTGCAGAGGACCAGTGTTCAATTCCAATGATGGTGAGTCACTCCAGTTCCAGGGGTTCTGAGCCTTCTACTGACTTCTGCAGATGCCAGGCATGCGCACAATGTACACACATACATGATGCACACGTAGACAAAACACTCATAAAAGAACGTGTCTCAGATGAAGCAGTAGCAAGGGGCAGGACTTCAGGTGACAGGTATATGTGAATTCCATGGTCTTGAGTAGACTCGGTGCTTTATGAAGGAGGCCTAGGGGCAGGTGTTCCTCCCTTCTGGCAAGTGCAAAGGTCTGGAATGTGCTGGGAGGACCACACCACCGGACACCAGAACTTCTAGTACTTCTCCAGAGCCCACAGAACTGTAAACAATGCATTTTTGTTGTCTATAAACTACCAGCCTAAGGTCCTTATTTTTAGTAGTATGAATGGACTAAGGCACTGCCCTCCACCCAAATCCTCTGTTCCTCTGAAATCCCTGGGACCCAGGAACTGGCAGGGAGTTTATCACATGTGGTGGATGCTGGGGGTGCACAAGCCTCAAAGCAGTGGTTACTGGAAGTTTCAATTTTATTCTTTCCAAGGTTGAAACCAAGATCTTAACATTAAAGTATCATTTTCTGCATGCATCATAGCACTAAAATCAGCTGGGAGCACTAAAATCCCACCAGCCCTCCCAGGCCTCTGTCTTTTTAAGCCCCCAGGTGGTGGTAATGAACAGGGATTAGCAGGTTCTGAGCACAGGTTCTGACTTAGGAGTTCTTAGCGGGGCTGGAGAGCCACAGATCTACCAAGCTCCAAGTGATACAAGCTGCAGTTTGCAGACAACTCTGCTTGGCTTGTCTGGGATTGACACTGAGGGAGCAGTTCAGTGGTGACTGTATACCCAGCATGCATAGGACCCTGGGCT